>NC_041389.1:607080380-607123764 GCF_002162155.2 Triticum dicoccoides
GGGGCGGCGGGTCATCAATGGTGGCGGTGGGGGCGGCGGCAGATTGAGATCAGGGAGGGGGCGGCGACAGATCGAGATCGGGGAGGGGGCAGCGGCGAGGAGATGGGGATGAGGGAGGAAGGGGGCGACGGGGGGATCTGAGCTAGGGTTTGGCCTGCGGGTGGGGGTATCTCCTTTTCTTTTCTTTTTTTTTCTTTTTTTTAGATAGATGGATGGATGGATGTGGGATGGAGATATGGATGGATGGATGGATGGACGCCATGTCATCGATCCGTGGACAGAGTTACGATTGGTTCAGAAAATCAGTGATGTAAAATAGTTTTCAAATACTAAAAATAGAGGGATTTTATGAAGTAGCTATCAAAATATTTTGCAAAAGGGCACCACACAAACTTTCACTAGAGTTAGACCACATTTTATGGATTAGGACCAATTTGTATGCATTTTTCATATTTCTAGCTATTTTTAATCATTTTTTGAGTGGCAAAAATGTTTTTTTTGTGAAGAACCAACCAAATAAATGTTGCAAAATTGGACCTAATCAATTTTATAAAATACTAGGCCACATTTAATGCACAATTGACCAAATGGTTGGGTGTAAAAAGTTTTGATCCACCTCTCATGAAAAAGACAAATTTCCGCCGATTCAGCTGGAAGCGGGTCAAATTTAAACTGCAGCTGCCTCATAGTTTGCTATTTATTTTTTCCAAAAATGATTTTTAGTTACATAAGTATCTATTTAATCAGAGTAACACCAAAAAAATTCCAAGATTCAACCACTAGCTAGGAACGGTCATTCCCGCCGTTTTGACCGCATTTTGAAACGGGCATAAAAAATTCAAAAAAAAATCAAAAAATTGGGAAACCTTCGCATTGTGTCATTATATGTGGACAAGTTCCCAGGAAAAATAACAAACTTGTAATACGGCAATTATTTTAAAAAAGTATTCTCAGAAATGAGCTATCATCTCTGAAGATTCATGGCTTTCAAGCCAAATGATCAATCTTATGGCCACATTCGTGGCATAGTTTGTTAAAATGATCTCATATTGTGCACAAGGGTGTATATTGGAATGGCAAACAATGTTGCCTAAGGAAGTTTTCATTTTCTTTGGACAAAAAAACCATTTTTCATTTTCCGAGTGCCCAAAAGGAGGTTTTTTTGTGAAGGACCTTCCAAATAATTGTTGAAAAATTGGACCAAATCAATTTTCTAAAATACTAGGACATATTTAATGCAAAATTGACAAAATGGTTGGGTGCAAAAAGTTTTGATCCACCTCTCGTGAAAAAGACAAATTTCCGCCGATTCAGTTGGAAGCGGGTCAAATTTGAACTGCAGCTGCCTCATAGTTTGCTATTTATTTTTTCCAAAAATCATTTCTAGTTACATAAGTATCTATTTAATCATAGAAACACAAAAAAATTCCAAGATTCAACCACTAGCTAGGAACGGCCATTCCCGCCGTTTTGACCGCATTTTGAAACGGGCATAAAAAATTCAAAAAAAATCAAAAAATTGGGAAACCTTCGCATTGTGTCATTATATGTGGACAAGTTCCCAGGAAAAATAACAAACTTGTAATACGGAAATTATTTTAAAAAAGTGTTCTCAGAAATGAGCTATCATCTCTAAAGATTCATGGCTTTCAAGCCAAATGATCAATCTTATGGCCACATTCGTGGCATAGTTTGTTCAAATGATCTCATATTGTGCACAAGGGTGCATATTAGAATGGCAAACAATGTTGCCTAAGGAAGTTTTATTTTCTTTGGACAAAAAAACCATTTTTCATTTTTCGAGTGCCCAAAAGGAGGTTTTTTTGTGAAGGACCTCCCAAATAATTGTTGCAAAATTGGACCAAATTAATTTTCTAAAATACAAGGACATATTTAATGCACAATTGACAAAATGGTTGGGTGCAAAAAGTTTTGATCCACCTCTCGTGAAAAAGACAAATTTCGCTGATTCAGTTGGAAGCGGGTCAAATTTGAACTGCAGCTGCCTCATAGTTTGCTATTTATTTTTTCGAAAATCATTTCTAGTTACATAAGTACCTATTTAATCATAAATACATGGTTTTGTGGCGATACGTCGAGGTTTGGGCGGTGGCTGAGGGCCCCAACACTACTACGGAAAACCTTATACACAGAACTTTAGCAGTAGCGTGGGTCAAAGAAGCACGCTGGTGCTAAATAGCAGCAGCGCGCCGGTCGAAACCGCGCTGCAGATAGTGTCGTAGCAGTAGCACGTCTCGGTGAATACACGTTACTACTAAAATTCTCACGGCTTAGCCGATATGGTACACATAGTAGTAGCGATCTATATGGAACCGTGCTACTGCTAGTTTCTTTGTAGCAGCGCGTTTTGCTCTAAACTCGCTACTACTAAAGGATATAAATTAAATGAAAATAAAATAGAAAGGTAATTGAAAATGAAAGAAATAGAAGAAGGTGAAAGGAAAAAAATAAAATGTGAAGAAAAATAAATGA
Source organism: Triticum dicoccoides (assembly GCF_002162155.2). Classification (NCBI taxonomy): domain Eukaryota; kingdom Viridiplantae; phylum Streptophyta; class Magnoliopsida; order Poales; family Poaceae; genus Triticum; species Triticum dicoccoides. Next base: position 607,082,874 of record NC_041389.1, read on the forward strand.
AAAAGGGAAAAAGGAGAAAGTAGTAGCAGTAGCGCGTATCCCGGAATGCGCTGCAGCTAACGTAGCAGCAGCGCGCTTTCAGGAAAGCGCTACTGCTACTTCTGACTTAACCACCGCGTTCGTCCTTCCCCACGGCCACTTCCCCCAAATCTAACTCCTCCGCTCTCGCCGCCGCCATCGCCCGTCGGTCGCCGCGCGCTCTCCGCACACCCTCTACGCCGCCCCCGACCCCGGATTCAACGCCACCCCCGCCCCCGACCTCAACGCTGCCCCAGACGCCGCCCCCGACCTCAACACCGCCTCGGATGCCGCCCCACCCCAAGCCCGACCTCGACGCCGCCTGCCCCTCTCTTGCCACAGGCACCCGAGGTGAGCACGCCTGCTCCTCCCCCTCCCCTACCTCTGCCTAGATAGGGTTCTTCAAATTTTAGTTGCATCAAATAGTTAGGGTTCATCTATGGGTGGAAATGAATTGGATACAGATGCGGCTGGGATTTTTTCTTAGGTGGTGTTTTCTTAGATGATGAATAAACACTAGTGTAATGCATAATAAAACGAGTAAAATTTGACCTTCTTCTATTTAGTTAGTAAGAACTAGTTAGTAAGAACTAGGTACTAGTTAGGTGATTTTTTAGTTAAAGCAATTTTTCCCGCCTCGACGTGGACGATGCCTATCCCGCATCCTCGTCGTCGAGTCGGCGGAGGACGACACCTGCTTGACCAGATCGGCCATGTCCGGGACTGGGCTCCGCCGGGGTGGTACTGGGAGGCGCTACCTACCGGGGGCGCAGGTTGGTGAGGAGCCAGCCTGTTGTTGACCCGAACCTTCTTTGGTGGCGGTCGCGTGGGCCACTGACGATCCAGAGGCTCGAGGACTCCGCGGAGGTGGTGCGTCACCGTGTCAGTGAGGAGGACGCGCACGTCCGTCGCTACTTGTTTGTGTTGGAGCACAGGTCGTTCTCCAGTACCTGGCAGGTTCTCCGGGGATCTCACTGGAGCTATGATCCCGTGATGGTGCCTTCTCTGTGGGTGTCCACCGCCCGCGCTGATACCCGTTGTGTGCTAGAGTTTTATTTGTATTAGTGATGTTATATGTATGGCACTATTCGTGATGTATTAGTGATAATATTCAACGATGTACTGACGCATGAGATGATTTACTTTTGCTTATTGAATGCATGCTAATTCGAGTCCTATAAGATATTTTGAAATGTATATCTTGTGTTGCTCAATATCCAAGTGGCCGGTCATGTTTGCAGGTTACACCTTCGAGTGGCCTATGTTTTGCCGGAGTGTTGATTCATTTCCGTTCTAGCAAATTTTAGGCACTCGATATGTCCTATTTTAGCAAAGGTCATGCCGGATTTTTCCGTGAATTTTGGCATGACTTGTGCTATAATATGTAGGAAATATCGAGTGCCCCGGATTTGTGTGTTGAGTATCTTGGTAGTTGTCTTCGATCGATTTTCAATTAATGTTTTAACTATGAACATAGGAAATGTCTGACGACGAGAAGGATTTCGGTATTTGCAAATACTGCGAAGACGAGCGCGACCTGTGCGAAGGAATCTTCCTAGATGATGATAGGCGCTTCAGCATCAAGCTGGATGAGAACTTCAAAGTGGATACAGTAAGTCACAACGACAAGTCTTTTTTCGTAATTAAGCATGACATCTGCTTCATTTGCTTCAACTTATATTTTTTTATTATTCTACTAGCGTATCCCCTGCCATGCAAGAGTTTTTGTATTGGATAAGATAGGTTTCAGTCATAGTATGGAGGAAAAGAAAGTTTACTTGAAGACCGAGCATGGTTATATTTTCCATGCAAAGTTATACAATTCAGACGATTACACCTATTTTGGATGCAAAACATGGCGAGCACTATACAAGACTTATGCATTTGAGCCTGATATGGTTATCACCTTTGATATTCGTCCGGAAGATGATATTGAAGGTAATACCGACATCTGGGTCGATGTGCAAATGCCTCCAGTTATACCATTATGTAAGTTTTTCAACCATATTTATGTCTTTGATATTGTTTATTCAAAAATAGTTCACAACTAATTTGTATTGTCAGCTTATTTTCGTGCAAGCAAACATGTCCAGCGCTTGGTAGACAGGACCGTATACTGTCCTGGGGCTGAACTCAACTGCGAGGAGCTCAGTCATTATGTTTCATGGCTTGAGGATCTTGATACTATCAAGACAAATTTTCTTCCTGCATTTAGAAATGTTAGTGCTGAAAATGTGCGACCAATAGTGTTCGTAATGAACTACGGTCACATCTATTTAGGAAGGATGGTAAGATTTTTACTATTTGTCATCGGTGCATCTTTTTCATACATTATTTTTGAAGCTAAACTTCATTGCTAAGTATGTTACCGTACGATGCTCTTCAACAGGGACTCCCGATGAATGTTGTGCCTTATGGGATCGAGACTAAAGGTACCATGAGTATTATCAGCTTACGGCCAAGATATCCTATAGATTACTTTAGTGCATTCAAGATTAGCGACGGATGCTTAATAGTGCAAGACTGGACCAAATATGTGATGGAGGAGCGCAGAGAAGTACTAGGGGGCAGCAAACAGATGCGCTACCCGCGATTAGGAGATAGGTTCATCTGCATGCTCCAGTTTGATCGAGGAGGAGAGCTATATATGTTTTATGTTATTTTACCTATGAGAGAGCAGCAGGAGTGATTAGCTAGCTAGAAATGAGTTTGAGGATGATGATGTGCTACACTATTACTATGATGATAAAATAGCTAGTGTTGGTGGTAATGACTATGATGATTATTATTAACTAGTGTTAGTGCTGATTAAATAAATACTGTTGGTGGTAATGACTATGATGATGATTAAATAGCTTGTGTTGGCGGATTAGATTCAAGTGGAGGCAACATGTGGTGCACATCGAAAGTACTACTAGTCCAAACTAGATCAAGTTTGAATTAGTAGTATACTTTTGACATGCACCACATATTGCCTCCACTTGAACCTAATCCACCTTCATTTAATACACTATTATGTACATAATGATGTAAACCTCATAATAGCTGGTATTGTACCAATATTTGTATGATGGCGCATAAATACACTAAAAATAAAAAAAATAAAAAAAATACTAGTAGCGATGGAAAGAAAACACGCTGCAAGTAGATACCTTAGCAGTAGCGTGGTACTGAAAAAACGCTACAGCTATTTGTCCTAGCAATAGCGCGTGCTGGCACGCGTTACTGCTAAGCAATAGCTGTAGCGCCTTATTAGTAGCGCGGCCACCCGCGCTACTAGTGGGCACAAAACACGCGCTACTGCTAGGGTTTTCCCTAGTAGTGCAACTCTAGAGCGCGTAAACTCGCATGCCCGCCGCGTGGTCACCGCGTGACTGTGGCATTGCCATGTGTTCTGGGCAGCCTAGGTATGTCTAGTGGGTTGGGCACTCCCCAGGTAGGTGCTAGGAAGAAAATCACAACATAAGATTCTCACGAGGAGACCGATCGATGCTCAAATATTGAATAAGCAGCCAAGTGTTTGATTTGCGGTATGGGAAATGTACATGGCTAATGGGCGTGAGTTTTGGCTGAGGATGATCAGTTACTAAGAAGACCATCTTCACAAATTTTCACCTAAAAAGGAGGAGCCTAGGTGGTACTTGCTTTACAAAGTACCACACTGGACATAAATACGAATGTTGAAGCTCGGCTCAAAATAATGAATGGATTGAGCTGGCATTTGGTGGAGGATGGTTATTTGGGCATAGGAAAGCACTATCGAAAATGGATACTATTTGGACATGTCAAAGTGGTACTTCCTTCACAAAGTGCTGCTCTGAACAAAATAGGAAAATGAATATTTTCGAATTATTTTTGAACTAGGCAAGGAATGTTTTTGACATATTTGATGAAGATATGATCCAAAACATTTATGAGATTTTTTGGGAATTTTGGGAATAACAGAAATATAGGTTGCTTCACAACCTAGGGCAAAAACTGCCACATGGACATGACACATAGGCAAAACTGATGAGATGGCGCCTAGTCATCACAACCCACCACAATCTACAAGGCTATGACCATCTATATTGGTCATTAACAACTAGAAATAAGGCAGCGGACTAGCACTGTTTGCTTTGTGACCATTTCGTATAAGGAAATTACGACCTTTCTGACCAAAATGGTCGCAATGGTTTAGGGTTTGGAGCCCCCCGAACAGCTTTTGACCAATTGGTCTGAAATGGTCATAGATCTATGACCAATTCTTCCAGGGCCACTGACAGAAAGTCACTAGTTGACATATTTCTTGTAGTGGTAGAAGGGACGAGATTCATCAAAGGTCACATCCCGGGAAATACGCATCCGATGACCGACAGGATCCCAACACCGATAGCCCTTATGCTCATCACTATATCCAAGAAAGACACACTCAACAGACTGAGCGGTCAGTTTGGTGCATTCACGAGGGGCAAGCAAAACATAATAGACACAACCAAACAAACGAAGCGCCAAATAATCAGGAGAACGACTAGAAAGACGCTCGAGAGGAATACCACTTTGTAGAGCAGCAGATGGCTGAATGTTGATGAGATAGGTGGAAGTAGTAACAGCCACAACCCAAAAGTGAGGAGGAAGAGAGGCGGCAATCATCAACGCACGCGCAGTCTCAAGAAGGTGATGATGCTTGCGCTCAGCCACACCATTCTGAGCATGAGCACCAGGACAAGAGAACTAAGCAAGAGTACCCTGCTCAGCAAGAAATCCTCGCAGCGCATGGGAGATATACTCACCAGCTGAATCTGCGCGAAAAACACGAATAGGAGTGGAAAACTGGGTATGAACCATGGCGGCAAATATTTTGTATATAGATAAGACCTCACTACGAGAAGACATGAAATAGATCCAAGTGTACCGAGAAAAGTCATCTATAAAGATAATATAGTAGCGATGACCCCATTTCGAAGTGAACGGAGCCGGACCCCAAACATCGGAGTGAACAAGGTCAAAGGGGCGCTCAGACACCAACTCACTATGAGGATAGGGTAGCTGAATCTGTTTACCAAGCCGACAACCCAGATAATCCAATGAAGCGTTACCGGAGACTGACCCCAGAACACCGTGATGAACCAAAGACGAGAGACGAGAACCACATGAATGGTCAAGACGATGATGCCACCGCCGAAAAGAGCTGGTAGCTGCAGCAATAGGGGCTACGAGACTGGCAGCGGTGGCAGCGGAAGGAATACGTAGCCAGTCAAGCTCCCAAAGACCATCAGAGCGTCGAGGGCCAGCACCAAGTAGAGCGACCGTGCGACGATCCTGGACGGAACACGAATCAAAGTCGAGGATGACCCTACAATTAGAGTCAACAATCTAACCACCATATATGAGCTGCATGGTAAGTCGAGGAACATGAGCGACGGAGGGAACATGAAATGAAGAAGTGCTAAGAGTGCCTCGACTAGCTACAGGAAGGCGAGTGCCATCGGCCGTAAGAACACGAGCAGGAGACTTAACAGGTCGAACGGAGGTCAAAGTGGAAGAATCATATGTCATATGAAAAGATGCTCCAGTATCAAGAATCCATGGGGTTGTACCTGAATGACTAGAAGGTGGTTTCTCAGTGCCAGAAGAGTCAGTCACAGAACCTGCAGAACTTATAGGTGAAGAATCCCGAGTAGCAAGCAGAGATTGCAGCTGTGCAATCTCACGCGAAGACAGGGACACGGCGGAAGAGGTCGAGGTAGAAACATCGTCGCGCGTGGAAGCCGCGAGAGTAGTCGACATAGAGCGGTCACCGCCGCGCGCGGAAGCCGCAAGAGGACTCGAGGTAGAGCGGTCACCGCCGCGCACGAAAGCCACGACAGGAGTCAACGTAGAGCGGTCACCGCCGCGTGCGAAAGCCGCAAGAGGAGTCGATGTAGAGCAGTCAACACAATCAGCTGAAGACGCCATAGGTGACAACATCGCAGATGGACGAGCACCAAGTACCGACCGATGACGCATGTGCGAGACGGGGTCAATGTAGGGAACACCATCGAAAATCACCGGATAGCGAGGGAGAAAGACCAGCCCAAACGATAGCATTTTTCTTCTCTTTTTTTTTCTTGAAAGGCAATAGCCGAGCTAACCAGCCACCAGCTAGTAGCACAACGACCCACCAGTAGCCCAATCGAGCAGTTTTTTTTTTTAAAGCAATCAGCCGAATCAAGTGAAAAAATCCACACACAGCGGCCAGGACAAGGACCCGAGCCCGATGGAATCAGGCAACACAGAGTGACAGAGGGCCCCGATGCAGCGGTAGCAGTTAGCGCTCAGGGAACGAAGACCTCCCGATGTAGGCGGCCACAACCAACGCTCGCGGAACGAATCCAGCCGGAGGTGGCGGGATCCGGCAAGGGGCGGCCAGATCCGGCGAGGGACGGCGAAGGCCAGCAAGGAGCGGCTGGATCCAGCGAAGACCGGCGATGGCGGCCGGATCCGGCCAGACGCGGCGAAAAACCAGCGGCGTTGACCGAGGCAGCCGCAACCAGCCGATCGATCTGCAGCAGATAGCTCACGAGCGGGAAGAGCTCCTGCGGCTTGGGAAGATGAGGCGGGCAGGTGGGAGAAAAGCAGCAACACGGGCCGGGGAAGAAGACAACAGCGGCGGCGTTGCGAGAGATTTGATCGGGGAGAGCACTAGTTGCTAGTGCGAAAAAAAACTAGGCTCTAGTACTATGTTAGGGAAATATGCAACATGTATTAGGCCAAAGCCACCATATATATAATGTACATGAGAATGCCAAAAGGCAAAAATACAAAAGGCCAAAGACAATCATCAATATAACTCAAACAATCACCATCATCCAACTCCTATTCTTCTCCTCACAGGATTCCAGCCGTATTTCCCAGAGAACACCTCTCGCAGCACCTCCCTGATCTGAGTCACGCCTGTCTCAGTTGCGTTTCTGTCTGGGTTTTTCTGCAATATACTCCACGACTTCAGAAAAGAACATAGTTTATACAGAACAGAAGCAGTATCATCAAGGTAAATCTTATCAAAACATGCCCTATTTCTGGAATCCCATATAACCCAGCAGATATCTTGTTGTCTCTTGAGGTTACAGATCTTCTCACTGATTTTTTCTTAATCGTCGAAGTTCTTTCTTGCCAGTAGATGTTACGAGTAACATGATTATATGGAGATATAATTGTGGTATGCATACCACTATGTGCAAACTAGCTCTCAAGAATCCACCTGTGGCAATGCTCCCATTGCCTACCATTCCTAGCACTCATATTTGATATTTTGTTGTCAATGCACTGAAGCAATACTGTCGGTGCATACAACTAGTCTTTCTGTGGAAGAGGTAAGAACCAAAAACCTAGTAACATAATAAGTTTGGGATGGCAGAGAAGTGTATGAAGAGTCTATTTAAGAGGTTGAATTGTATACGTGTTCAGAGAGTTGGCGTTGAGTTGTATAATTTATTTGGGGACATATTTGGTTGAGATTTCAATTCTCCGTACAGAAGAAAAGATATGGATGGAAGCTCTAGAGGAAAGATCATATGTGTAGATTCCATTTACATAGAGACACGCAAACCGTGTCATTTCTGAAGCACAATCGTATGTCTATCACAATACCACACGCAGATGAAATGGAAAACTCCTGACAAGGTTTGGAGAAGCCTTTGGGAGTCTCTATCTCTCCCTTTCTTTTATAGTTTTCTTAGTTCTCTTCACTAAACTTTCATCTATACTGAATCTGTTGGATAACCTGCACACACACACAAGTTTCAGTTTTCAGGTTACAGTTCTCTGAATAACACTGACCGTCAGCCTGTGTTTGTACACGTATGGGTTCAGTTCAGTTAGCGTTCAGGTAGTTAGCTAGTCATCAGGTCGCCGTGGGATGGCATGGATCACGCATTCCTCGCCGCGAGCAAGTAGGGATCATGCAAGTTCGAGCGTCGTGGGATGGCACGGCCTGTAAGCTCGGCAAGCACGACCATTTCTTTGCTTGTTTTCAGGAGCTCACTTTGAGTTCAGATAAATAAGACTGAAACCTCTCGCTCTCTCTCGATCACTCTATCTTGCGTCGTGCTTGCAGGCATCTGCAACAACAGAATCTCCTCTACTACACCATCTTTCTTTTCAAGTAGTATCATGAGCATCTGAGATAGACCAAATGTTATAAGTCATCAAGTAACTATCCAGACAACAAATTGGTAGGAATAACAACCTTTTCTTTACCATCATTCCTAATCCCTAAACAACCACCAATAAATTGACAATCCCTTCAATAATTATAGGTGATGAGTATCTTAATATGGACAACTTAACATAATTCTCACTACCAGTACAACGTATGGACATATTACTACAAACCTGATATTAAATAACAAAGAAACTTGTGGGGGCGCAAACTGAGACAGGGCTCACCAAATTATTGAAACCCTTTTCTTCCTCTACCAACAAGGGTATCTTTAATGACACCTATTTTGCCTGGTATGATGTATCCATTTTGGCGTTCTTTGATATTCATGAGTTTTCGTCCTAGTTCCCGTAGTCAGTTTCGTTTGACCAAGCAGTGACTCTGCTGACTTTTGCCTAGCTTCCGCACATCTATTTATACATAAACTGCATTTGTGACTTGTGAGCTCCGTTTTGATACCGCGAAGCTTGTCTATTTGTCCACGGATGATTTCGCATCAGCCTGTTGCTGAGCTTCCGTTGCTTCCTCCTCTCTGCTTCAGTTTTCTATCAGTAGCTCCGTCAAACTCTTCTTTGTTACCCGCAAAAAAAAAAAAAAAAAAAAAAAAAAACTCTTCTTTGTTTCTTCACCAGAAGCGTGAGCACTAACCTCTTTCAATTTTTTGGAACATTCTGGAAACAGTATAAGATATGGATATGGAATATTAATGCCCGTGGGTGCTTCATTTGCCATGTTTAATTGGCTCTGATCTGATGAAGACATACACAATAATGTGCCCATGTTTACAGACAGGACAATGCTTCTAAGATACTACTGATAGTTTGTGAAAAGAAAATAAATATGACTTTAGGGGTAGACTCTCTCGAGTAGTATTATAATCAAACTGTGTAATTTTCACCCCTAAACATTCTGTTGCTCTAAGCGCTGTTCTCAACATTTCTGAGATAATTATTCTAATGTTTTTTTGAATTTTTAATTATTTCTGAGATAATTATTCTAATGTAAATCGGGAGAAAAGAAAAACAGAGCTTAGTAGTTATAAACTACTACATGGGCGTTCAACTACTTCATAGCTCTCATGATGTCTGGCACTAATTCATTGAGATCCACTTACATACTTGTTTTTGGGCGTTCATCAACTTCCAATGTGTCGATGTTGTACGGCGCACTTGTGCGCCACTGCGCTTATAGAGGCATACAACCTTTAGTACGAGTATTATTATGTCATCTTAAAAGTATAATTGCACCTTGTCCTGTGGCCATTACTCCCAACACAAATTGCAATTCTGTAGCAGCGCAAAGTGAGACAGAGTTACACCTCCGTAGCAGTCTTGCATAGTCGCCCCATGGATACAGTGTGCCAGCACCAAGAGGCAGAGCGTTAGTTCATACGCCAGGCTACTCCAACAGATTGGTGACCAACTCTATTCAACATGATGCCTGCTCAAGGTCCACAGATTGTCTACGTTCCTTGAGGTTCCACATCAGCTCATCAGTTTTGTCTTACCTGTCTCCTCAACCTGGATGTAACTAATATCTTGATTACATGGAGATGTAACTCCGACATATACACCACTTTGTACACACAAGGTGCCTCCCTCCTTTTGTTTCCAGTAAACCCGTTGCCTCTCATTCCTAACAATCTTTACCATTTCCCCGATCAACATGCTTGAGCAACATTACTAGAGCGTACAATTTAAATTCTCGAGGAAGACATAGCACCAAAACCTCTACTTATATAAAACGAGGACATGGTCGAGAAGAACATGAAGGGTTTATATAAGAGTTCAAATTCTACTTACATAGGACGTGCAACATGGTAGAGAAGAACATGAAGAGTTCATGTAATAGATTGAACTCTGCCCATGTTCCGAGAGTAGGCAAAGGTAGATATTTCATTTACTATGGCATGTTAGGTTGAAAACTTGAATTCTCTGTCGAGCAATAAAGGAACGTACAAATTCTAGAAGAAAGAAAGGACGAGCATATAAGTTGTCTATCACAATACCATGTTAGATAATAACGAGATATAAACGAGACAAAGAGACACGGATTTTTACGTGGAAACCCTTGCGGGAGAAAACCACGGACGCACGAAGGGGCAATCACTATAATGGAGGAGTATTACAAGCACGAGACGACCGACCGTCTGAGGTACGACTACATGGGGTATATAAGAGGGCAATACATGAGAGTCCTTGGAGGACAAGTAAACGAGTTGTACTCGTACGCGTCGACGTCAACGGAAAGGCCCGCACCGGTTGTACTACGTCTAGTCCAACATGGTATAATTTGGATCACAATTTAACAATCTCCACCTTGATCCAAATTCCCTCCAGTAGTCGAAGAAAGTGAATAACTCCATCCAAATCAGCATAAACACCTTGTGTGTCAAAGTCCACAGGACTAGTGAGAAATACCAACTAAGCCTGAGCAAAGCTCAAACTTATTGGTCGGAACTGGCTTTGTCATCATATCAGCAGGATTATCATGAGTACTTATCTTGCATACCTTCAAATCATCTTCAGCAACAACATCTCGAATATAATGGAATCTGACATCAATGTGCTTTGTCCTCTCATGATACATTGGATTCTTTGTCAGATATATGGCACTTTGACTCTCAGAAAATATGGTAGGGCAAGATGAATCTCCACAAAGCTTAGTGTATAAACCTCTCAGCCAGATAGCTTCTTTGCATGCCTCAGAAATAGCCATATCCTCGGCATCAGTAGTGGAACAAGCCACAATAGACTGCAAAGTTGCTCTCCAACTCACAGCACAACCACCAATGGTGAAAACATAACATGTGAGTGATCTTCTCTTATCCAAATCACCAGCAAAATCAGAATCAACAAAACCAACAAGTCCATCTCTAGTTTTCCCAAACTGTGAATAAGCATTAGAAGTACCACGCAGGTATCTGAAAATCCACTGAACTGCTTTCCAATGCTCTTTTCCAGGATTAGCCATGTATCTACTGACAACACTCAATGCATAAGATAAGTCAGGACGAGAACAAACCATGGCATACATAAGTGAACCAACTGCACTTGAATAGGGAACTCTAGACATGTACTCAATATCTGCATCTGACTTAGGACATAAAGCTGATGATAATTTGAAGTGTGCAGCTAATGGAGTACTCACCGGCTTGGCATTATGCATATTAAAACGACAAAGAACTTTATCAATATATCCTCTCTAACTTAGATATACTTTTCCAAACGGTCTATCTCTGGATATTTCCATGCCAAGTATTTTCTTTGCTGCACCCAAATCCTTCATCTCAAATTCATTACTCAATTGCTTCTTTAGTTCATTAATCTCTGACATACTCTTTGCAGCAATAAGCATATCATCAACATAAAGGAGAAAATAAATAGTTGAACCATTGACAGTTTTCAAATAAACACAACTATCATAATTAGACCTTTTGAAACCTTGAGAGAGCATAAAGGTGTCAAATCTTTTGTACCACTATCTCGGGGATTGCTTCAATCCATAAAGAGATTTCTTTAACTTGCAGACAAGCTTTTCTTTTCCAGGAATAACAAAACCTTCAAGTTGTTCCATATAAATATCCTCTTCTAATTCTCCATGTAAGAATCCAGTTTTAACATCCAATTGTTCAAGCTCAAGATCATGCATGGCAACAATACTGAGTAAAGTGCGAATAGAGCTATGCTTCACAACAGGAGAAAAGACTTCGTTATAGTCAATACCTGGAATCTGGCTATAACCTTTAACAACTAACCTTGCTTTATATCTTGTATCATCATTAGGAGAAAGACATTCTTTCCTCTTGAAAACCCACTTGCAACGAATAGGTTTCTTCTCTCTAGGCAATTTTACTAAATCCCAAGTGCCATTCTTTTCAAGTGATTCCATCTCATCATGCATAGCTGTCATCCACTTATTACTATCACCAGAAATAATAGCCTCGGAATATGAAGAAGGCTCAGAATTACCTTCAATTTCCTCTGCAACAGATAAAGCAAAAGAACAAATATTGCACTCTTCAATTAACCTGTCAGGTTTGTTAATACCCCGCCTAACTCTGTCACGTGCAAGATTCCAACTGGGTGGAACAATAGGCTGATTTGGAGTGGGAGTGACATGATCATCATCAATGACGGGTTCATCATGTGCAACAATTTCATTACCAGATGTATCACCTGAATCAATAACATGCTCCACCTAAACAGTAGGCTCCTGAACAATAGGCTGTTGTTCACTCTCAACGGGAACATTAGTAGATGAAACATCATGTAACATAGCAGTTTCATTAAAGATAACATTTCTGCTAATAACTGTTGGAAATATGCCCTAGAGGCAATAATAAAAGTATTATTATATTTCATTGTTCATGATAATTGTCTTTTATTCATGCTATAACTGTATTATCCGGAAATCGTAATACACGTGTGAATACTTAGACCACACAATGTCCCTGGTAAGCCTCTAGTTGACCAGCTCGTTGTGATCAACAGATAGTCATGGTTTCCTGACTATGGACATTGGATGTCATTGATAACGGGATCACATCATTAGGAGAATGATGTGATGGACAAGACCCAATCCTAAGCATAGCATAAAAGATCGTGTAGTTCGTTTTGCTAGAGCTTTGCAAGTGTCAACTATCTCTTCCTTCGACCATGAGATCGTGTAACTCTCGGATACCGTAAGAATGCCTTGGGTGTACCAAACGTCACAACGTAACTGGGTGACTATAAAGGTACATTACAGGTATCTCCGAAAGTAGCTGTTGGGTTGACACGGATCGAGACTGGGATTTGTCACTCCGTATGACGGAGAGGTATCTCTGGGCGCACTCGGTAATGCATCATCATATTGAGCTCAATGTGACCAAGGTGTTGGACACGGGATCATGCATTACGGTACGAGTAAAGTGACTTGCCGGTAACGAGACTGAACAAGGTATTGGGATACCGACGATCGAGTCTCGGGTAAGTAACGTACCGATTGACAAAGGGAATTGCATACAGGGTTTGATCGAATCCTCGACATAGTGGTTCATCCGATGACAACATCGAGGAGCATGTGGGATCCATCATGGGTATCCAGATCCCGCTGATGGTTATTGACTGAGAGAGTCTCGGTCATGTCTGCATGTCTCCCGAACCCGTAGGGTCTACACACTTAAGGTTCAGTTACGCTAGGGTTATAGGGATATGTATATGCAGTAACCCGAATGTTGTTCGGAGTCCCGGATGAGATCCCGGACGTCACGAGGAGTTCCGGAATGGTCCGGAGGTAAAGATTTATATATGGGAAGTCCTGTTTCGGGCATCGGGACAAGTTTCGGGGTTATCGGTATTGTACCGGGACCACCGGAAGGGTCCCGGGGGTCCACCGGGTGGGTCCACCTGTCCCGGGGGGCCACATGGGCTGTGTGGGGGTGCGTCTTGGCCTAATGGGCCAAGGGCACCAGCCCCACATAGGCCCATGCGCCTAGGGTTCAAGGGGGGCAAGAGTCCTAGGAGGGTAAGGCACCTCCTAGGTGCCTTGGGGGGAGGGAAAACCCCCCTTGGCCGCCGCACCCCCTAGGAGATTTGATCTCCTACGGCCGGCCACCCCCCCTTGGCACCCCTATATATAGTGGGGGAAGAGGAGGGACTTCATACCTGAACGCCCTGGCCTTTGGTTGCCTCCTTCTCCCTCCCCAACACCTCCTCCACCTCCATAGTGCTTAGCGAAGCTCTGCCGGAGTACTGCAGCTCCACCAACACCACGCCGTCGTGCTGCTGCTGGTGCCATCTCCCTCAACCTCTCCTCCCTTCCTTGCTGGATCAAGAAGGAGGAGACGTGGCTGTTCCGTACGTGTGTTGAACGCAGAGGTGCCGTCCGTTCGGCGCAGGTCATCGGTGATTTGGATCACGTCGAGTACGACTACATCATCACCTTGCAAGCTTCCGCACGCGATCTACAAGTGGTATGTAGATGCAAACTCTCTCCCTAGACTCGTTGCTTAGATGAACTCATAGATGGATCTTGGTGAAATCGTAGGAAAAAATTTAATTTTCTGCAACGTTCCCCAACAGTGGCATCATGAGCTAGGTCTATGCGTAGTTCTCTTTGCACGAGTAGAACACAATTTTGTTGTGGGCGTGGATTTTGTCATCTTACTTGCCTCTACTAGTCTTTTCTTGCTCAACGGTATTGTGGGATGAAGCGGCCCGGACCAACCTTACACGTACGCTTACGTGAGACCGGTTCCACCGATTGACATGCACTAGTTGCATAAGGTGGCTGGCGGGTGTCTGTCTCTCCCACCTTAGTTGGAGCGGAATCGATGAACAGGGCCCTTATGAAGGGTAAATAGAAGTTGACAAAATCACGTTGTGGTGATTCGTAGGTAAGAAAACGTTCTTGCTAGAACCCAATTGCAGCCACGTAAAAGATGCAACAACAATTAGAGGACGTCTAACTTGTTTTTGCAGCGATTGATCATGTGATGTGATATGGCCAGAAGTTGTGATGAATGATGAATTGTGATGTATGAGATCATGTTCTTTGTAATAGGATTCACTACTTGCATGTCGATGAGTATGACAACCGGCAGGAGCCATAGGAGTTGTCATTATTTTTTGTATGACCTGCGTGTCATTGAATAACGTCATGTAAACTACTTTACTTTATTGCTAAACGTTAGTCATAGAAGTAGAAGTAGTCGTTGGCGTGACAACTTCATGAAGACACGATGATGGAGATCATGATGATGGAGATCATGGTGTCAAGCCGGTGACAAGATGATCATGGAGCCCCGAAGATGAAGATCAATGGAGCTATATGATATTGGCCATATCATGTCACAACTATATAATTGCATGTGATGTTTATTATGTATTATGCATCTTGTTTACTTAGGACGACGGTAGTAAATAAGATGATCCCTTATAAAATTTCAAGAAGTGTTCTCCCCTAACTGTGCACCGTTGCTGCAGTTCGTCGTTTCTAAGCACCACGTGATGATCGGGTGTGATGGATTCTTACGTTCACATACAACGGGTGTAAGACAGTTTTACACAGCGAAAACACTTAGGGTTAACTTGACGAGCCTAGCATGTGCAGACATGGCCTCGGAACACGGAGACCGAAAGGTCGAACACGAGTCGTATGGAAGATACGATCAACATGAAAATGTTCACCGACGATGACTAGTCCGTCTCACGTGATGATCGGACACGGGCCAGTCGACTCGGATCGTGTAACACTTAGATGACTAAAGGGATGTCTAATCTAAGTGGGAGTTCATAATTTGATTAGAACTTTATTATCATGAACTTAGTCTAAAACCTTTGCAAATATGTCTTGTAGATCAATGGCCAACGCTAATGTCAACATGAACTTCAACGCGTTCCTAGAGAAAACCAAGCTGAAAGATGATGGCAGCAACTATACGGACTGGGTCCGGAACTTGAGGATCATCCTCATAGCTGCCAGGAAACAATATGTCCTAGAAGGACCGCTAGGTGACGCTCCCGTCCCAGAGAACCAAGACATTATGAATGCTTGGCAGTCTCGCGCTGATGATTACTCCCTCGTTCAGTGCGGCATGCTTTACAGCTTAGAACCGGGGCTCCAAAAGCGTTTTGAGCATCACGGAGCATATGAGATGTTCGAAGAGCTGAAACTAGTTTTTCAAGCTCATGCCCGGGTCGAGAGATATGATGTCTCTGACAAGTTCTACAGTTGTAAGATGGAGGAAAACAGTTCTGTCAGTGAGCACATCCTAAAGATGTCTGGGTTGCACAACCGTATGACCCAGCTGAACATTAACCTCCCAGATGAGGCGGTCATTGACAGAATCCTCCAGTCGCTCCCACCAAGCTACAAGAGCTTTGTGATGAACTACAACATGCAGGGAATGGAAAGGACCATTCCTGAAGTGTTCTCGATGCTGAAGTCAGCAGAGGCTGAAATCAAGAAAGAACATCAAGTGTTGATGGTCAATAAGACCACTAAGTTCAAGAAGGGCAAGGGTAAGAAGAACTTCAAGAAGGACGGCAAAGATGTTGCCGCGCCTGGTAAGCCAGTTACCGGGAAGAAGTCAAAGAATGGACCCAAGCCTGAGACTGAGTGCTTTTATTGCAAGGGGAAGGGTCACTGGAAGCGGAACTGCCCCAAATACTTAGCGGATAAGAAGGCCGGCAACACCTAAGGTATATTTGATATACATGTGATTGATGTGTACCTTACCAGTACTCGTAGTAACTCCTGGGTATATTATACCGGTGCCGTTGCTCATATTTGTAACTCACAGCAGGAGCTGCGGAATAAACGGAGACTGGCGAAGGACGAGGTGACGATGCGCGTCGGGAATGGTTCCAGAGTCGATGTGATCGCCGTCGGCACGCTGCCTCTACATTTACCTACGGGATTAGTTTTGAACCTTAATAATTGTTATTTAGTGCCAAGTTTGAGCATGAACATTGTATCTGGATCTCGTTTAATACGAGATGGCTACTCATTTAAGTCTGAGAATAATGGTTGTTCGATTTATATGAGAGATATGTTTTATGGTCATGCTCCGATGGTCAATGGTTTATTCTTAATGAATCTCGAGCGTAATATTACACATGTTCATAGTGTAGATGCCAAAAGATTTAAAGTTGATAACGATAGTCCCACATACTTGTGGCACTGCCGCCTTGGTCACATTGGTGTCAAGCACATGAAGAAGCTCCATGCCGATGGACTTTTAGAGTCTCTTGATTATGAATCGTTTGACACGTGCGAACCATGCCTCTTAGGCAAAATGACCAAGACTCCGTTCTCCGGAACAATGGAGCGAGCAACCAACTTGTTGGAAATCATACATACCGATGTGTGCGGTCCAATGAGCGTTGAGGCTCGCGGAGGATATCGTTATGTTCTTACCCTCACAGATGACTTGAGTAGATATGGGTATGTCTACTTAATGAAACACAAGTCTGAGACCTTTGAAAAGTTCAAGGAATTTCAGAATGAGGTGGAGAATCAACGTGACCGAAAGATAAAATTCTTACGATCAGATCGTGGAGGAGAATACTTAAGTCACGAATTTGGTACACACTTAAAGAAATGTGGAATCGTTTCACAGCTCACGCCGCCTGGAACACCTCAGCGAAACAGTGTGTCCGAACGTCATAATCGCACTCTATTGGATATGGTGCGGTCTATGATGTCTCTTACCGATTTACCGCTATCATTTTGGGGATACGCTCTAGAGACAGCTACATTCACTTTAAATAGGGCACCGTCTAAATCCGTTGAGACGACACCGTATGAATTATGGTTTGGAAAGAAACCTAAGCTGTCGTTTCTAAAAGTTTGGGGATGCGAAGCTTATGTCAAGAAACTTCAACCTGAAAAGCTCGAACCCAAGTCGGAAAAATGCGTATTCATAGGATACCCTAAGGAAACTATAGGGTATACCTTCTACTTAAGATCCGAAGGCAAGATCTTTGTTGCCAAGAACGGATGCTTTCTGGAAAAAGAGTTTCTCTCGAAAGAAGTAAGTGGGAGGAAAGTAGAACTCGATGAAGTACTACCTCTTGAGCGGGATAGTGACGCAGCACAGGAAACCGTTCCTGTGATGCCCACACCAACTGAAGAGGAAAACCATGATAATGATCAAAGTACTTCGGATCAAGTTACTGCTGAACTTCGTAGGTCCACAAGGACACGTTCCGCACCAGAATGGTACGGCAACCCTGTCCTGGAAATCATGTTGTTAGACAACAATGAACCTTCGAACTATGAAGATGCAATGACGGGCCCGGATTCCAACAAATGGCTTGAAGCCATGAAATCCGAGATAGAATCCATGTATGAAAACAAAGTATGGACTTTGACAGACTTGCCCGATGATCGGCGAGCGATAGAAAACAAATGGATCTTTAAGAAGAAGACGGACGCGGATGGTAATGTTACCATCTATAAAGCTCGACTTGTCGCTAAGGGTTATCGACAGGTTCAAGGGATTGACTACGACGAGACATTCTCTCCCGTAGCGAAGCTAAAGTCCGTCCGAATCATGTTAGCAATTGCCGCATACTATGATTATGAGATATGGCAGATGGACGTCAAAACAGCATTCCTTAACGGGCATCTTAAGGAAGAACTGTATATGATGCAGCCGGAAGGTTTTGTCGATCCTCAGAACGCTAACAAAGTATGCAAGCTCCAGCGATCCATTTATGGACTGGTGCAAGCATCTCGGAGTTGGAACATTCGCTTTGATGGGATGATCAAAGCATTTGGATTTATGCAGACTTATGAAGAAGCCTGCGTTTACAAGAAAGTGAGTGGGAGCTCTGTAGCATTTCTCATATTATATGTAGATGACATACTCCTGATGGGAAATAATATAGAATTTCTGGACAGCATTAAGGCCTACTTGAATAAGTGTTTTTCAATGAAGGACCTTGGAGAAGCTGCTTATATATTAGGCATCAAGATCTATAGAGATAGATCGAGACGCCTCATAGGTCTTTCACAAAGTACATACCTTGATAAGATTTTGAAGAGATTCAGAATGGATCAGTCCAAGAAGGGGTTCTTGCCTATGTTACAAGGTATGAGACTGAGCTCAGCTCAGTCACCGACCACGGCAAAAGATAAAGAAGAGATGAGTGTCATCCCCTATGCTTCAGCCATAGGATCTATTATGTATGCCATGCTGTGTACCAGACCCGATGTAAACCTTGCCGTAAGTTTGGTAGCAAGATACCAAAGTAATCCCGGCAAGGAACACTGGACAGCAGTCAAGAATATCCTGAAGTACCTGAAAAGGACAAAGGACATGTTTCTCGTTTATGGAGGAGACGAAGAGCTCGTCGTAAAGGGTTACGTCGACGCTAGCTTCGACTCAGATCCGGATGACTCTAAGTCACAAACCGGATACGTGTATATGTTGAATGGTGGAGCAGTAAGCTGGTGTAGCTGCAAGCAGAGCGTCGTGGCGGGATCTACGTGTGAAGCGGAGTACATGGCAGCCTCGGAGGCAGCACATGAAGCGATTTGGGTGAAGGAGTTCAT
This sequence comes from Triticum dicoccoides, assembly GCF_002162155.2. Lineage (NCBI taxonomy): Eukaryota > Viridiplantae > Streptophyta > Magnoliopsida > Poales > Poaceae > Triticum > Triticum dicoccoides. Next base: position 607,102,120 of record NC_041389.1, read on the forward strand.
CACCGACCTAGGAGTCATACCCAATGCGTCGGGGCCGATCAAACTCTTCTGTGACAACACTGGAGCTATTGCCCTCGCAAAGGAGCCCAGGTTTCACAAGAAGACCAGGCACATCAAGCGTCGTTTCAACTCCATCCGTGAAAATTTTCAAGATGGAGACATAGAGATTTGCAAAGTGCACACGGATCTGAATGTCGCAGATCCGCTGACTAAACCTCTCTCGCGTGCAAAACATGATCAACACCAGAACTCTATGGGTGTTCGATTCATCACAATGTAACTAGATTAGTGACTCTAGTGCAAGTGGGAGACTGTTGGAAATATGCCCTAGAGGCAATAATAAAAGTATTATTATATTTCATTGTTCATGATAATTGTCTTTTATTCATGCTATAACTGTATTATCCAGAAATCGTAATACACGTGTGAATACTTAGACCACACAATGTCCCTGGTAAGCCTCTAGTTGACCAGCTCGTTGTGATCAACAGATAGTCATGGTTTCCTGACTATGGACATTGGATGTCATTGATAACGGGATCACATCATTAGGAGAATGATGTGATGGACAAGACCCAATCCTAAGCATAGCATAAAAGATCGTGTAGTTCGTTTTGCTAGAGCTTTGCAAGTGTCAAGTATCTCTTCCTTCGACCATGAGATCGTGTAACTCCCGGATACCGTAAGAATGCCTTGGGTGTACCAAACGTCACAACGTAACTGGGTGACTATAAAGGTACATTACAGGTATCTCCGAAAGTAGCTGTTGGGTTGACACGGATTGAGACTGGGATTTGTCACTCCGTATGACGGAGAGGTATCTCTGGGCCCACTCGGTAATGCATCATCATATTGAGCTCAATGTGACCAAGGTGTTGGACACGGGATCATGCATTACGGTACGAGTAAAGTGACTTGCCGGTAACGAGACTGAACAAGGTATTGGGATACCGACGATCGAGTCTCGGGTAAGTAACGTACCGATTGACAAAGGGAATTGCATACAGGGTTTGATCGAATCCTCGACATAGTGGTTCATCCGATGAAAACATCGAGGAGCATGTGGGAGCCATCATGGGTATCCAGATCCCGCTGATGGTTATTGACTGAGAGAGTCTCGGTCATGTCTGCATGTCTCCCGAACCCGTAGGGTCTACACACTTAAGGTTCAGTTACGCTAGGGTTATAGGGATATGTATATGCAGTAACCCGAATGTTGTTCGGAGTCCCGGATGAGATCCCGGACGTCACGAGGAGTTCCGGAATGGTCCGGAGGTAAAGATTTATATATGGGAAGTCCTGTTTCGGGCATCGGGACAAGTTTCGGGGTTATCGGTATTGTACCGGGACCACCGGAAGGGTCCCGGGGGTCCACCGGGTGGGTCCACCTGTCCCGGGTGGCCACATGGGCTGTGTGGGGGTGCGCCTTGGCCTAATGGGCCAAGGGCACCAGCCCCACATAGGCCCATGCGCCTAGGGTTCAAGGGGGGCAAGAGTCCTAGGAGGGTAAGGCACCTCCTAGGTGCCTTGGGGGGGAGGGAAAACCCCCCTTGGCCGCCGCACCCCCTAGGAGATTTGATCTCCTAGGGCCGGCCACCCCCCCTTGGCAACCCTATATATAGTGGGGGAAGAGGAGGGACTTCATACCTGAACGCCCTGGCCTTTGGTTGCCTCCTTCTCCCTCCCCAACACCTCCTCCACCTCCATAGTGCTTAGCGAAGCTCTGCCGGAGTACTGCAGCTCCACCAACACCACGCCGTCGTGCTGCTGCTGGTGCCATCTCCCTCAACCTCTCCTCCCTTCCTTGCTGGATCAAGAAGGAGGAGACGTGGCTGTTCCGTACGTGTGTTGAACGCGGAGGTGCCGTCCGTTCGGCGCAGGTCATCGGTGATTTGGATCACGTCGAGTACGACTACATCATCACCTTGCAAGCTTCCGCACGCGATCTACAAGTGGTATGTAGATGCAAACTCTCTCCCTAGACTCGTTGCTTAGATGAACTCATAGATGGATCTTGGTGAAATCGTAGGAAAAATTTTAATTTTCTGCAACGTTCCCCAACAATAACAACCTTCTGGGTTTCAGGATTCCACAATTTAAAACCTTTAACACCAGATTTATAACCAAGAAAGATGCACTTAACAGCCCTAGGCTCCAACTTTCCATTATCAACATGAGCATAAGCAGTGCAACCAAAAACTCTCAACTGTGAATAATCAGCAGGTGAACCAGACCATACCTCAATTGGAGTTTTCTTATTAAGAGCAATAGATGGTGAACGATTAATGAGATAACAAGCAGTGGAAGCGGCCTCAGCCCAAAAATGCCAATGCAAACCTGCATTGGACAACATGCAACGAGCTCTGGAAATAATGGTCCTGTTCATACGCTCAGCAACACCGTTTTGTTGAGGAGTATAAGGAACGGTGTAATGTCTGACAATGCCTTCAGACTTGCAATAATTCTTAAATTGCTTAGAACAAAATTCCATACCATTATCAGTGCGAAGTATTTTTACCTTCTTTTCAGTTTGCCTTTCAATCATAATCTTCCACTCCTTAAATGCTGAGAATGCTTCATATTTATGCTTCAAGAAATAAGGCCAAACTTTTCTCGAATAATCATCAATAATAGTCAGCATGTAACTAGCACCACCTAGTGACTTCTTGTGAGATGGTCCCCATAAATCAGAATGCACATAATCAAGAATACCTTCAGTTGTATGGGTGGAAGTATTGAACTTCACCCTCTTATGCTTGCTGAAGATACAATGCTCACAAAATTTCAATTTACCAGGTTCATATCCATCAAGAAGACCTCTTTTATTTAACTCTGCTAAACCAAGTTCACTCATATGTCCAAGACGCATATGCCAAAGGTTAGCAGCATCAAAATCAGAATTCTTTGAAACAACCGGAGTAGCGTTACCTGAAATAGTAGAACCTCGAAGGTAATAAAGACCATTGGTCAAACTTAAGTCACCTTTCATCACAACAAGGGAGCCTTTGGTGACCTTCAAAACAATATCTCCACCTGAATACTTATACCCCTTTGCATTAAGGGCACTCATAGAAATAAGATTTCTCTTCATCTTCGGAATATATAGAACAACAGTCAAAGTTCTGATTATGCCATCAAACATCTTGATTCGAATAGAACATATGCCTTCAATCTTGCATGGTGAATTATCAAAACCCAAAACGAAACCAGCAGAAGTAGTGGAATCAAAAGTAGTAAACCAATCTCTATGTGGACACATATGAAAAGTGCATGCAGTGTCAAGTACCCACTCATCATTGGTCTCAGCACATCCAGCAATAACGACAAGAGCATCATCAGAACTATCATCACGAGCAACATGAGCAGAATTGTCACCTTGTTTATTACCTTTCCTCTTTTCTTTATTCTGCAACTTGAAACACTCTGAGATGTCATGCCCGTCTCTCTTGCAATACCTGCAATACTTCTTGTCTCTGGATTGCGACCGGCCCCTGTAGCCGTTTTTACTTTTGCCTCTGTTTCCATTATTGGAGTTCTTCTCCTTTGTCCTGCCACGAACAGATAATCCCTCGGCTTGGGATGGACTCGAACCATCATGAGGCACCATTAATTTCATCTTCTCCTTGGAGTTCAAAGCTTCATAAACTTCATTAAGTGTGAGGGTATCACGACTGTATAATATGGTGTCTCTAAAATTGGTATAAGAACTTGGCAGTGAACAAAGTAACATTAAAGCAGTATCTTCCTCTTCATACTTAACCTCCATTGCAGCTAGATCAGATATGATCTCTTTAAATTCTGAAATATGATTCAAAACATTACCTCCCTCGGGTAACCTGTGCAGTAATAATTTTTGCTTCAGATGCATCTTGCTAGTAAGATCTTTTGTCATGCAAATCCCTTCCAGCTTTAACCATAGAGCGGCGGCAGTTTTCTCGCTCAAAACTTCCTGCAAAATATTATTATGCAAATGGAGTTGAATTTGTGACAAAGCCTTACAATCAATTCTTTTCTCCTCATCAGTCCAATCTTGAATGTGGTTCTTCCCAAAACTATCCAGTGCTTCATCATAGTCGGATTGTGCTAACAACGCCCGCATCTTGACCTGCCATAGGTAAACCTTGTGTCACGGTCCAGCAGCGGAAGATCGTACTTCATGAAATCCATGAGTAAGTAACTCTGGTAGTATCCGCTAGTGGACGTAGCTGTTGAACAGAGAACAAAAAACCGAACTAGTACGAGAAGTACAGATTCAGTTGTCCTTGTGATGACGTGGAGTAGTACAACTACAGTTGATGTAGTACTCCAGTAACAACGCAGCTCACACCTAGCGTCTTGCGGCAGCGCACCAGAAAAAAAACGATCTGGTTTCGATCTCTTCACGTCACGAAGTGATGACTACGATTTGAAGCGGCGCAGCGTAGATTTGTCTCCGATCCGGAAAACGAGGCTAGTCTTCGGTGGATTTCTGCGCCGTGCGCAGCAGAACGTCCTGTCGGTCTCGGCGACTTTGCGGGTGGCGCACACGGACGCGAACCCTAACCCTCGTCGATCTCATATCTGAAACCTCAGCTCTAATACCACTTGTTAGATAATAACAAGATATAAACAAGACAAAGAGATACGGATTTTTACGTGAAAACCCTTGCGGGAGAAAACCACGGACGCACGAAGGCGCAATCACTATGATGGAGGAGTATTACATGCACGAGACGACAGACCGTCTGAGGTGCGACTACATGGGATATATAAGAAGGCAATACATGAAAGTCCTTGAAGGACAAGTAAACAAGTTGTACTCGCACGCGTCGATGTCAACGCAAAGGCCCGCACCGGTTGTACTACGTCTAGTCCAACATGGTATAATTTGAATCACAATTTAACATACCATACACAGTTCAAGTGGAAAAGTACTGACAAGTACTGACAGGTTCGGTTTGGAGAAGTCTTGAGGAGTATAGCTCCCTTTCTTTGACTGTCTTCGGTAGCCACTTGACCAAAATATATCATCTAAAGTTAATTCATCTGCAATGCACCATCTTCTCTTCTCAAGTAGTACCGAAATAAGCTTTCGCCCCGCTTTATATAAAGCAAAGATCAACAACATTTCGGTACAGATGCACTCCACCACAACACACACACACAAACCCAAGGCGGGATACAAAGGCGCTGAGCACAACAACACGACTCCTAGCACTACAAGAGCAATCGGGGGCTCCACCAGTGAACACGCCACCACGAAGAGATGAAGCCACATATAACGAACCGTGGGCATCAAGACGGTGCCTTCAGCAAGGTTACGACACCAGAGCGCCGCCACCGCTCGATTCGAGGATCAAAGTTTTCCCAGAAGCCACACAACAGGCAATGAGAGCCAAGACGACGCCTTCAAGAAGGGAACAAGCTACACCGCCACCAGTCCGTCCGAAGATAGAGCAGGTTTTCACCCCGGCCAATACTCATCGCCAACGAACGCCGCACCCCGACAACCACGCCGCCCACACGGCCATGGCCACCGGGCAACACCAAGCGACAGGCTCTACCCATGAGCACCGTGTAACCACCACCAGGCCCGCCGCCCCAACATGCGAGACCTAGGTACAACCTCACGCGACACCCGTCGCTATCCCAACTGAAGAGACGGACGGATCCCAGGGCAAGACTCCATCGATTCGTGCTGCACCACTGGGTGCGAGACGAGCTTGGTCCTGCTGCCGGGCGCGAGACGATCACAATCCTGCTGCCGGGCGTGAGACGATCACGGTCCTGCTTTCGGGCGCGAGACGAGCTCGGTCCTACTGCCCGAGCGCGAGACTAGCGACGGGCTGCAGTAGGGAGAGGGCCATCCTTTCAACGGAAATAGCACCCAGACGATGAGGAGATAGATCAAGGGCCGACACAAGCCGCCTATGGATGAACCGACGCCAGTATATGCCCGCCGCCGTAGCTGACTTGCCAAGCTGCCGTGGAGCCATCCACGGCCAGAGCAGTAGCCTCCCCGGCCACTGCCCAACCCGCACCGCCCGACAAGCTCCAGGCATCGGAGCCGCCGGGCACACACCCACGCATCCAGCCGTCACCAAGCACCCACCCTCGAGCATCACCCCAACGCCGGAATGACGGAAAGGCCCCATCTTGAGCTGGAGACCCCTGACCTCCCACAATCCAGCCCGCCATGGGCCTCTGGCAGTACCGCCAGCGACAAGGGAGGCCAGATCGGTGCCCATCCAGCCAGATCGGGGCGAAAGCCAAGGGGGGAGGAGTCAAAGAAGACGGAGGAAGGGAGCCGCCGCCAGCTGAGGCCCGCTGCCCCGCGCCTCACTGCTGCACGCTGAAGCCCAGCAGCGCCAACACTCGCCGAGGCCTGCAGCCACGAGCCCGACCGCGCGCACTCCAGAACACAGCCGGCCGCCGCCCAGATCTGCCGTCCGCGGACCCAAGGGAACCGCCAGTAGACCTCCCGCCGCCGTCGTCTGCCGCGGGCTTCACCCAGCGCCGTCCTTCAGCGGCGGCGCGAGGAGGAGAGGGAGGTAGAGGGAGGAGTCGGCACCACTATAGGGTTCGGAGCCCCCGAGTCGCACTGGGCAGGGCTAACGCGAGGGAGGGGTTCGTCCTCTTCCCAAGTAGTAACGTGAGATTTCTTTTTAAAGGAATACCACAACTCATCATCGATGAAACCAGAAATGGATCAACCCTTAAAGACTTACATGTGATGAGTGTCATTCTATGGCCATTTTAACCTAATACTCCGGAACGGAGGGAGTACTTACAAACAACCATGCACGAATACTAAAGACCAATATCAATTAACTATGGATAAGGGAGTTCGTCATGGCGCAAAGTGACATAAGGTCACCAGAAGTGAAACCCTTTCTCCATACATCTATCACCGAGGAAGGGTGTTTGCAACGAGATCAACTGGCATGTTGACCGTTACCATCCGCCAATGTTCATTACTGACTCCGGTGAGGTTTGACATTCCCAGATTTCCATCCTAGTTCCCGAGCCCTTTCCTCCCACAAAACAGTTATCCTCTAACCGAGCAGCGACTCTGCTAACTTTTCCCTAGCTTATTCACATGTATCCATAACTGATCTGCAGTTGTCAGACTCCTTTACAGAAAAAGGCTTTCGCACAGCTTTATATATAAAGCAAACCATCATAGGCAAACAGTCCAACAAAGTATACACACACACGCAGGCGCGGAGACGAGCTTGCATGGCGAAGGGGCACGGCGTGGCAGAGCACAAGCCGGACGATCATCTCCTCGTCGGGGCCGCGTGGGACGAGCTCGAGGTCGACGGATCTGGAGGTGAAGGACTCGGATCCGCTGCTCGCCATGCCGGAGACGGCCTGAAGGCGTCGGAGATGAGTTTAGGTGGTGGAGAGGAGTGGAGTGAAGTGGCCAGGGTTTGGTTCGGCTAGCGGATGGAGAGGAATATATGTGGGGTCGGGTGGGCCAACGGGGTCCGGGTCCGACGTGACGGGCATGCCTTGGCGCGCCCGGACGCCCCCATATCTGCCCCATATTTGAGTAGGATATGAGGGGTACCGGTCAGCCTAGGCGTTTGAGGGCCGTTTAAGGCGCCCGTCTGGGTCAAAATTTTGCGACCTGACAGTGACCTGACGGCCCGCCCGAGCGTATGAGGCGGGTTTGAGGCGCCCGACGGTAGATGCTCTTAATGATGGGATTAGACTAGGGAATTCACCTTTTATTCCTAAGACCTTGCTTACGCAGCCATGGGAAATTTTTGCGCTTTAGAATATGATGATGTAACTCATTTATCCATATACATTTCCTTGAGATCTGCTGCACAGGACATGGCGCCGTCTTGCCGGTCTGGTAGCCTGGTGTTCCTTGATTTATGGTTAAATGGCAGAGGCTTGAACACATCGATTTTGAGGATCTTGAGTAGGCACAAGCAGGGTGAGCGTTGGTAAGCCAAGGGCAATCGTGTTCTTGCTGCCCCTGCGATGGGCCTGCATGCCGTATCGACGTGGGCTGCGCACAAAGAGGTCTAAATCATGCACCTGCTATGATGCGGCCGGAATGATGCAGCACAGCTGCGCCACGATGTGGAGCGCAACAAGGCGGAGCGAATTCTGCGGCACTGTGAGTTACGACGCCTCTTGTCAAGCAAAGATGGCGCCGCCCTCCAACTGCAGCACTTCCAGGTGCTCCGCCTCCCATCGAGCGAGGAAGGTGTCATGCTGAGCATCGATAAGATGGCGAAAATGTGCTGGGTCCAGTCGTCGAGAGCTGCCAAGCCTGATTATGTCCTGATTCATCTTGATCGTCTGATATGCAGGCGGTGAAGGAGCCAGAAGTGTTGTTTAAGGTGTGACTTGCCAGAAGTAAGTAACTGAATCCATTTGCAGTGTAGTCACTGCTGCCGGTTCTCCGGATGCCTATCATTCCTATCACCCTACAATATTCTAGTAAAAGCGCGAGCTCGAGCAATGTTTTTAGAGTGCACATCTACAATTCTAGAGAAAGAAACATTACCAAAACCTCTACTTATATAAGAAGTGTGGCATGGTAGAGAATAATTTGAAAAATGCATGTAAATACGATGAACTCTGCCCATGTTTCGAGGGTTGGCACATGCAGTTATTTCATTTATTGTGGTCACGTTTGGTTAAAAACTTGAATTCTACAGTGAGACAGGAATGCGTAAGGAAGTTGCAGAAGAAACATGGGATGACTGAATTCCATTTGCATAGACAATATTTTGTTGAATGTAAATGAGGAGAAACCTGAGGTTTGCAATGTCTTCATTAGTGCATTCAACCATGATAATCATGTCGTGGGCGTATTGGACAAGAGAAACCCCACCCCAGTGCAAGGTGTGGAACCACCCCTCAGATATGATCGTACCCCTTGGCTGCATTGAGGATGGAGGCAAGTGTTGGGGAACGTAGTAAATTCAAAAAATTTCGTACGCACACGCAAGGATCATGGTGATGCATAGCAACGAGAGGGGAGAGTGTTGTCCACGTACCCTCGTAGACCGAAAGCGGAAGCGTTAGAACAACGTGGTTGATGTAGTCGTACGTCTTCACGATCCGACCGATCCAAGTACCGAACGTACGGCACCTCCGAGTTCAGCACACGTTCAGCTCAATGACGATCCCCGGACTCTGATACAGCAGGGTGTCGGGGAGTAGTTCCGTCAGCACGACGGCGTGGTGATGACGACGATGTTCTACCGACGCAGGGCCTCGTCTAAGCACCGCAACGATATGACCGAGGTGGAATATGGTGGAGGGGGGCACCGCACACGGCTAAGGAACGATCACGAAGATCAACTTGTGTGTCTAGAGGTGCCCCCTACCCCCGTATATAAAGGAGGGAGGGGGAGGTGCGGCCGGCCCTAGGGGTGCGCCTGGAGGAGTCCTACTCCCACCGGGAGTAGGACTCCCCCCTCTTGCCTTGTTGGAGAAGGAAGGGGGAAGGGGAAAAGAGGAAAGGGGGCGCCGCCCCCTCCCCCCTTCCTTGTCCTATTCGGACTAGGGGGGAGGTGGCACGCGGCCTGCCCTGGTCGGCCCTCCTCTTGCCCGGGGGGGGGGGGGTTCCGGTAATCCCTCGGTACTCCGATAAAATCCCGATTTCACCCGGAACGATTCCGATATCCAAATATAGGCTTCCAATATATCAATCTTTATGTCTCGACCATTTCGAGACTCCTCGTCATGTCCGTGATCACATCTGGAACTCCGAACAACCTTCGGTACATCAAAACTTATAAACTCGTAATAAAACTGTCATCGTAACGTTAAGCGTGCGGACCCTACGGGTTCGAGAACTGTGTAGACATGACCTAGAACTGTTTCTGGTCAATAACCATTAGCGGAACCTGGATGCTCATATTGGCTCCTACATATTCTACGAAGATCTTTATCGGTCAAACCGCATAACAACATACATTGTTACCTTTGTCATCGGTATGTTACTTTCCCGAGATTCGATCGTTGGTATCCAATACCTAGTTCAACCTCGTTACCGGCAAGTCTCTTTACTCGTTACATAATGAATCAGTCCGTAACCAACTCATTGGCCATATTGCTTGCAAGGCTTATAGTGATGTGCATTACCGAGAGGGCCCAGAGATACCTCTCCGATAATCGGAGTGACAAAACCTAATCTCGAAATACACCAACTCAACATGTAGCATTGGAGACACCTGTAGAGCTCCTTTATAATCACCCAGTTACGTTGTGACGTTTGGTAGCACACAAAGTGTTCCTCCGGTAAACGGGAGTTGCATAATCTCATAGTTGTAGGAACTTTGTATAAGTCATGAAGAAAGCAATAGCAACATACTAAACGATCAAATGCTAAGCTAACGGAATGGGTCAGGTCAATCACATCATTCTCCTAATGATGTGATCCCGTTAATCAAATGATAACTCATGTCTATGGTTAGGAAACATAACCATCTTTGATTAATGAGCTAGTCAAGTAGAGGCATACTAGTGACATTAAGTTTGTCTATGTATTCACACATGTATCATGTTTCCGGTTAATACAATTCTAGCATGAATAATAAACATTTATCATGATATAAGGAAATAAATAATAACTTTATTATTGCCTATAGGGCATATTTCCTTTAGTCTCCCACTTGCACTAGAGTCAATAATCTAGTTCACATCACCATGTGATTTAACACCAATATTCACATCTGTATGTGATTAACACCCATAGTTCACATCGTCATGTGACCAACACCCAAAGGGTTTACTAGAGTCAATAATCTAGTTCACATCGATATGTGATTTACACCCAAAGAGTACTAAGGTGTGATAATGTTTTGCTCGTGAGAGAAGTTTAGTCAACGGGTGTGTCACATTCAGAGCCGTATGTATTTTGCAAATATTCTATGTCTACAATGCTCTGCATGGAGCTACTATAGCTAATTGCTCCCACTTTCAATATGTATCTAGATTTAGATTTAGAGTAATCTGGATCAGTGTCAAAATTTGCATCGATGTAACCCTTTACGACGAACCCTTTTGTCACCTCCATAATCGAGAAACATATCCTTATTCCACTAAGGATAATTTTGACCGCCGTCTAGTGATTTACTCCTAGATCACTATTGTACTCCCTTGCCAAACCAGGGCAGAGTATACAATAGGTCTGGTCTATGGCATAATTTTATAGAACCTATGACTGAGGCATAGGGAATGACTTTCATTCTCTTTCTATCTTCTGCCGTGGTTGGGCTTTGATTCTTACTAAATTTCACACCTTGTAACACAGGAAAGAACTCTTTCTTTGACTGTTTTATTTTGAACTGCTTCAAAATTTGTCAAGGTATGTACTCATTGAAAAACTTATCAAGCGTCTTGATCTATCTCTATAGATCTTGATGCTCAATATGTAACTAGCTTCACCGAGGTCTTTCTTTGAGAAACTCCTTCAAAACACTCCTTTATGCTTTGCAGAATAATTCTACATTATTTCCGATCAACAATATGTCATTCACATATACTTATCAGAAATGTTGTAGTGCTCCCACTCACTTTCTTATAAATACAGGCTTCACCGTAAGTCTGTATAAAATTATATGCTTTGATCAACTTATCAAAGCGTATATTCCAACTCCGAGATGCTTCCACCAGTCCATAGATGGATCATTGGAGTTTGCACATTTTGTTAGCACCTTTAGGATTGACAAAACCTTCTGGTTGCATCATATACAACTCTTTCTTTAAGAAAACCATTAAGGAATGCAGTTTTGACATCCATTTGCCAGATTTCATAAAATGTGGCAATTGCTAACATGATTCGGACAGACTTAAGCATCGCTACAGTTGAAAAAATCTCATTGTAGTCAACACCTTGAACTTTGTCAAAAACCTTTTGCGACAAGTCGAGCTTTGTAGATAGTAACACTACTATCAACGTCCATCTTCCTCTTGAAGATCCATTTATTTTCTATGGCTTGCCGATCATCGGGCAAGTCCACCAAAGTCCATACTTTGTTCTCATACATGGATCCTATCTCAGATTTCATGTCTTCCAGCCATTTCTCGAAATCTGGGCTCATCATCGCTTCCTCATAATTTGTAGGTTCATCATGGTCTAGTAACATGACTTCCAGAACAGGGTTACCATACCACTCTGGTGCGGACTGTACTTTGGAAGACCTACGAGGTTTTGTAGTAGCTTAACCTGAAGTTTCATGATCATCATCATTAGCTTCCTCACTAATTGGTGTAGGAATCACTGGAACTGATTTCTGTGATGAACTACTTTCCAATTCGGGAGAAGGTACAATATCAAGCTCTACTTTCCTCCCACTCACTTCTTTCGAGAGAAACTCCTTCTCTAGAAATGATCCATTCTTAGCAACGAATGTTTTGCCTTCGGATCTGTGATAGAATGTGTACCCAACAGTTCTCTTTGGGTATGAAGACGCACTTCTCCGATTTGGGTTCGAGCTTATCAGGTTGAAACCTTCTTCACATAAGCATCACAACTCCAAACTTTTAAGAAACAACAGCTTTAGGTTTACTACTAAACCATAGTTCATACGGTGTCGTCTCAACGGATTTAGATGGTGCCCTATTAAACGTGAATGCAGCTGTCTCTAATGCATAACCCCAAAATGATAGTGGTAAACCGATAAGAGACATCATAGATCGTACCATACTTAGTAAAGTATGATTATAATGTTCGGACACACCATTACATTGTGGTGTTCCAGGTGGCGTGAGTTGCGAAAATATTTCACATTGTTTCAAATGAAGGCCAAACTCGTAATTCAAATATTCATCTCCACAATCAGATCGCAGAAACTTTATTTTCTTGTTACGATGATTTTCCACTTCACTCTGAAATTCTTTGAACCTTTCAACTATTTCAGACTTATGTTTCATCAAGTAGATATACCCATATCTGCTCAAGTCATTTGTGAAGGTCAGAAAATAACGATATCGTCCACGATCCTTAATACTCATTGGTCTGCATACATCAGTATGTATTATTTCCAACAAGTCAGTAGGTCGTTCCATTGTTCTGGAGAACGGAGTTTTAGTCATCTTGCCCAAAAGGTACGATTCGCAAGCATCAAATGATTCATAACCAAGTGATTCCGAAAATCCATCTTTTATGGAGTTTCTTCATGCGCTTTACACCTATATGACCCAAACGGCAGTGCCACAAATAATGTTGCACTATCATTATTAACTTTGCATCTTTTGGCATCAATATTATGAATATGTGTATCACTATGATCGAGATCCAACAAACTATTTTCATTGGGTGTATGTCCATTTGAAGGTTTTATTCATGTAAACAGAACAACAATTATTCTCTGACTTTAAATGAATAACCGTATTGCAATAAACATGATCAAATCATATTCATGCTCAACGCAAACGCCAAATATCATTTATTTAGGTTTAACACTAATCCCGAAAGTATAGGGAGTGTGCGATGATGATCATATCAATCTTGGAACTACTTCCAACACTCATCGTCACTTCCCCTTCAACTAGTCTTTGTATATTCTGTAACTCCTGTTTCGAGTTAATAATCTTAGCAACCGAACAAGTATCAAATACTCAGGGGCTACTATAAACACTAGTAAGGCACACATCAATAACTTGTATATCAAATATACCTTGTTCACTTTGCCATCCTTCTTATCCACCAAATATTCAGGGCATTTCCGCTTCCAGTGACCATTTCCTTTGCAGGGTAAGCACTCAGTTTCAGGCTTTGGTCCAGCTTTGGGCTTCTTCACGGGAGTTACAACTTGTTTGCCATTCTACTTGAAGTTTCCCTTTCTTTCCCTTTGCCCTTTTCTTGAAAGTAGTGGTCTTGTCAATCATCAACACTTGATGCTCTTTCTTGATTTCTACCTTCGTCGATTTCAACATCACGAAGAGCTCGGGAATCGTTTTCGTCATCCCTTGCTTACTATAGTACATCACGAAGTTCTAGTAACTTGGTGATGGTGACTAGAGAATTTTGTCAATCACTATCTTATATGGAAGATTAACTCCCACTTGATTCATGCGATTGAAGTACCCAGACAATCTGAGCACATGCTCACTAGTTGAGCGATTCTCCTCCATCTTTTAGCTATAGAACTTGTTGGAAACTTCATATCTCTCAACTTGGGTATTTGCTGGAAATATTAACTTCAACTCCTGGAACTTCTCATATGGTCCATGACGTTCAAAACGTCTTTGAAGTCCTGATTCGAAGACGTTTAAGCATGATGCACTAAACTATCAAGTAGTCATTATTTTGAGCTAGCCAAACGTTCATAACGTATGCATCTGCTCTTGCAATAGGTTTGTCACCTAGCAGTGCATCAAGAACATAATTCTTCTGTGCAGCAACGAGGATAAACCTCAGAGCACGGATCCAATCCGCATCATTGCTACTAACATCTTTCAACACAGTTTTCTCTAGGAACATATCAAAATAAACATATGAAAGCAGCAACGCGAGCTATTGATCTACATCATATTTGGAAAATACTACCAGGACTAAGTTCATGATAAATTTAAGTTCAATTAATCATATTACTTAAGAACTCCCACTTAGACAGATATCTCTCTAGTCATCTAAGTGATCACGTGATCCAAATCAACGAAACCATGTCCGATCATCACGTGAGATGGAGTAGTTTCAATGGTGAACATCACTATGTTGATCATATCTACTATATGATTCACATTCGACCTTTTGGTCGTCGTGTTCCGAGGCCATATCTGTATATGCTAGGCTCATCAAGTTTAACCTGAGTATTCCGCGTGTGCAACTGTTTTGCACCTGTTGTATTTGAACGTAGAGCCTATCACACCCGATCATCACGTGGTGTCTCAGCACGAAGAACTTTCGCAATGGTGCATACTCAGGGAGAACACTTCTTGATAATTTAGTGATAGCTCATCTTAAAATGCTACCTTCAATCAAAGCAAGATAAGATGCATAAAGGATAAACATCACATGCAATCAATATAAGTGATATGATATGGCCATCATCATCTTGTGCTTGTGATCTCCATCTCCGAAGCACCGTCGTGATCACCATCGTCACCGGTGCGACACCTTGATTTCCATCGTAGCATCATTGTCGTTACGCCATCTATTGCTTCTACGACTATCGCTACCGCTTAGTGATAAAGTAAAGCAATTACAGGGTTTTTGCATTTCATACAATAAAGCGACAACCATATGGCTCCTACCAGTTGTCGATAACTTCGGTTACAAAACATGATCATCTCATACAATAAAATATAGCATCACGTCTTGACCATATCACATCACAACATGCCCTGCAAAAACAAGTTAGACATCCTCTACTTTGTTGTTGCAAATCTTACGTGGCTGCTATGGGCTGAGCAAGAACCGTTCTTACCTACGCATCAAAACCACAACGATAGTTCGTCAAGTTAGTGTTGTTTTAACCTTCGCAAGGACCGGGCGTAGCCACACTCAGTTCAACTAAAGTGAGAGAGACAGACACCCGCCAGTCACCTTTAAGCACGAGTGCTCGTAACGGTGAAACCAGTCTCGCGTAAGCGTACGCGTAATGTCGCTTCATCTCACAATACCTCTGAACCAAAGTATGACATGCTGGTAAGTAGTATGACTTGTATCACCCACAACTCACTTGTGTTCTACTCGTGCATATGACATCTACGCATAAAACCTGGCATGGATGCCACTGTTGGGGAACGTAGTAAATTCAAAAAAATTCCTACGCACACGCAAGGATCATGGTGATGCATAGCAACGAGAGGGGAGAGTGTTGTCCATGTACCCTCGTAGACCGAAAGCGGAAGCGTTAGAACAACGCGGTTGATGTAGTCGTACGTCTTCACGATCCGACCGATCCAAGTACCAAACGTACGGCACCTCCGAGTTCAGCACACGTTCAGCTTGATAACGATCCCCGGACTCCGATGCAGCAGGGTGTCGGGGATGAGTTCCATCAGCATGACGGCGTGGTGACGATGATGATGTTCTACTGACGCAGGGCTTCGCCTAAGCACCGCAACGATATGACCGAGGTGGAATATGGTGGAGGGGGGCACCGCACACGGCTAAGGAACGATCACGAAGATCAACTTGTGTGTCTAGAGGTGCCCCCCTGCCCCCGTATATAAAGGAGGGAGGGGGGAGGTGCGGCCGGTGTCGTGGTTCTAAGTCTGACAGTAGAATGGGGGGTAGGTATGGAGAGGCAAGATCCTAGCTATGGAGTAGTTGTACACACGAGTGTTTAACGAGTTCAGGCCCTTCTCTGAGGAAGTAATAGCCCTACGTCTCGGAGCCCGAAGGCGGTCGACTGGTTTATGTGTATATGGATTACAGGGGTGCGAACCCTTCTACCAGTGGAGGGGGTGGCCTATATAGAGGACGCCAGGACCCCAGCCAACCCACGTAGCAGAGGGTTAAAGTACATTAAGGCAGAGCGTTACAGGTAACGCCCTACATAAAGTATCATCATGACCATTAAGACTACTTAATTACAGACCGTTTGGATACAGAGTAGATCCTGAACTCCTGGTGGTCGAGTGAGTCTTCATGGTCGAGTGTCTTCTAGCCAGTCGAGTGAAGTCCCTCTTGGTCGAATGGAAGGTAGCTTCGTTTAAGGATGTCCTTGGGTATGGTATCCTAGATAGGTCCATGACCCTACCCTAGGTACATAACATCATCATTAGCCCCCGAATGGATCGAGGTTCGAGTGAGGAAGGAGTTGATGATTTTCTCCAACCTATTTCCCGTGCTTTGATTATGTCGTATCCTGGATCGGCGGTTTTTCTTTCGGCGTTGGTGTCAACTTTTACTTCAGTCGCCTTGATCCATTCTTGTCTCCTGTCGAGTGAACTTTTGAACTTCAGTGAACTTCCGAGCGATGGATCGCAGGAAAGATATCGTCTGACAGATTGATCTGCCGTTAGCGGATTTTGTGGGATCCGAATTTTGGGAAGCGCGCGAAGCGGGGCGGACCGCGGTACTCGGATGAGATAAGGCGTGGACGCCTCGATTTCTGCGCCACCTTTTTCGCCACGTATCACGCGTGCGCGACTGTTTCGGGATGTGACAGGAGCGCCTGGGCCTACTTGTCATCCACTCGGAAGTGTCTTTATATAAAGCTCCGGGCGAGGGTTTTTGGACAGTGCTCTCCCATTCTTCCCTCCGCCCTCTCTGCCTCCGCCCACTGCGCCCGCCCTCACCTCCGCTTACCCACTCCTCGCGTGCTTCTCCGGCGATAATGGTGAAGGAGAAGACGGCTGCCTTGGAGCGCGCCAAGAAGGCGACGGCGACGGGGAAAGCAAAGGGTCGAGCGTCCACTCGGGGCAGATCTTCGTCAAGGTCCCGCCTGCCAAAAGGTTGGGTCCAAGGGGATTGGATCCGCTCGACCATCACCGAGGCAGATCTCAATGACCTGGCCAACGCAGGTCTGATCCCTCATGGGTCAGCAAGGCTTTCGGGGGCCGAGTGTCAACCGCAGCCGCAGGAGGGTGAGTGTGTTCTCTTAGCCACTCACATAGACCGTGGATTTTCTCTGCCGCCGAGTGTTTTCTTCCGAGGGTTTCTGAATTTCTTTGGGGCACAACTCCACCATTTCACTCCCAACTCCATTGCCTATCTTGCTGCTTTCGTGTCCATGTGCGAGAACTTCCTGGGTTGTCGACCACACTGGGGTCTCTTTAAGCACATATTCACTTGTCGCTCACAGACGGTGAAAAAGGCGAGTCTGGATGATGAGAGGACTAAGGTTATCCAGATGTGCGGGGGTCTTGGGATTCAGATGAGGAGCAAGAGTACTTTTTCGGCCATGACCCTTCCTGAGTCGGTTAGAGGGTGGCAGTCGACCTGGTTCTACTGCCAAGACCAGTCGACGCCGGGGCAGTCGACTGGTCTCCCTCCGTTTTCCATGGACCGAGCGGACAAACCTTCTTCTCTGAAGGTGCTCCCTGAAGAGAAACCTCAAGTGAAAATGTTGATGGAGCGTGTAGTTCAGCTCGTTCGGGACAGAGTGACGGGCATGGATCTTCTGGAGGTCTTCCTTAGACGACGTATCCAGCCACTTAAGTACCGAGGCCACTCGATGTGGCTGTATTGCGGCACCGAAGACACCAGTCGGGTCCATCCAGAAGCAGTCGACGATGCCACACTAGAGAGGTGGATGGCTGCGATCACAGGTAATAAGGACAACCCTCGAGGGGCTAGGAGGATTCCCCCACTCGACTGCACCTACACACCGGACATGATATGACCATTTGTTTCAAATTGTAATCTTGTTTTATCCATTCTGCTCCACTGCAAATTGGTCGATTGACCTTTGTCTTGTTCTGCTGTCTGTCAGGCCACCACTGAGCTATACTCGATGCCCAATGGGGCGCAAGCGCCGACTGAGGAGGAGGAAGGAAGTGGGGGTGAAATTCCGGAGGAGTGGGATTCGGATGCTGACGACGATGACGAGGGTGATGACTCGGGTGAGCAGGAAGAAGAGGAGGAGGGGGGGAGGAAGTTGTACCTCCTCGCTCAGAGAGACTCTCGAAGCTTGTCCATGATCCTGCGGCCGAGCGTGGCAAGGGGGTCGCAGTCGCCACGCAGTCGACCAAGCGCCCTCAGACTACTTCTCCGGTGCCAACTGAGAAGGCTCCGAAGCAATCTCGAGTGGCACTGTCGAAGCCAGCGAAGGTCTTGCCGAAGATGAAGGTGGTGATCCCCACTATCTTAGGGTAATGGTAGTCTTGAATTTGCCCGTTTCATGAACTTGTTCTTGGTTGACTCATGAGCCAATCGACTGAATTCTGGAACTGCAGTGCTGCTACTTCTGATACATCGGCCAGGGCTGGAGACCACGAGATGGAGGATGCTGTTACCTCAAAACCTGGTATGACTCTTGTGATTCCGTTTCGGTCGATTGACTTATTGTCTCTAATTTTGATCCTTTCTGCAGCTTCATCCAATATTGTTATTGACCTTCCTGACGACGACGACGAGGAACCACTGAGGCGGAGGAGGAATAAGAAAGCTTGTACTGGCAGGGCGACTCAGGACGTGCCAGCACCCGAGACGTTGGTCGTGGAGGGAACAATGTCACTCGGCCTACCGTATCTTTTGCGGTGCCGTTGACGAGTGCTCGCCCTTCATCGTCGAGTGCTGCTCAACCCTCGCTTTTCTCGACCCACCACATCCCAGAAGACCAGGTTAGTGCTGCTAAAGAAGCAATACGCCAAGCAGGGGTCATGATGAAGCAAGTGAAGGCAATCCGAGAAGCCAGCCAGGCAGCCTACGACGCCAGTTCAACTCTTCAGAATAACGCTCAGGTCAGTCGGTCACTGCCTGTTCTGTTAGGATATGATATCCGAAAACTCTTCTTTCTTCTTAGAGTTTGTCCTACACCCACTGGGTGTGTCGATTAGAGTTCCGGGTTAGTGGGGGCATGCTGAGTGCACCCACTGGGTGTAGTCCCCAAGGCTATGGTGGACTGCTGGCAGTCGACCATAGTCTTTATGTCTTAAATTTTTCTTCACTCGACTAAGTCGAATGGATTCATAGACCGGTGGGGGCACGCTGAGTGCACCCACTTGGTGTAGTCCCCGAGACTGTGGTCGACTGCTGGCAGTCGACTATAGTCTGAAGAACACCTCCCTTTTTTTTGTTGGTCGACTGGTCGACTCTAACTGATAAAACTAGTGGGGGCATGCTGAGTGCACCCACTTGGTGTAGTCCCCGAGACTATTGTCGAATGTTTGTATTCGGCCGTGGTCTTACAAACGTTATGATTTTTCCTTAGTCACTCGGAAGTGAATTGTCCTTGACATCTGTCGATTGGTTCTTCGTAGAAATCATGTAACCTTGCGGCTCGTTATACTGAGTTGGAGAACAAGCACATTCAGCTCGAGCTTGATCTGAAACTGGCCCAAGAGAACTTGACGAAGTCGAAGGAGGAAGCTAAAGGTATGTTTGGTGAGGCCTTCGATGACTGCCTTTGCCTCTCACTTGTTTCCGAGTCTAAATCTCACTGTAACCTTTGCAGACAAAGTGAGGGATGCCTTGAAGAAGCAAGACCTTGACTTGGCTGAGATGCAAAAAACTGCTTTAGAGAAGACCAAGCTTGCAGATGAGAAGCTGGCTTCAGTGACCAAGCTTGAAGAAGAAAACACCAATCTGAAAGCTGCTCTTGATGCCGCCAACCAAGAAGTTAGTCGACTGAAAAGTGACAAGACCACCCTGAATGAAAAGGCCAGTGAGTTGGCGAGAAAGAAGAACGATCTGGAGGCTTATCTGGGTGGACTCGCCAAGAAGTTATTCCTCATGCTTGAAGGTGATTTTTTGTATCAAACAAATATTTTAACTGTATTCTCCGACTGTTGTCCTGACTCGGTGGTTGCGTTTGCAGAATTTTGCCAGAACTTCGAAGAGGAGACCGGTCGACTGGAAGTAAACCTGGACCCCATCAACTCTCCCGTGAAAGACGAAGTCGCCATGAATGTGCTCCGGCTTGAATCTCGTGTTGCTGCTGTCATCGACTATCTCGCAAGGCTGAAGGTCGCAACTTCTCGCATCGACACGACACTCTGGCCAAGAGAGACGCTCCAGAACGACCTCGAGTCTTTGATGACTCGACTGAACGAGGTCCCAAGTCGAGTGCAGGAGTGGAAGAAGTCTTCGTCCAGGTGCGGTGCGGATGTTTCTCTGTCTCTGGTCCGCGTTCACTACAAGGATGCACGAGAGGACAAGCTGGTGGCTCTCAGGGTGGCTAATACCAAGAAGCACGATTTCCGATCTTTCATGGAGACCTTCATTGCTGCTGCCACTCGGATTGCGGATGGAATTGACCTGGACGAGTTTGTTGCACCTTCCAGCCCTCCACAGGAGGGGTAAAAAACTTCTGTGCTTGACACTTTAAATTTGCCTCGGTATGCCGAGTGAGTTTTGTAACCGACAAACCTTAATAGGCCTCGCGCCTGAGCACTTTCGGTTCCGTTAGGTATTATCTGAACTTGGATTCAGTCGTTGAATATGTTTGCCTTTGATTCGAAGTGTCTTTTGCAGGTTAAAGCGAAGTGCTTATTGCAATCGACTTGTTCCTTAATACACTTAGACGAGCATTGGGCTGCAGCTAAGCCTCCGAGTGGGAGGTTTGCTCTCCACTCGGTAGGATTTTAAATACTTAGGCAAGCACTGGGCTGCAGCTAAGCCCCCAAGTGGGAGGTCTGCTCTCCACTCGGTAGGATTTCAGATACTTAGGCGAGCACTAGGCTGCAGCTAAGCCTCCGAGTGGGAGGTCTGCTCTCCACTCGGTAGGATTTCAGATACTTAGGCGAGCACTGGGCTGCAGCTAAGCCCCTGAGTGGGAGGTCTGCTCTCCACTCGGTAGGATTTCAGATACTTAGGCGAGCACTGGGCTGCAGCTAAGCCTCCGAGTGGGAGGTCTGCTCTCCACTCGGTAGGATTTCAGATACTTAGGCGAGCACTGGGCTGCAGCTAAGCCCCCGAGTGGGAGGTCTGCTCTCCACTCGGTAGGATTTCAGATACTTAGGCGAGCACTGGGCCGCAGCTAAGCCCCCGAGTGGGAAGTCTGCTCTCCACTCGATAGGATTTTGTATTGGTGACGTAGCTCGGAAGGAGAGGATAGCAGTCGACCTGCACCT
>NC_041389.1:607124506-607145773 GCF_002162155.2 Triticum dicoccoides
AGGATTTCAGATACTTAGGCGAGCACTGGGCTGCAGCTAAGCCCCTGAGTGGGAGGTCTGCTCTCCACTCGGTAGGATTTCAGATACTTAGGCGAGCACTGGGCTGCAGCTAAGCCCCCGAGTGGGAGGTCTGCTCTCCACTCGGTAGGATTTCAGATACTTAGGCGAGCACTGGGCCGCAGCTAAGCCCCCGAGTGGGAGGTCTGCTCTCCACTCGGTAGGATTTCAGATACTTAGGCGAGCACTGGGCCGCAGCTAAGCCCCCGAGTGGGAAGTCTGCTCTCCACTCGATAGGATTTTGTATTGGTGACGTAGCTCGGAAGGAGAGGATAGCAGTCGACCTGCACCTCATCTTCCTTGCAGAGTGCACGTTGTACTAGTGGCGTAGCTCGGAAGGAGAGGGTAGCAGTCGACCTGCACCTCGTCCTCCTTGCAGAGCGCATGTTGTATTTGTACTTAGGCGAGCGCAATGCTGAAGCTAAGCCTCCAAGTGGAAGGCTGGCTTACCACTCAGTAGGATTTTGTTTAACTTAGGCGAGTACTTGGACTGCAGCTAAGCCCCCGAGTGGAAGGCTGGCTTACCACTCGATAGGATTTTATTTAACTTAGGCGAGTACTTGGACTGCAGCTAAGCCCCCGAGTGGAAGGCTGGCTTACCACTCGGTAGGATTTTATTTAACTTAGGCGAGTACTTGGACTGCAGCTAAGCCCCCGAGTGGAACGCTGGCTTACCACTTGGTAGGATTTTATTTATCTTAGGCGAAACGGATTTCGCAGCTAAGCCTTCGTGTGAGAGACCGGCCCACCACTCGGTTAGGATTTTTTTTACAGACTTAGGCGAATCGGATTCGTAGCAAAGCCACCCACTGGGGGATTGTTTTATGTGGACAAAAGAAATAGCAATTACTGGGAAAATTATAAAGCTCTTGTCTTTGATAAATAAACTACAGAAGTACTTTTATTACAACTCATCCGAGTGAATACTTAAGTGTAAAAGGGGCGGAGAAGCTCCGCGTTCCAAGCTCGTGGCTCGTCGATCTGATGCTCGACATTGTAAAGACGGTATGCTCCATTATGGAGAACCTTGGTGACGATGAAAGGACCTTCCCAAGAAGGAGCAAGCTTGTGTGGTTTCTGCTGATCCACTCGGAGAACTAAATCTCCTTCCTGGAAGGCTCGACTCTTCACGTTTTTGGCGTGGAAGCGACGCAAGTCTTGTTGGTAAATGGTCGATTTGATCAGAGCCATCTCCCTTTCTTCCTCTAAAAGGTCGACTGCATCCTGCCGCGCTTGTTTTGCTTCAGCTTCGGTGTAGAGCTCAACCCGGCACTACTAGGAAAATGGCTATAGATGGGATTGACACTAATGGCGCACCAGAAAGATGGTGCGCCATTAGTATATACTAATGGCGCACCACAATCTAATGTGCCATTAGAGTTTAAACAACTAATGGCGCACCATGCTACGGGTGCGCCATTAGTATCAAATTTTTTTTAACTAGTGCGCCTGTCCAAACATACTAATGGCGCATCCCGGCAAAGTGCGCCATTAGTAGTTGTAACTACTAATGGCGCACTAGGCAGCAGGTGCGCCATTAGTATAGAATTTTTTTTTTGAACTAGTGCGCCTATCCAAACATACTAATGGCGCATCCTGCCCAAGTGCGCCATTAGTAGTTGTAACTACTAATGGCGCACCAGGCAGTGGGTGCGCCATTAGTATAGGATTTTTTTTTGAACTAGTGCGCCTATCCAAACATACTAATGGCGCATCCTGCCCAAGTGCGCCATTAGTAGTTGTAAGTACTAATGGCGCACCATGCAAGAGGTGCGCCATTAGTAAGTGGGCAGCAACAAGATATTTGGGACAGCCTCTCCTACCCACACACTCACTTTCTCCCCACTTCATTCTCTCCACCTCCTCCTTGTCTCGGGTGCCTCCTCTTTTTCACCTCATTTCCACCATAGATTCATTCAAATTAAGTGGTTAAATTACCTTGTTTTAATAGGTAAGTCAGGGGGGAAGCTATATTTAGGTTGTTCTCCTTACAACAATGTGCACATGCACTTTTTACGGCCTAGCTAGATCTATGTATGTTCGTGGTGTTGCATATGTTTGTGGTGTTGCATATGTGTTTGTGTTTGGAGGTGTACCGGTATTTGATATGCGATAGTTGCCAATATTTTGCCGGAATGTTGATTCATTTCCGTTTCGGCGAGAATTTTGGCATTAAGCATTCTTTTTGGTCCTATTTTTAGGGAAGGTCATGCCAAATTTTTGTTTGGTTCTAAAATATCGTTTTGCTCTACCCCGCAGGCGACCATGGTCCGCACGATGACCGAAGGCATCGTGAATAGGTTTTTGAGGTCCGCGAAGGCCGAGATGCTTCAAAAGAATGAGACGGAGATAAGATGTCCGTGTCGAAGATGCAAGCTGAAGAGCCTTATTGCGGACCCGGATTCCGGGCAGGTGCGGGACCACCTGCTGTTGCGTGGTTTCATGGATGGCTATCGGTGGCAAGGTGATGAAGATGACTACGAAGTCGTCCATGCGGGCCGGGCAAGAAATGAGGAAGGGCAGCAAGACAACCACCGCGGCTCGGGCGGGCGAGAAGACGAAGAATCCCCAGGAGATGATCACGACTGTGATGCTGTACACAGTCATCATGTAGAAGATGCAGGACATGATGATGAGGAAGATGCCGGAGCAGGCGACGGGCATGATCATGAAGATGATGATGCCGGCGGAGCAGACGACGCTGGACCATCGATGGGCTGGGTGCAGGACCCTCATATTCAAGAGCTGCTTCTCAAGCAGACGGATAACACAAGAGCTGCCGCCCGAGAGAAAGCCAAGATGGATCAACTTGAGTTAGACGCGGTTACTCCATTGTATGAAGGATGCAGGCCCGAGGATACCCGCCTGAAAGTAACGCTCATGGCCCTGGAGATGAAGGTAAAACACAAAATGACCGACGCATGCTTCGACGAGAACATGTCATTCTGGCACGAACGTCTTCCCAAGGGGAACAAGTGCCCGACCAGTTTGGAGGAGGCGAAGAAAATCGTGTGTCCTCTGGATTTACCGCACGTGAAATACCATGTGTGCATGAACAATTGCATCATTTATCGGGACGAGCACGCGGAGTCTACAATATGTCCGGTGTGCGGTGTCACTCGATACAAGAAGAGGAAGAAAGCTCCTCGAAAAGTGGTGTGGTACTTTCCGATCACTCCTCGTCTGCAGCGGTATTTCGCGGATCCTAAGCTAGCAAAGCTCCTACGTTGGCACGCGGATAGGGAGGAGAAGAAGCGAGAAGATGACGCAAATGATCCGGAGATAGATAAAAAAGACAAGATGCTGAGTCACCCTAAGGATGCGAGCCAGTGGCAAGCATTGAACTTCGAATACCCAGAATTTGGGAACGATCCAAGGAACATCGTGCTGGGCGCGAGCACCGATGGAGTCAATCCGTTTGGCAGCCAGAGAAGCACACATAGCACCTGGCCTGTGTTTGTGTGGATGTACAACCTTCCCCCCTGGTTGTGCATGAAGAGGAAGTACATTCACATGAGTATGCTAATTGAAGGGCCGAAACAACCAGGGAACGACATCAATCTGTATCTGGGGCTGCTGAAAGAGGAGCTTGACATGCTGTGGAAAACGCCAGCCAATACGTGGGACGCTGCAGAGAAAGAATATTTCCCTATGAGAGCCGCACTGCTCACGACGGTGCACGACTATCTCGGTTACGGATATCTTGCGGGGCAGGTAGTCCACGGATTTTCTGGATGTGTAAGGTGCATGGATGACACAACGTATCGCCAGCTAGATAGAGATCCCGGGTCTTCGAAAACCGTGTTCATGGGACATCGAAGGTGGCTTCGCGACGATGACCCGTGGAGGAAACGCAAGGATCTGTTCGATGGTGAAACCGAACCCCGAAAACGCCCGTGTACGAGGAGCGGCGAGGAAATAGACAAGCTGTTGAAAAATTGGAAAGACTGCCCACTGCCGGGAAAGAAGCAAAAGGCGCCAGAGCCGGGAAAGAAGCGAAAGGCGCCAGAGCCGCTGCTGAAGGTATGGAAAACGAGGTCTGTTTTCTGGGACTTGCCGTACTGGAAGATCCACCATGTGCCTCACAGCCTTGATGTCATGCATATCACGAAGAACGTGTGCGAGAGTCTGCTTGGTACCCTGCTCAACATGCCAGAGAGGACCAAAGATGGGCCGAAAGCAAGGGCAGACTTGAAATCAATGGGCATCAGGCAGGAGCTTCACGCTATATATGATGATGATGATGATGATGATGATGATGACGATGATGATGATGATGATGATGAGGCGAAGCAGGACACAAAAAGTCGTCGCAAAGGCAAAAAGGCCAAGAAGACCGGAAATGACTACCCTCCCGCGTGCTTCACTCTAAGTCAGGAGGAGATCGAGCAGTTTTTCACCTGCCTCCTAGGAGTAAAACTTCCTTACGGTTACGCGGGGAAGATAAGCAGATACCTAGATCCAGCGAAGCAGAAGTTCAGCGGGATGAAGTCTCACGACTGTCACGTGCTGATGACGCAGATACTTCCAGTTGCAATCCGTGGGATCATGGACGCGCACGTCCGTGATATGCTATTTGGCCTATGCAACTTCTTCGACGTCATCTCTCGGAAGTCGATTGGCGTGAGGCAACTCAGAAGGCTACAGGAAGAGATCGTGGTGATACTATGCGAGCTTGAGATGTACTTCCCGCCCGCATTCTTCGACGTTATGGTGCATCTGCTGGTCCATATAGTGGAGGATATCATCCAACTCGGGCCGTCGTTCCTGCACAGCATGATGCCGTTCGAAAGGATGAATGGTGTCATCAAAGGATACGTTCGCAACATGTCACGTCCAGAAGGAAGCATAGCCAGGGGCTTTCTGACCGAAGAGTGCATCTCCTACTGCACGAATTATCTAGGCATCGAGAACCCCATTGGTCTGCCCGTCAACAGGCACCTCGGCAGGCTCGCTGGATGGGGTCACCGTGAGGGTCGCCGCGAAATGCATGTCGACTTCGAGGGTCGACTCACCGACTTTGAAAGAGCAAACCTAGTCGCGCTACAACACATAGACGTGGTCGATCCTTGGTTGGTAGAGCACAAAACCTTTATTAAAAAGACGTACAATGACCGAGGCCAACAGAGGACGGACGGAGATATACTCAAAGAGCACAACTCATGTTTCACGCGTTGGTTCAAGCATAAGCTTCTGTCGTACCCTTTACATGAGGATTCTTCCGCGGAAGAACAACTCATATTCGCCTTGTCACAGGGCGCCGAGCACAACCTGATGACCTATGAGGCGTACGATATCAATGGCTACACATTCTACACCGAGGCCAAGGACATGAAGAGCGATGGTTATCAGAACTCCGGGGTAACGATGGAATCCTACACCGGTAACGACAAGGACAGATACTACGGAAGGATCGAGGAGATCTGGGAGCTGAGCTACGCTGGAGAGAAGGTCCCGATGTTCCGTGTTAGATGGGCCAAGAACGTCATAAAAGAAGACCGGTATTTCACCACCATGGTTATACCCGAAGCCAAATCCAAGACCGCGGGCGCAAACGTCACCGCGAAAAATGAGCCATGGGTACTGGCTTCCCAAGTGGACCAATGCTTCTTCATTACTGACCCGCCAAAGCCCAGTCGTGTTGTCGTGAGGAGAGGCAAAAGGAAGATCATCGGAATGGATGGAGTAGCCAATGAGCAAGACTTCGACAAGTACGGCGACCCGAGGATCGAACATGACGACGATGATGAAGTAGCAGCATACACCACAAGAAGAAGCAGGACCACCCTACCTAAAGGACGTCCGTTCCACAGAAGAACTCCATTTGCTAAAAAGAAGGGCAAGAAGATTGTGAACAGATAGCTAGCTAAGATCGATTGTATTTAAATCGTAGCCTTCATTTCTCGATTGTATTTCATGGGTACTTTTTGAACTATCATGACTATTTTTAAATTTCATGGACACTCGATCTCGATCCCCCTCCATCTCGATCGCTATCCCACCTTGCCAGATCCGGCCCCCCTCGCCGCCGAGCACCCCCCAGTCCACCGGCCGCCGCCGCCGACCCCCCGCACCCTCGATTCCCCTACCCAACCGCCGCCGCCGACCCCCCGCACCCCGCGCACCGTCTTATAAAAAAAATTAGTATCAAACAGCTTTTTAAATGCTACTGTCTTATAAAAAAATATTACTGTTATTATTTAAACAAGTTTGAACATATTTAAACACAAATAAGTATCAAACAGCTTTTTAAATGCTAAAAAAAAATTTGTGGAGCCCACCTCGATCCCCCTCCATCTCGACCGCTATCCCACCTCGCCAGATCCGGTCCCCCTCGGCGCCGAGCACCCCCCAAGTCCACCGGCCGCCGCCGCCGACCCACCGCACCCTCGATTCCCCTACCCAACTGCCGCCGCCGACCCCGCGCACCCCGCGCACCGTCTTATAAAAAAATAAGTATCAAACAGCTTTTTAAATGCTACTGTCTTATAAAAAAATATTAATGTTATTATTTAAACAAGTTTGAACATATTTAAACATAAATAAGTATCAAACAGCTTTTTAAATGATAAAAAAAAAATTGTGGAGCCTGGGAGTCGAACCCAGGACCTCCTGGTGTGAGAACTGGCTACTGACCAGTCGAGCTAGTAGAGGGGACTTGGTGTGGATCAGGTCAGGTGGGAGATAACCTGTTGGCTCGAGCAGAAATAAAAAAAAAATACTAATGGCGCACCAGGGTGAGGTGCGCCATTAGTGTGGATATACTTATGGCGCACCGGGGGGTGGTGCGCCATTAGTATTGTGCCCCCATCCATATTTTTCCTCCCCGGCCCTCGATCCCCTTCTCGCCCTCGCCCTCGATCCCCTTCCCCTCTCCTCTCCTCTCCCGACGCCGCTGCCCCGCCGCCTCGACGCCGCCCCGACGCCGCGACGCCGCCCCGACGCCGTGAGACGCCGCGACGCCGCCCTCTCCTCTCCCGACGCCGCCGCCCCGCCGCTTTCCCCACGGAGAAGGAGGAGGAAGAGGGGGCGCTCGCCGTTGACCTCGCCCGGCCGACTCCGGTGGCCAGGCCGACTCGCCATCGCCCCGCCGCCCTCGTCGCCGGTGGCCCGGACGCCGCCCCGTCCACACCACCGTCGCCGGAGCACCCACACCACCACCCGGACCTCGTCGCCCCCGTGAGCTCCCCCTCCTCCTCTCCCCCTATCCCCCTCGCATCCCCCGTGAGCCCCATCTCTATTTCTTCTTGTCACCAGCACCACCACCACCAGTTGCCATTTTGCCCCACCTCGGATCTATGTTGTTGGTTTTTCATGTTTGTTGGCAGTCAGACAAATGTCACTGTATAATTTGGTCAAATATAGCAACCTAGTTGAAATTAGTGGCCTATATATTGCTCTGAACCTTGGCTTGTCACCACAGGTTGGTGCATTTTGTGTTGTTCTATTTTCGAAAAGATGGAACCTAGAGGGGCAAGAGTTCGTCCAATGTAACTGCTAATGATCATGTTCTGTGATAAGTTTCATTGTCATGAGTATGTAGGGATCTCTTTTCTTCAAACGAAAAAGGGAAGAATAGTGTACAAGAATGAGAAATAATGAGAACAAGAGGAAGAGCCCCCATTAGATAGATGGAAACTTAATGAATATAGCTGCTGTATTTGGAGATAAACGCAACTCTAATTCAGTATCTAATTATCTACAAAGTAAAACTCATAATTACCATATATGCACAATTGGTTCCAGCGATGTATGCCAGTTGCCATTTTGGATTCTGCATCAATCATTTTTATTCATATGATTCATTTGTATTAGGTTTTGGCAGATATTGTTAACTTGACTTCATGGCTGCGCTCTATCCTGTGTTGCGCCTGTGCTCGTTGCTACTGATGCACTTCATGGCTGCTACTGTGTACAGTAGGAAGTGGAGTTAAGAACAATATTGGTCAGCTGTCCTAGTAAGTAAGATAAATTTTGCAGACTGGATCTGCCAAACACTCCATCCTTAATTCAGATCGGCAACAACCCCAGCCAAAGAAAACCTTATTGTGTTTTCTTAGGATTTCAGACGAATCTTGATGCATAATAGCTACCTAACGGATCAAATAGTAAAACACACCGAACCTGGTTAGGAAGCTCTCTGCAGGCAAACTATTAGTGCATGAACTTAGAACTAGACATATGCTAGTGGAATTAAGAACACTGTCGATTAGCTGTCTAGTACAATCTTTTGCTTATTTGCCTCGGATGAAAAAGAACGCATTTACTGATGCAGATCGGCAAACCAACATCTGTGAGAGAATAAGCAATTTTCTCTTTTATTTTTACCTTGATAAGAGTTGTAGCTTCAGTGCATGTGCAAGCATGTGCTGGTTTCGTCTGTGGCTCTTGGTTGGCTCAGTCATTAGTTGCTCTTTTGTTTATGGCTGTTGGTATGTACACTAGGTAATGGAATTAAGAACATTGTTGATCCAGTAAGTAGGACAAAGTTTGCAGACTGGATCTGCCAAACACTGCATCTTTAATTCAGGTCGACAACAACCCCAGTCAAAGAAAAACCGTCCCTGACAACCTTGTGTTTTCTTAGGACTAAAAACGAATCTTGATGCACAATAGCTACGCTAACTACGGATCGCCTATAAGAATAACTGCAAACTGGATAGACATGTTATAATAATTCAGCTGAGCATATAGGAGCATGTAAGTTAACTTTGTTTCAGCTTCACACAAGTTACAATTCGCTAAAAAAAGCCAGCTAGAATAGCCAAATAACAATTTGGTCCCAAACACAGCAAGGTCCTATTTTACTTTCAACATGACCTGACAACATGACCTGACAATAGTTCAGTTTACAGCTGAGGACAAAGATTTTGTGCAGGACAAGGCTATTTGTTATCGATCAAATAAATGATTTAGAAACCATCAATAAGTAGGACTAGTGATTTATTATGAAGTTGCTTGGGTTTATTATGAAGTACTTTGATCATGTCTCTTTATTTGTACTGCTGCTAATATACTTTATATGATGATGAAGTGCTATTGAGTTGTGTGCAAATTTCGTTAAATCAGTGATGTGTATGTGTGCTGTCAGTTATGTGTATGTGCTTACTTTAATCCAGTGAAATATGGCACTGAACTGTAGCTAGCTAAACGGTAGTTTTGCTTAAATTGGTGAAATTTGGCACTGAAATGTAGCTAGCAATGCAAATATCTCAATGAATTCAGCTCTGTTTTCTGTGTGAAACTGTTGTTGTTAAATGAAGCCACATTCCAGTCCACATGCCAATGTATTTTCCATGTTGTGATGGAGGCCTTTTTTGCCTTGTCCACTCGAGAGGCCCTTGAGTTTGCTGGAATGTCGATTAACTTCCGTTCCAGCAAATTCGGGTACTCCATATGTCCTATTTTCAGCAAAGGTCATGCTGAAATTTTCCGTGAATTTTAGCATGACTTTGCTAAAAATAGTACATATGGGGTACTTGTGACTAATGCATGGGCCGGGGTATCTTAGTAGTTAATTAAGTAGGATCAAGTGCCCCGGCGTACTTGTGACTAATGCATGGCTTTTAGGGTGCCTCGGTGTCGATAAAAACCGAAATGATGAAAAGTTAGGCTTTTAGGGTGCCTTGGCGTCGAAAAACCCTCAATGATAAAAGCTTAGATTTTAGGATGCCTCGGTGTCGACAAACCCTAAATGATGAGACCATGATCTTGTTCCTTGACAATAACCAACTTTTTGACCAAACTTTGTTTCTATTTAGAGAGAAACATGGCCCACAACGATGAGGCCGGGGGTTCGGGCGGCAAGGCATTCTGGGAGCTGTCCCAGGAGATGGAGGAACAACCACACTTGTATGAGGCCGCCGCCTTCCCCACCGATCCTGAGAGCACGGATGGTGCCGCCGAGGATGACCACACTGATGCCACCACTGATGGTGCCGTCGAGGATGCCACCACTGATGATGGCGGCGCACACACAGATAGCAGCCAGCCGAAGAGGCAACGGAAGGACCGGCGCCCGATCGTGCTCCGCACCCTCAAGGAGGAAGTTACTGAAGTGGACTCCAACGGGAACCCAACGGCGCCCGAACGAATAGTCAAGGGGTACTCGCTTCAGCTCGGGTGCATTGTCCGGAGCACCGTCTCGATCAACACCGAGAACCTGAGGCATCCTGACCGGGGGAATTTGCGCCACCTCCTCTTCACGAAGCTGCACGAACGATACAAGTTCCCCGCTGAATTCGAAAACACAAGCCTCAAAGGGAATAAAGTGAACAATGCTGCCCTCACGAAGATGAGCAAGGCCCTGTCTACTTGGAAAAGCAATGTGAAGAGAATGATCGAGAATGGTGAGAGTTATGAGAAGATCAAGGAGAAAAATCCTTCGATCACCGAAGATGACTACAACGACTTCAAGATCAATTGCTCGAGCACCGCAAGCTCCCAATCAAGTGAGTGGGGGAAACAAATGCGGGAGCTGAACATAGGGGAACACACACTCGGTCCCGGCGGTTACAGAGTGGCGGAGCCTATATGGGACAAGGAGGAGGCGGACCGTGCCGAGCAAGGCCTACCGCCCCTCTTCGATAAATACGGTGACAAGCAGACCAGGAACTTTGTCAGGGCCCGGTACAAGAAGGACCCGAAAACAAAGGAGCTTACCACGGATCCGAAGACCAGGCAGCTTGAGCTTGTTCTGGTAAGGAATACACCCCCGCGTAATTAGCCCCATATGGTTGCATTCTAATTAATGAAGCCGAATTTCTAAATGGTTCACATTCCTTCCGCAGGCGACTGAAAGCAGTAGCACGGGGTCGACTCAGAGCAACCCTTGGGACACCACTCTAAATAGGGGGTTGAATATAATGAAGAACAAGGATAAGCTCAGTAAGCCGACGTCAGCTGGTCGTGTGGCCGGCAAAGGCTTGTCGACAAAATGGGGGTCATACTATACCGCTGGTGTGCGGAAGGAGAAAAAGACCAGCTCGGAAAGCCAGGCGCGAGAGGTTCAAGAACTCAAGGCACAGGTGGCGCGGATTCCGGAGATTGTCCAAGAGCAAGTGGAACAACGACTCGGAGCGACGATCACCGCCCTTGTGCCTACCTTGATCTCGGGGTTGAGTGCGTGGATTGCGGGCGGCCAACAGGGGCCGCCCCCGATTCCTAGCTTCACGGCCAGCAACTCGCATAATGCGATGGCGGGGCCATTGGTGCCTCCGGCGGAGGCGGCATTGGTGTCTCCGACGCCGGCACGAGAGCTTAATGCACCCGGGTGTACGCCGGCCGGCACCTCTTCAGCAAGCGGCCGCTCCGTCAACTGCACGCCCGCCGTTGGCGGTGCCTCGACATTAGCCGAGCTCGACGCCATCATCACGGTAACTAATTAAGCCTCTCTCGGCCGAGGACTTCATCTCCTTGCCTTTGACTGGGCATCCCTGACGCCCTACATGTTTTCGCAGGGCACCGCCGACGTTCCGTTCACTCTCCTCCACTTCGTGAACAACGAGTTGGTCGATGTCGCCAAGGGCAAAATCGTTCAACCGGCAACCCCTTGTTCCACGGTACCCAGATGCCACCCAACTTGTTTAGGGTTCAACTGGTTCGGGTGCTGCCAGGCTGCGACGACTTGTTACCTCCGATTCGACCCGTCGGGGCCGACGATGATGACGTGATGACCCTCAGCGCCTGCCTGAGCTGGCCCCTGCTTTGGCCGAAGAGCCAGATTCGTTTGGGGGCGGGCGACACCACCCCAAAGACAACACCGCCAGTCGTGCCGGCGCCAAGTCGGCCCCATGGCAAGACCGCCGTAACGGTGCCGGACATCCCTATGCCACTGGATCCAAACATGCATATGGCACAGGATCAGAACGACGACGACGACGACGATGATACATTTGGCAACGTCGATCAGTACTTTGCCGAGCATGGGTACGATGGCGACTTCATGGGGCCTCCTTCTCAAGAACCAAACCCAACAAAAGACGTGTGCGATCTAGCTCGTACCGCGGAGAAGCCAAGTTGCAACAGGCGCCGTCTGGCGTTCAGCTCTCAGGAGACGCCTCCAGCTGCCGACTTCACCGAGCCTCAGATAGGCGAGGTGCGAAATATTATCAGCCCCAACACACTCAAGAAGGCGGTCTGTGAGCAGAACTCGGTCCCATTACAGGAGAAGAAGAAGGCACGCAAAAGAAAGACTAAGAAGGGTGCGAGCCAGCCGGCACCGAGTACGATCCGTGCTCAGGACGGGCCACCTTCACCGCAGGATATCTCGAGGAGGGTGCATGTGGCGGGTAGGGCAATGCTACCACCAAATATGCTCAATGCTGCAACCGGTGCTATGCGGAGTCTGCACGACAGTGTTCTTTCTTTGGAGAAGCGGCGTCTCAGAGAGAAGGATGTGGCATACCCGGTTTTCGTGGCCAAGGTGCCAGAGGGCAAGGGCTTTGTGGATGGCAACATCGGGGGTACGATCGTCCTGCGGTTTGATGACATCTTTGCTATGTTTAACCTTCATCCGCTGCACTACACCTTCGTTCGGCTATTTTCGCTGAGTATGGAGATGCGGATCATTCGCGACAAGACCCCGGACATCGTGATAGTCGACCCCTTCTACATGCGTGCCAAGATCTTGGGCAGCGCTGGGGACCGGCAAGTCGCGAGTTCTTACCTCGAAGGCGTCATTCTGGCAAACCAAGATAAGGATAACTTCCTCGTGCCTTACTTTCCCGAGTAAGTCCTCCCCTCAACCGGCCCGTAACATATGAATTCTTACTTTTCGATCGTTGTTCTTTTAACATTCCGTGTTTTCTGCAGTGACACACGTTGCACGCTCATCCTCCTAAGCCCCAAATATTCCATGGCCATGTATTTCGACCCGGACCGTCAGTCGAACATAGACTACACAAATGTCAAGAAGGTTCTTGATGATGTTCTCCCCGGCTACGCCCAATCTGGAGGCACCTTCACCAGGCCTATTCGTAAGTACGGCAAGCACGTGTTCTCCCACAATACGACGTTCTGCTGCGTCAAGCAGCCGCCTGGCGGTCAGAAGGGTGCCTACTACGCCATCCATCACATGCGGGCGATCGTACGGGACCATCATCAACTTCTGCTACCGAGTAAACTCCAAGATTGGGCCGCGAGCGTGTCGGCAATCCAGGACGCGGACCTCCGACAAGAATTCTTTCGCATCCAGTCGGAGTTTGCGGAAATCATCCATCAAGATGTCCTTCGTACCTCGGGGCAGTTCTACCTCAGAAATCAACCGTCCAACAGTGACATCGACACAATGCTACAAATGCAGGATGACAACGCCCGTTCTTTCATGACTCCCACGCTCCGGTCCCTTGAGTCGAGTTGTCTAGTTCTGAAACATCGATTGGCTCATGTTGTAATTAAACTTTAATGAACTTGTAGTATGTCTCTTTGGTTTTGAGAGTCGTTCAACTTAGATGTAATCGATGCTATTAATGTCTTGCTTTTCTCTTCCGATCGTTTTGTTGCATAATTATATATTGCTTATGTATTGTCTGTGAATTGGTACTAACGTTTCGTTTGGCTAGTGCATAGTGATGCCGACGTATGTCGTGTACAAGGGTAAGGTTCCCGGAGTCTACGATGACTGGGAGGAGTGTCGGAGACAGGTTCACCGATTCAGCGGTAACAGTTACAAAGGGTACACCACTAGGGCCGAGGCCGAATCTAGATACGCCCGCTATCTAGCGGGAGAGGGGAGGGAGCGTTGGAGGAACCGGATGAAGACGAGTTTCATCGTGATGATGCTCATCGTGATGACCGCAGCTCTCTTCTATGTGATGGTAGTTTAGATGATCGATATCGACTTGTAATGCGAAGACAAACTCGCTACTCGTGGTCTCGAGACTTGTAATATAATGTTCTATCTTTGTTCGGTCTTTTTAATTCGGAGACTAATATGATGAATTGTATTCGGAGATTAATATGATGAATTGTATTCAAAGACTAATCTTCTATTGTATTTGATGAATCTATTATTGATGTGTGCTGTCTATATTTTGTCAAATTATACATTTTGTAACATGTGCAAAAAACAGAAAATAAAAAAATAAAAAAACCCCTAATATTCATACTAATGGCGCATCACACGACAGTGCGCCATTAGTATGACAGTGCATACTAATGGCGCATCACCGGGTAGTGCGCCATTAGTATGCTGCGGTTACTAATGGCGCATCCAGAGATGGTGCGCCATTAGTATGCCAAAGCACCTGGGTGTACATGCCAACTGGGAGGCATACTAATGGCGCACCCTCGCATATACTAATGGCGCACCAGGTGGTGCGCCATTAGTATACCAGATACTAATGGCGCACCAGCTGGTGCGCCATTAGTAAAAATTACTAATGGCGTGCTATCAGTGGCGCACCAGTGATGCGCCATTAATGGCCATATTAGGTGCGCCATTAGTAGTGGTATTTCTAGTAGTGCGGGGAGCATTGTGGAGAAGGTCACTTGGCAAGACTGCTTCAGCTCCGTAAACTAAGAAGAATGGAGTTCTTCCAGTCGACCGGTTGGGCGTGGTCCTTAACCCCCAAAGCACCGAGGGAAGTTCGTCGACCCATGCACCAGCCGCATGCTTAAGATCACGCATCAAGCGGGGTTTCAATCCTTTGAGAATCAAACCGTTGGCTCGTTCTGCCTGTCCATTCGACTGTGGATGGGCGACTGAAGCATAGTCGACTCGTGTGCCTTGGGACGTGCAGAAAGCTCTGAACTCTTCAGAATCGAAGTTTGACCCATTGTCAGTGATGATGCTGTGCGGGACTCCATATCTGAATATCAATTCTCTGATGAAGCTGACAACAGTACCGGCATCGAGATTCTTGATGGGTTTAGCTTCAATCCGCTTGGTGAACTTGTCGACTGGTACCAGCACATGGGTGAAACCGCTTCTGCCTGTTCTCAAAGGACCGACCATATCCAACCCCCATACTGCAAAGGGCCAGACGAGTGGTATAGTCTTCAAAGCTGACGCGGGTTTGTGTGACATATTGGAGTAAAATTGACATCCCTCGCACTTGTCGACTATCTCCTTCGCCATTTCATTCGCTCTTGGCCAATAAAATCCGGCTCGGTATGCTTTGGCCACGATGGTCCGAGAGGACGCATGATGGCCACAAGTCCCCGAGTGGACGTCATCAAGGATTATTCGACCTTCCTCTGGCGTTATGCATTTCTAACCAACTCCAGTCGCGCTTTCTCTGTACAGCTGTCCCCTTATCACGGTAAAGGCCTTAGATCGGTGGACGATCTGTCGAGCCTCTTCTTCGTCCTCCGGGAGCTCTTTCCTCAATATATACGCGATATACGGTACTGTCCAATCGGGAGTGATCACTAAAACTTCCATGATCAGGTCGACCACTGCAGGGACTTCAACCTTAGTCGGATCCGTAACACTCTTAGGTTGCGGAGCTTCATCCGTAAAAGGATCTTCTACGACTGAAGAAGTGTGGATATGCTCCAAAAACACATCACTGGGGATGGCTTCTCTCTTGGATCCTATCTTCGCCAGATCGTCAGCTGCTTGATTTTTCAGTCGGGGTATGTGGTGGAGCTCTAACCCTTCGAGCTTCCTCACTGCATTGCAGTATCCAGTCATGGCTGGGCTTCTAACGTCCCACTCCTTCATCACTTGATTGACCACCAAATCTGAATCGCCATAGACCATAAGGCGACGGACGCCGAGTGAAATGGCCATGCGCAATCCATACAGGAGTGCTTCATATTCTGCTTCATTGTTGGAGGAATCAAAGTGGACCTGGAGCACATATCTGAGCTTGTCCCCTCGGGGGGAAACCAAAACAACCCCAGCACCAGAACCATTTAACATCTTAGAGCCATCAAAGAACATGGTCCAATGCTCCGAGTGAACTTGAGTCGGCTGTTGTTGCTCAGTCCACTCGGCAAGGAAATCTGCTATAGCCTGGGACTTAATGGCTTTCTTTGCCTCGAATTTGATATCAAGGGGAAGGAGTTCAATCGCCCATTTAGCCACTCGACCAGTTGCATCTCTGTTGTGCAGAATCTCTGACAATGGTGCGTCGCTGACGACTGTAATGTCATGATCAGAGAAATAATGAGCAACCTTCTTCATGGTCATGTAGATCCCATATACAAGCTTCTGATAATGAGGATAACTTTGCTTCGATGGGGTCAAAACTTCAGAGAGATAATACACTGGGCGCTGAACTTTGAAGGCTTTCCCTTCTTATTCCCGCTCGACCGTAAGTATTGTACTGACGACTTGTCTTGTGGCTGCAATATAAAGCAACAAAGGCTCTTTGCTGATTGGAGCAGCAAGCACCGGCTGGGTGGAGAGCAGAGTTTTTAACTCGGCAAACGCTGCATCAGCTTCTGGAGTCCACTCGAACTTGTCTGCCTTCTTCATCAGTCGGTAAAGGGGCAACGCATTTTCACCGAGGCGAGAGATGAATCGACTTAACACGGCCAAGCATCCAGTAAGCTTCTGGACGTCGTGCACATGCACAGGGCGTTTCATTCGGAGTATGGTGCCAACTTCTTCTGGGTTAGCATCGATTCCTCGTTCGGAAACAAGAAAACCGAGTAACTTTCCACCAGGTACTCCGAATGTGCACTTTGATGGATTGAGCTTGATATCATACCTCCTGAGATTGGCAAATGTTTCAGCTAGGTCAGTCAACAGGTCGGAACCCTTTCGTGACTTGACCACGATATCATCCATGTACGCTTCCACATTCCGACTGATTTGAGTGAGCAAGCACTTTTGAATCATTCCCATGAACGTGGCTCCGGCATTCTTGAGGCCGAATGGCATGGTGATATAGCAGAAGCACCCGAATGGAGTGATGAAAGCTATTTTGATTTCATCGGGCCCATACAGACGGATCTGATGATACCCGGAATAGGCATCTAAAAAAGACAATCTCTCGCATCCCGCGGTCGAGTCGACAATTTGGTCGATGCGAGGGAGAGGAAAATGATATTTTGGGCAGGCCCCATTAATGTGCTTGAAATCAATGCACATGCGAAGTGAGTTGTCCTTCTTGGGAACCATAACAACATTGGCGAGCCACTCGGAGTGGTATATCTCTCGGATGAACTCTGCTGCAAGGAGTCGAGCCACCTCCTCGCCAATGGCTTTTTTCTTCTGAACGGCGGACCGTCGAAGATGCTCTTTAACAGGTTTCGCTTTTGAGTCGACTCTAAGGCGATGCTCAGCCAGCCCCCTGGGAACACCCGGCATGTCAGCTGGCTTCCTTGCAAAGATGTCCCAGTTCTCACGAAGGAACTGGATGAGCGCTTCTTCCTATTTAGAGTTGAGTGTTGTGGAAATATGGGTCGGAGCTGCATTGGGGTCGGTCGGGTGGATATGAACTGGCTTCGTCTTCCCAGACGACTGGAACGCTGATTCTGTGGCGGGCTTCTTGGCCCGTAACAAATCACTCGGATCTGCATTTTTCTTGTATCCTTCTAGCTCTACCATCGTTATCTGGTCATCCGCAATCTTTGAGCCTTTCTGGAAACACTCTTCTGCCTTCTTCCGGCTGCCAGTGATAGTGATCACTCCTTTGGGGCCAGGCATCTTTAACTTGAGATACACATAACATGGTCGAGCCATGAAACGGGCATAGGCTGGTCTCCCCAAAATAGCGTGGTAGGCGCTTCGGAAATCCACGACTTCAAATGTCAGCTTCTCTTTGCGGAAATGCTTCGAGTCGCCGAACACTACATCCAGAGCTATTTGGCCGAGTGACTAGCCTTCTTCCCAGGGATGACTCCGTGAAAACTCATGTTGCTAGAACTGAGCCTGGACATCGGAATGCCCATTCCCTTGAGTGTCTCTGCATACAGTATATTCAATCCACTGCCGCCATCCATCAATACCTTTGTCAGTCGAGTGCCTTCGACAACTGGGTCGACCACCAGCGCTTGC
Source organism: Triticum dicoccoides (assembly GCF_002162155.2). NCBI lineage: Eukaryota > Viridiplantae > Streptophyta > Magnoliopsida > Poales > Poaceae > Triticum > Triticum dicoccoides. Next base: position 607,142,517 of record NC_041389.1, read on the forward strand.
CTCCCAGGGGTGGCAATGTGAGTAGGGTGGTCAGACTGATCAAAAGTAATGGGAGTTTGCGACCATCTCAGATAGCTTGGTGTTGCTGGGGCGACCATATTGACCTCACGGTTGATCACTTTCAGTCGACTTTTGCTCTCTACATCAGCAAAAATCATCAGAGTGGAATTGACATGAGGGTACCCTTCATCGCTGTCCTCCTTGTCCTCAGCCTTGTCCGACTCCTTCTCTTTGTCCTTCGGCTGTTTTCCTTGAAACTGCTGGATTAAGAGCCGGCACTGGCGAGTGGTATGCTTCGGGTAGATGAAGTTCCCTTCTTCGTCTTTCTTCGTGTGGATATGACACGGTAGATCCATCACGTCATTACCTTCCTTATCCTTTACCTTCTTGGGGTTCCAAGATCCTTTGGGCTTCCCTTTGAATTTGCCCTGAGTCACGGCCAGAGCCTCTCCAGGAGCAGCTGGCTCGGCCTTCCGCTTCTGCTTCCGACTGGAGTTTCCTTTCTCCGACTGACTCGGCTTGTACTTGCCACTCCGGAGTCGGTCCTCTTCTTCACCATTGGCGTACTTGGTGGCTATTTCCATCATCCGACTCAGGGTCATATCTCCAGTTCGACCAAACTTCAGGCTCAACTCTCTGTTCTTGACACCATCCTTGAAGGCGCAGACCGCTTGATGGTCCGACACATTCTCCACAGTATGATGCAAAGTGATCCATCTCTAGATGTAATCTCTCAGTGTTTCACTCGACTTTTGTACGCAAACTTGCAGCTCTGTCAATCCGGCCGGTCGCTTGCAAGTTCCCTCGAACGTCCTGATGAACACTCGGGAAAGATCTTCCTATGTGTAAATGCTACTAGGAGCTAACTGATTCAACCACGCCCTGGCCGAACCCTCTAGCATAAGTGGCAAGTGCTTCATGGCCACCTCATCATTACCGCCACCAATCTGAACAGCCACTCGGTAGTCTTCAAGCCAAGTTTCAGGCATAGACTCTCCGGCGAACTTACTCACTCCAGTCGCCAACCTGAAGTTGGGGGGTATCACTGCGGCTCTGATGGCTCTACTAAAGCATTCTGGACCTGAAACATGGACTCGGCTGCTTGTGGGCACATCTCTGTCATGGCCTCCTCTGTGAGCTCTGTTCCGGTCGACCAAACCTTGCACGGTGATGGATCTCGCGTCAAAGCCTGGCTCTCTGGGGTCGACTGGAGCTCTCCGCCCAACACTGGGCTGGTGCCTGTCATCTTGCTGTCGATGGGGGTTAGACCCACTTCTCGGGGGAGGAGTGGGCACTCGATGCCTATCATCACGATCAAAACGATCATCATAGTGGTCACGCCGGCCTTCACGTCCCACTCGCCTCGGAGGCGACCTTGGGCTGTGAGCCGACTGAACAGTATTCGCAGCGACGAATCGACTGTGAATCCTGTTGCGCGACTGCAATACAACTGAATTCTGATCTCCTGCCGCCTGAAGCAAAGCTTTGATCTGCATCAAGCCTCTTCCAGCCTCCGACTGAGAGGGCTGGATTGATTCCGCTATACGGGCTGCAGCTGCCAAATTTTGAATCGGGGTTTGATATACCTGAGTCGGTTGCGGAAAGAGCTGATGTCGGCGGGAATCGGGTACTCGCTGACGCGCATGCTCGTCGAGTGCTCGCTGGAGATTCTCCAGTCGAGTGCGTTCAACCAAGTTGGCCAAACGCGCCTCTTCCAGGGCACGAGCCTCAGGAGTTTCTCCTGCAATGGGAGTATGCAGGGCATCCATGTTCCGGCGGCGAAGTTCTTCCCTCTGCTGGGAAGTGAGTGGCTCGGGCTGATACTCTTTGTGGGCCTAAGCGGGGTCGCCTCCGTCGTCCATCCCATCATTGCGGGGGAAACCAGGAGGGCTACGAGGCCCGTTGACCATCAGGACCTCCGCCGCTGGATCACTGCTATCGCATTCGGATGCAGTCTCTATGGAGCCAGTCGACAGGTCGAATAGGCCGTAGAGAGATTCGTCGGGCTCAATTGCCGCGACTTGGGTGGTGGCCTATTGGCGAGCCACTGCGTGTCTCACCCATCGCTGGAGCCTCGACCGACCGGAGCGCTTGCGCTGGCGGGAGACAGGGAGGGAAGACAACACAAGAGTCGACCGGTAAGGAGTCGACGGCTGCCGCAGTAGGACGCCGCGGACACACGCCCGAAAGTGCGTCGCCCCGCGGATGGGGAGCGCGTCGATGTCGAGTGGTGCCTCCTGGAGCCAAGAGGAGTCGTCAGCGATGAAAGCGAGCGCACCGAGACGGATCTCGCGGCCCTCGACCAGAGCTTCGCCGGAAACCATGATGAAGGCAATCGGACAAATTGCAACTTCTCCAAAAAGTCACTAAGACACCTGCCCCACGGTGGGCGCCAACTGTCGTGGTTCTAAGTCTGACAGTAGAATGGGGGGTAGGTATAGAGAGGCAAGATCCTAGCTATGGAGTAGTTGTACACATGAGTGTTTAACGAGTTCAGGCTCTTCTCTGAGGAAGTAATAGCCCTATGTCTTGGAGCCCGGAGGCGGTCGACTGGTTTATGTGTATATGGATTACAGGGGTGTGAACCCTTCTACCAGTGGAGGGGGATGGCTTATATAGAGGACGCCAGGACCCCAGCCAACCCACGTAGCAGAGGGTTAAAGTACATTAAGGCAGAGCGTTACTGGTAACGCCGTACATAAAGTGTCATCATGACCATTAAGACTACTTAATTACAGACCGTTTGGATACAGAGTAGATCCTGAACTCCTGGTGGTCGAGTGAGTCTTCATGGTCGAGTGTCTTCTAGCCAGTCGAGTGAAGTCCCTCTTGGTCGACTGGAAGGTAGCTTCGTCTAAGGATGTCCTTGGGTATGGTATCCTAGATAGGTCCATGACCCTACCCTAGGTACATAACATCATCAGCCGGCCCTAGGGTGCGCCTGGAGGAGTCCTACTCCCACCGGGAGTAGGACTCCCCCCTCTTGCCTTGTTGGAGAAGGAAGGGGGAAGGGGAAAAGAGGAAAGGGGGGCGCCGCCCCCCTTCCTTGTCCTATTCGGACTAGGGGGGGGGGGGGGGCACGCGGCCTGCCCTGGCCGGCCCTCCTCTTCTCCCTTAGGGCCCATGTAGGCCCAATAACCCCCCCGGGGGGGGGGGGTTCCGGTAACCCCCCGGTACTCCGGTAAAATCCCGATTTCACCCGGAACGATTTCGATATCCAAATATAGGCTTCCAATATATCAACCTTTATGTCTCGA
>NC_041389.1:607146466-607158953 GCF_002162155.2 Triticum dicoccoides
GGTCCATGACCCTACCCTAGGTACATAACATCATCAGCCGGCCCTAGGGTGCGCCTGGAGGAGTCCTACTCCCACCGGGAGTAGGACTCCCCCCTCTTGCCTTGTTGGAGAAGGAAGGGGGAAGGGGAAAAGAGGAAAGGGGGGCGCCGCCCCCCTTCCTTGTCCTATTCGGACTAGGGGGGGGGAGGGGGCACGCGGCCTGCCCTGGCCGGCCCTCCTCTTCTCCCTTAGGGCCCATGTAGGCCCAATAACCCCCCCGGGGGGGGGGGGTTCCGGTAACCCCCCGGTACTCCGGTAAAATCCCGATTTCACCCGGAACGATTTCGATATCCAAATATAGGCTTCCAATATATCAACCTTTATGTCTCGACCATTTCAAGACTCCTTGTCATGTCCGTGATCACATCCGGGACTCCGAACAACCTTCGGTACATCAAAACTTCTAAACTCATAATAAAACTGTCATCGTAACGTTAAGCGTGCGGACCCTACGGGTTCGAGAACTATGTAGACATGACCTAGAACTGTTTCTGGTCAATAACAAATAGCGAAACCTGGATGCTCATATTGGCTCCTACATATTCTACGAAGATCTTTATCGTTCAAACCGCATAACAACATACATTGTTCCCTTTGTCATCAGTATGTTACTTGCCCGAGATTTGATCGTCGGTATCCAATACCTAGTTCAATCTCGTTACCGGCAAGTCTCTTTACTCATTACGTAATGCATCATTCCGTAACCAACTCATTGGCCACATTGCTTGCAAGGCTTATAGTGATGTGCATTACCGAGAGGTCCCAGAGATACCTCTCCGACAATCGGAGTGACAAAACCTAATCTCGAAATACGCCAACTCAACATGTACCATTAGAGACACCTGTAGAGCTCCTTTATAATCACCCAGTTATGTTGTGACGTTTGGTAGCACACAAAGTGTTCCTCCGGTAAACGGGAGTTGCATAATCTCATAGTTGTAGGAACTTTGTATAAGTCATGAAGAAAACAATAACAACATACTAAACGATCAAATGCTAAGCTAACGGAATGGGTCAGGTCAATCACATCATTCTCCTAATGATGTGATCCCGTTAATCAAATGACAACTCATGTCTATGGTTAGGAAACATAACCATCTTTGATTAATGAGCTAGTCAAGTAGAGGCATACTAGTGACATTAAGTTTGTCTATGTATTCACACATGTATCATGTTTCCGGTTAATACAATTCTAGCATGAATAATAAACATTTATCATGATATGAGGAAATAAATAATAACTTTATTATTGCCTCTAGGGCATATTTCCTTCAGCAAGGGCATCGACCACCGTGTTGAAGAGGAAGGGGGAGAGGGACCCCCCTTTTGAACCCCACAGTAGGTGTGGAAGATCGAGCCCACTTCGCCATTGATGTTCATAGTGGTGCGCCCACTAGACACCAACTGGATGACCCTGTGAACCAACGGTCGTCAATACCCTTCTAGAGCAACACTTCTCAAAGTAAGGACGAGTGAACTATGTCGTACATCTTATGGAAGTCGATATTAGGAAATACCGCATTTTGGTGCACTTTGATCTCTGATTTCGGAGAAATAAGTGGCTGCCTAGATTGAACACATAATGTAGTGCCAAGGTCGTCCTATTTTTACTTCATGAATCACTTCATGAAGGAATAGGACCCGATCCATGATGAACCGGCCTTGGATGAAGGCTGATTGGTTAGGATGCGTCAACCGATCGGCAAGAAGTGTGGCCCTATTGGTGCACACCTTGGCTAGGATACAGAAGATCAAGTTAATGAATATGATCTACTAGAACTAGCGGATATCGGAGGCCTCGAAAACCTTAGGAATAACCGCAATAATCCCAAAGTTGAGAAGAGAAAGATCCAGGGTAATAATGTAGAAATCCTGGAACATGTCCATCACCTCGTCCTTGACCGAGGTCCAGAACACCTGAAAAAACTGGATGGTAGGCCATCTGGGCAAGGCGCAGAGTCAGGGTTCATGCCTTTGATAGAAGGAAAGATGTCCTCCATGAAGGGCTCCATGAGAGCCTCATTAACCAAGTCTGAGACAATACACAACCCCAACCACGGGTGGGGGTCCAGCACCGCGTCACCTCGCAAAGAAGAGGAGAATAGGTCATGGTAGAAGATGTCGACATGCTCACGAATATCAGCGTGGTGCTGGAGTAATCTATCATCGTCCCAGAAAAGCAGGATGGTCTTGCGGCCGCAGCAGCCATTAGCGATCGCCCGGAAGTATGCAGTGTTGGCATCTCCCTACAGAACCCATCTCTGGGTGTCACACTGATCTTCTTCAATGACATCGTACCCTTCATAAAGGCGTTGTCTTGGTTTCTCGCGGCGTCCCTGGTGTTCGATCTCGATATGTTGGATGTCATGCTTGGTGTGGGCCGCTCCACAGGGCATGGGCCCTTGGACCCAACCTGGACAAGAGGTGAATGCCACAATCATAGAGTGGCTTCGCCGTCCATTACATGTACAATGGTTGCATATGGATACAGATGCTCCATGAGAAAAAGTAGCTTGAGGCATCTATATTGATTTTTTATCCCCAATGCAAGCTACTATTAGTGGGCCTCATCAAAGAATAAAAAGTAGACTCCCACTACACATGCATCCCTACTTTCCACTTTAACTTTTTCAGCTTTATGCACCGGACGAAACTTTTTCTCCCCAAGCACCTCCCTCCTGCCGAGGATACCGCTACACCTTCCGAATCTACTTTTTCTAACATCCGATCCTACATGATCTACAAGGCATCACCCTAGGGCTATGCATTGGTCAATGCCCTTAGGCGCATGTTGTTGGCTATGCCAACAAATTACGAGGCACCGACGTAGTTTGGACTATATCTGCTTGCAAAAGCCAGGTTTAGGATCCCAAGTGCGCATTCTTGTAGTGTTTGATGTATTAAGATGTTCTCTGGTGCCAAGTTCATCTATACACAAGAGAATGATACAAGGACCTCAACAGGGAGATGCAATGGTGCCACTATGCTCAATTTAGATCCTCTGCTAACCTTGTGAACTCAAATGTCTAATCAAAGATGAGAACGGAATAACAAGCATAACATTCCATCGTCCTATCCATGTCACTGGCTCACTGTTGTTAGTTCTTTGGTCCATCTAGCATATGAAGGGAAAGTTCGCCAACACACTTATTTGTCGGGTGGTGGAAAGTAGATCGAACACATTTTTACAAATAAAAACAAAAACAACGCATGGAGATACTCTAAACCCCAGAGCCGTAATTTTTTTGCAACTAACTCTGTAATCTTCTTTTTTTACTCATAGCAACACTGAATGCAGGTTGGTTTTGGCAATAAATAAATCCGACGGCAAGAATATCATACAAAATTGCCTCCACGTTTACCGATTGAGGAGCTCTCTGCCCCGAATTTAATTTCCATGAAAATAACATACAATGATACATAACTTCATTTTCCAACTGCTCAGATAAAAGGTTTTACTTCTGCTTTTGGAAATAAGGACATGACTGTTAATATCGACACCAACACATCATATGCAGGATTGCTTGCATGTTCCTTGTGCCAAGTGCTTGCGTAAAAAAAACTATCTGACTTTTTGACATAAACTGGCAGATGCTCTGTGATAGGGTACTCAGACCTTTTTTGTCTTCCTTCATACACTCATTCCATGGAAGGGGGCATGGGCGTTTAGAGAGGGAATTAGTGATGGGATTGGACTAGGGATTTGCTTCTTATCCCCAAGCTCTTGCATACGCATGGGAAGAACGATTTGTAATTTGCGTTTAAAAACAGTATCACACTACAATATCACTCATTTACCGATCAATCTATCTCTTTTCAATCTGCCATGCAGGATCCATAGGGTGCCTTGCTGCTGATAGTGTTGCGTATTCTACTTCTAAGTAGCGTAGGGGCTTGGCCATCAACTCGGTGCTGCAATGGAGCTTCAGTAGGCGGTAAGCTGAGCGCATTAATATAGCTTATGAAACACCATCTCAGCCAGTCGGGCGAGTGTTCCGGCGCACGTCGCATCAACGAGGGCCGCTCATGAAGGAGTCCGGGTCGTGCACCTGCCACGCAGTGGCCAGAAACTATGTCGTGTGGCTGCATCCGGTGGAGGAGCGCGAGCAGGCGGAGCGAATACTACATCAGTACGAGGTCCAACGCTACCGTGTGGAGCGAGGAAGCCTCCGGTCTGTAGCTGGAGTACTAACAGGTGCTCCTCCCATAAAGCAAGGAGAGTGCATTGCTGAGCAGCGACAACACGAAGGAGATATACTAGATCCAGTCATCCATTGGTGTGAAGCCTGGTTATCTTCTGATCCATCATGGCTGTCCAGTATGCCGCCCAAGAAAGATGGGGAAGGGTTGGCTACGCTGTGATTTGCGAGAGGCAAGTCACTGAATCCAGGTGCATAGCAAACGCCCGTGCCGGTGTTCCTGTTGCCTACCATTCTTATCGCTCTATAGGTTTCCAGTCAATGCACTTGAGCAATGTTATTGGAGTGTACAGTTGCAATTCTTGAGAAAGAGACATCACAAACTCTACTTATATAAGAAGATTAGTGTAGTAGAGAAGAATACAGAGTCTATGTAAAGAGGTCGCTGCCCATGTTCGGAGAGTTGGCACATGTCGCTATTTCATTTATTGTGGTCATGTTTGGTTGAAAATATGAATTCTGTGGCGAGCAAACAAGGTACATAAGCAAGTTTCCGAAGAAGCATGGGATAGTTAAATTCCATTAACATAGACAATAGTTTGAAAATACAAGAACATAAGACGTCTAGAACAAAATGTTGAATTGAATCGTACCAGTCTATACTAGGGGTTATTACTCAATTTTTGTACTTGTTATTTTATTTTCCAATTACTTCTTGAATTGAGAGAAAGACATTTCAAACCGGAAAGTACTAACATGATTTGGAGAAGTCTTCGGTCTCTCTCTCTCTCTCTTTCCTCGACGGTGTCTTTGGTAGTCACTTCATTAAAATATCTTCTGATGTAAATGTGCACCATGCCCGGAAATACCAGGTCCTGGGTGCCAATGCACCCAAACTAACTAAGTAAATAAATATAGCAAAAATTGTTAAAAAAAGGTTGTGAATGAACGACTTCCACGGTATTCTCGGTGAATAATTTGACACTATAAAAACATACTATCCACATTCTTTTTCCTTGCTACTTTGTTTTTGGCCCTGAAGTCCACATAAGTAAATTTCATTCTGAAACTTCACACACAAGTATAATACTTGACCATGTTCGTTACAAAAAATTACTATTTATTTTCAATTTTTTTCTATTTCTAATTATTTTGGATGCATTGGCACCCGTGTTCCAAAAATTGCCACCACACTACACCATCTTAAACTAACCCAAATGATAAGTGCCACACGTGTGGCACGAAGTAACACCGTCCTAACTTTTTATAACTAAAATTGCTATAAAAAACCCCAAAAAAACAAAACCCACTTGTGAGCCTCAAACTTATTTCCTTCTTCCTCCCTTCACCCATGTCTGACAAGTGATGAAAGGGGCATGTGAATTAGGAGAAGGAATAAAGGCATCTCCAACATTCACCCGTAAAACAGACACCCCATCCGCTGGTGAACAGGGATGGACCAGTCCGAGGACACGGAGGAGGGAGCCAGCCATGCAAGTCTACCACATACGTCTGGTGGCCATCCAAACAAATCTTATGCATATTTAAAATTACCAGATGAATTTCATTGAAACTTGAATAATTTTTACATAAAACAAGATGGTATTCGACATATTTGCCCTAGACCGGACTCTAGCCTAGCCTAAAATCACCGTCGGGACCGTTTCCATCTCCGGCCAGCCATGAGCCCTGAAAATGAAGATCCACCTCTGCAGCCTATTAGCAGCTAATCAGCCGACGATGATGAGCCCACCAAGCTTGGCTTCCGTGGGAGCGAAAGAGCGGTGGCCTTCCTGGACCCAAGCATCGGCGACCTCCCATGCTCTACTCTTTCTCGATGCCGCCGGTGCCCGCGGACGTGTCAGCTTCGTGGTCATGGTGGTGGCGCGCGGGAGGCCGAGTTGGAGACGTCGTCCTCGTCCTCACTCTAGCCATATACTTCGTCCGCCACCTCATGGAACTCCTTTCAGGCGGCATCTAGCTCCGCCTGATACTAGAGGTACTGCTAATGGTCATGATGGATTTCATAGGCATGAGATAGGAGTCGACCAACGCCACCTGCTTGGCCACGTCCACGTTCGACGCGATAGCAGTGTCGGCGGTGAGTAGCTCCTTCGTGAGCAGGTGCTCGTCGAGGAACCAGATGTTATTGTCCCGGTCGGCCTACGCCTGCCTGAATGCGGCCACCCGCTCCTCTAGCACCATGTATGTGTAATGAGAATGGGCCTCGCGCATGGTGACGTCAGCATGAACCGGCGAGGAGGGTGGTGCCGGCTCATCGTCTCCCGCATCCTCCTTTGGGGATTTCTGTATCGCCGGCCTGCCTACCGGCAACAATTGAGGCGATCTCCTTCTTCTGCTCGGACGAGAGGCTGTCCCAAATGTCTTTGGAGCTCGGAGATGCCATAGCGGGCATGGTGCCGAGAGGAGAAAGGGAGCGGTGGAGGATGGATGCGGCTATGGCCGAGGGTGGAGTTTAAATAGCCGGCGGATGGCAGGGCTAGCGGCAGGGTGGTTAATACGTAGGGCAGATGGACGGACGGGTGGCGTCGGAGTAGGTTCCAACAGCGCATGTATAATGGAGGGAGGCGAAACGACGGGTTGTCGTTTGAATGCCGAGAAGTTGCATGCACCGGGAAACGACGTGTGAGGAGCTCTTGGCCGGTGCGCTGCTTCAATGCCGGAGCGCCAGTGAGAGGTCGTGTCGCTATGAGCCGGCATGAATGTGGCACTTGTGCTCTGGAGCGGCGCTGACCGCTTTAGGCGGGAAGGGACGTGGGCGAGGGAGAGGGTTTTTTGGTGAGCCATATTAGTCCGACACGGACGTGGCAGCGGTCCGGACGCTCGCAAAGCCCCCAGTTTGTTTTGGACCGATGTAGACCCGTGTTGGATGGCAAAATACATGCAGACAATACGGTTTGGATGGTTGCGGGCAGTTTTAGGGTCGGCATTGTTGATGAACTTAGTGATGGGATTATACCAGGGAATTCATCTTTTATTCCTAAGTACTTGCTTATGCACCCATGGGAAATTTATGCGCTTTAGAATATGATCATGCAACTCATTTATCCATACACATCTCCTTGCGATCTACTGCACAGGTCATGGCACCGTCTTGTCGGGCTCCTTGATTTATGGTTAAATAGCAGTGGCCTTGAACATAGCGATGTTGAGGATCTTGAGTAGGCACAAGTAGGGTGAGCGTTGGTAAGCTGAGGGCATCAATATATTATGAATCAAGGACCTATCGCGATGCGGCCAAAACGATGCTGCACAGCTGCCCCACGATGAGGAGCACAACATGGCGGAGCGAATTCTATAACACTACAAGTCAGGACGCGTCTTCTCGAGCAAAGATGGCGCCGCCCACCAACTGCAGCACTACCAGGTGCCCCGCCTCACATGGAGCGAGGAGGGTGTCATGCTGAGCATCGATAAGATGGCGACAGTGTACTGGATCCAGTCATAGAGAACTGCCAAGCCTGATTATCTCCTGATTCATCTTGATCGTCTGATATGCAACCGGCGAAGGAGCAAGAAATGTTGTTTAAGGTGTGACTTGCCAGAAGCAAGTTACCGAATCCATGTACAGAGTAGTCACTGCTGCCAGTTCTCCCAATGCCTATCATTCCTATCACCCTGCACTTTTTTAGTAATGCACGCTCGAGCAATGTTTTACTTTTTAGAATGTAGACATCTACAAGTCTAGAGAAAGAGACATTACCAAAATCACTATTTATATAAGAAGTGTGGCATGGTATAGAATAATTTGAAGAGCCCATGTAAAAGTGGCTGAACTCTTCCGATGTTACGAGGGTTGGCACATGCAGTTATTTCATTTATGGTGGCGGTGAGAAGGGAATACATAAGGAAGTTCCGGAAGAAACATGGGATGACTGAATTCAATTTGCATAGACAATATTTTGTTGAAAGCAAATGAGGATAAACTTGAGGTTTGGAATGTCTCCATTAGTGCATTCAACCATGATAATCATGTCGTCAGCGTATTGGACAAGGAAAACCCCACCCCCGGTACAAGGTGTGGAACCACCCCTATGATATGATCGGACCCCTTGGCTACATCAAGGATGGAGGCAAGGGCATCGACCACCATGTCAAAGAGGAAGGGGGAAAATGGACCACCCCTTCTGAACCCCACAATAGGTGTGGAAGAACAGGCCCACTTCACCATTGATATTCATAGTGGGGCGCCCACTAGATACTAACCGGATGACCTTGGTGACCCAACGGTCGTCAGTACGCTTCCAGAGCAACAATTCTAGAAGGAAGGACCAGTGAACTATGTCGGACGCCTTATGGAAGTCGATCTTAAGAAAGACCGCATTTTGGCATTCTACTTTTACTTCATGAAGGACTAGGACCTGATCCATGATGAACCGGCCTTGGATGAAGGCCGATTGGTTTGTATGTGTCAACCGATCGGCAAGAAGTGTCGCCCTATTGGTGCACACCTTAGCTAGGATACGGAAGCCAGACCTGGCGGATATTGGAGGCCCCAAAAACCTTAGGAATAAGCATAATAATCCCAAAGTTGAGACGGGAAAGATCCAGGGAACCAATAGAAAATCCTGGAACATGGCCATCACCTCGTCCTTAATCAAGGTCCAGAACACATGAAAAAACTGGACTGGTAAGCCATCGGTGCCAGGCGCTGAGTCAGGGTTCATGCCTTTGATAGCAGGAAAGATGTCCTCCATGAAGGGCACCATGAGAGCCTCAGTATCCAAGTCTGAGACGATACGCAGCCCCGACCACGGGTAGGGGTCCAAATGTTTGTACTCAGATAATATTTGCTTTGATTACTTATGTATTTGGGTCCTTGCGACCCTAACTTGTAATATAAAAACTTGTGTTTATCCTTTGTGTCATAAAGTGGTGTTGTGATATCTTCCCATCCGTCTCTGATCTTGATCGTGCATGTTTGATTAGTGCATGATTGAATCGGGGCGGTCACACCAGCGCGGGCCACCTCACAAGGAAGAGGAGAATAGGTGATGATAGAAGTTGTCGACATGCTCACGGATATCATCACGGTGCTGTAGTAATCTATCACCGTCCCAGAGAAGCGGGATGGTGTTGTGGCTGCGGCAGCCATTAGCAATCGCCTAGAAGTATGCCGTGTTGGCATCTCCCTATAGAGCCCATCTCTGAGTGTCACACTAATCTTCTTCAATGATGCCGCCCCCTTCATAAAGGTGTTGTCTTAGTTACTCGTGGCATCCCTAATGTTGAATCTCGCGATGTTGGATGTCATGCTTGGTGTGGCTGCTTCCCAGGGCGCGGGCCCCTGGGCACCAACCTGCCATATGGACAGGAGGTGAATGACACAATCACAGAGTGGCTTCATTGTCCATTAGAGTATGTACAATGGTTGCATATGGATATAGATGCCCTATGAGAAAAAAGTAGCTTCATGCATCTATATTGATTTTTTTCTCCCCAATGCAAGCTACTATTAGTGGGCCTCATCGAAGAATAAAAAATAGACTTCCACTACACATGACCCCCTACTCTCCACTTCAACTTTTTCAGCTTCGACGACACTTTTCTCGCCAAGCACCTGCTTCCTGCCGAGGATCCCGCTACACCATCCAGACCTACTTTTCCGGACATCTGATTCTACATGGTCTGCACGGCATCACCCTAGGGCTATGCATTGGCAATGCCCTTAGGTACATGTTGTTGGCCATGCCAGCAAACTACGAGGCACTGACCTAGTTTGGACTATATTTGCTTGAGAAAGCCAGGTTTAGGATTCCAAAGCGCATTCTTGTAGTAGTTGACATATTAAGATATTCTCTGGTGCCAAGTTCATCTATACACGAGAGAATGATACAAGGACCTCAACAGGGAGATGCAATGGTGCCACTATGCTCAATTTCGATCCTCTGCTAACCTTGTGAACTCAAATGTCTAATCAAAGATGAGAACGGAATAACAAGCATAACATTCCATCGTCCTAGCCATGTCACTGGCTCACTGTTGTAAGTTCTTTGGTCCATCTAGCATATGAAGGGATAGTTCGCTAACACACTTATTTCACACTTATTTGTCAGGTGGTGGAAAGTAGATTTAACACATTTTCACAAATCGAAACAAAATCACGCATGGAGATAATCTAAACCCCCAAGCCACATTTTTATTTTGCAACTAACTCTGTAAACTCCTTTTTTCTTTACTCATAGCAACACTGAATGCATTTTTTTTTGTCAAAAAATAATTCCAATGGCAAGAATGTCGTCCAAAATGTTCTCCTCGTTTATCGATTGAGGAGAGGAGCTCTCTTCCCCAAATTTAATTTCCATGAAAATAACACACAATGATACCTAACTTCTGTTGGAAATTCTCCCACAGGATCGATCACATCAAATTGCACGAACACACGCGCACACAAAATTGATAGCTAAAGGCCCTTGTCGTGCCCTTATTTTCCACTTTATTTCTCTTTTCTTCTTTTCTCAACTCAATACAATAAAACTCACGCACCTGCCCATCTATATATAGATGCAGGACCTGACTCCACGCCACCGACCTGAACTCAAAATTCCTAATATACACGGATACGTACTAGCAAAGCTAACCGGACTCAGACTAGTCCTACTCTAATACAACGACCGGACTCCTAACCGGACTTACGCTTATACGAGACTAACCAAAACTCGCTCGGACAAACACACGTAGCACAAGCTGCTTCAACTAGTACTAACTCAACTTACCTAATCTAATCACCGGCAACGCTGATCCCAATACTAACTCTAACTTGTCAAATTAACTACCATAATGTTTGGATTATTCCAACAACTTCATTTCCAATAGCTCAGATAAAAGGTTTGACTTCTGCTTTTGGAAATATGGACATGAATGTTAATATCGACACCAGCACATCGTATGCAACATTGCTTGGATGTTCCTTGTGCTATGTGCGTGCGTAAAAAAAGCTATCTGATGGTTGTTCTTCACCCCAAACCAAACAACAGTTCTTTTTGACGGAAACTTGCAGGTGCTCTGTCATAGCGACTTGGACTTCTTTTCTTCTTCCTTCATTCACTCATTCCATGGAAGGGGGCATGGGAGTTTACAGAGGGAATTAGTGATGGGATTGGACTAGGGATTTGCTTCTTTTCCCCACGCTCTTGCATACGCATCGGAACAACGATTTGTAATTTGTGTCTAAAAACAGTATCACACTACAATATCACTCAGTTACCCATCAATCTATCTCTTTGCAATCTGCCACGCACGATACATAAGGTGCCTTGCTGCTTATAGCGTTGCATGTTCTACGACTAAATAGCGTAGGGGCTTGGCCATGCACTCAGTGCTGCAAAGGAGCTTGAGTAGGTGGTAAGCTGAGCGCATTAATATAGCTTATGAAACACCATGTCAGCCAGTCGGGCGAGTGTGTTGTTGCTTCCACTGTGCCGGCGACGCACGTCGGCATCGATGAGGGCTGCTCATAAAGGAGTCCAGGTCGTGCACCTTCCGCGGCACGGCCAGAAACGATGTTGCGCGAGTGCAGTGCGCCGAGGAGCGCGAGCAAGCGGAGAGAATTCTACATCACTACGAGGTGCGACGCTACCTCTGAAGCGAGGAAGCCCCCGCTCTCCAGCTACGGCACTAACAGGTGCTCCAGCTGCCATCAAGCAAGGAAAGTGCCTTGCTGAGCAGCGACAAGACCACGGAGACGTACTGGATCCAGTCGTCGAGGGGTGCCAAGCCTGGTTATCTTCTGATTCATCTTGGCTGTCCGATATGCAGCCCATGAAAGATGGAAAAGGGTTGGTTACGCCGTGTCTTGCGAGAGGCAAGTCACCGAATCCAGGTGCATAGCACACGCCCATGCCGGTGTTCCTATTGCCTACCATTCTTATGGCTCTACAGTTTTCCAGTCAATGCACATGAGCAATGTAATTAGAGGGTACAGTTACAATTCTAGAGAAAGGGACATCACAGACTCCACTTATATAAGAGGAGCAGTATAGTAGAGAAGAATACATAGTCTATGGAAAGAGGTTGAACCCTGCCCATGTTCCAAGAGTTGGCACATCCCGCTATTTCATTTATTATGGTCATGTTTGGTTGTAATCTTAAATTCAATGGTGAGCAGAGAAGGTACATAAAGAAGTTTCCGAAGAAACATGGGACAGTTGAATTCCATTTACATAGACGATACTTTGAAAACGCAAGCACATAAGATGCCTACAGCAATACCATGCACATTTCAAATGGAAAAGTACTAACTTGATTTGGAGAAGTATCTGGGGTCTCTTTCTCTCTCTCTCTCTCTC
>NC_041389.1:607159192-607163918 GCF_002162155.2 Triticum dicoccoides
TAATAAAAATAGCAAAACAAGTAGAAATGTTGTGAAGGAATGAATTCTCTGGTATTCTAGGTGAAAAAGTCGGTACTAAAATAACTTTTCACATTTGTTTTACTTGCAACTTTGTTCTAAATTTTTTCCTTGAACTCCGTCATTTTTCCGTAAAACTATACACACAACTATAGTACTTGACGATAATTTTGACTTTATTTTTGCCATTTCTAACTATTGTTTTGTCTTTTTTTTTTTGCCCGTGACGATGGGAAAGGGTTGACTATAGCGTTTTGAAGAAGTTCTATACTAAGGGGCTTTCGCCCATATACATGAGTGAACATACTAAATAGCGCGCTATAGCGTTTAAAAAAGGTCCGTCGCTAAGTGGCATATGGCGCTATTTAGAACTATGATTCGGATGCATTGGCACTCATGCTCAAAAGATCAGCACCACACTACACCATCTTAAGCTAATGGATTCCCCGTGCCCGTCCTGTCAGACCAGCACCACGCTAGACCATCTTAATCTAATGGATTCCCTGTGGCCAGCACCATCAGTTTCACTGAGATACAATGTTTGACTTCTAGACAGAGCCAATGCATTTTGGAAGATGAGTGCGGGAGAATTTAAGCTTGTTTTTGTTGTCGATCAATCTGAATGGCCAATGGCCATGTGTGTGCCTAACACGAAAAGGTTGGATGCCGGCCAAATTTCTTTCCCATCCAATTCTTTGGACCGTTTATCCAAAAAAACAATCCTTGGGATGCTTGACATCCCTACCAGGGCACCCCACCGCACCTACCTCAACCCTCTCGTTCGTCAGCCCTCCTCGCTACCGCGGGCAGTGGCCTCCCAGGTCGGCTTGACAGTGGCGGCGGGCCTCCCCGTACGCCTGCCCTCTCTTCCGTTCTCTTCCCCATCTAGTTTCCTCCATGGTCGGCCAGATCGGACACGCCACCATGCAAGTGACAGTGCTGCTGCTCACGATTTGCTGGAGATGGATACGGCCTCGCTGTAGATGAGGCGCTGGCGCTGTGCTCCTGGTTCGGCCCGTACAGATCGCCGGGTGCGGCTTCCACGGCTGGACCGAAGTTATCCCCGGGATCGGATGCTCTGCCTAGTCAATATGTGGCCTGCCCACTGTTCATGTGGTGCTCCCACGGTGCAACTTTGACCCGACACTATCGTGATGTGTGTTGCCGGTCGAAGGCAGTGGCGGCCCCGTCAAATTTGGTCCGCGGTGATGCTTGGCCAGTTGGCCTGCTGCGGCGGGAGGTGTGACACATGTGCGGCGGACACAAGGCATGCGATGTATGCTTGGCTCTGTGTGAGAGGACAGCCGACATGAACCGTCACATATGGTGGTAGACGACAGGTGATTGGGCCTGAGGCCCGAGGCTTCCCTGCTAGTTCCACTACCTAAATGCTCAACAGTGTGTCTAGAGCCATCGTCAGTGGACTTTGGTGAAGACGGGACGTGACTGTCGGATGGCCCTGTATGGCTTCTTGGCTGCTCCGACGTCTTTATTTCTGCGGTCTATGTACAACCATTGTAGAAGACTTGAGACTGTTGGATGGCCCTTTCAATGGGTTCTTGGCGTTGTTGATAACCTTGTTGATGCTAGCAGTGTTGCTCTGATCTGCTCTACATATATGTGGTATGCCATGTTTACATGGCAATCTCCGTGTTAGGGATGTGAACGTGTACGGTTGTTGATGTGTATCAACATGGCTTGCAGCAATGCTTCTTCATCGAAAGTGGGGAAGACAATACAAGGTGACATAAGACTGGTGGTGCTTTCGCACACATTGTCTCGATCTCCGGAGTGAAAATTATAGGTTTCAACTACATTGGTTGTACCTTGAAATGGTGGTCTCTTTTGCAACTAACTCTGAAAACTTCAAAAAAAATTCTTCTCACGACAACACTGAAAGCACATTAGTTTTGCAGAAATAAAAACCAACTGCAAGAATCTTTTACAAAATGGACTCCTCTTGCTTCGGTTGAGGAGCTCTTTGCCCCTAATTTAATTTCCATGATAACAACACACAATGATACATAACTTCATTTTCCAGTTACCCGTATGAAAAGGTTTTACTTCGGCTTTTGGAAACAAAGGACTAGAATGTTAATATGTACACTAGCACATCATATGCAGGATTACTTGGATGGTCCTTGTGGCATGTGTACCCTATTCGGTGGTTGTTCTTCACCCCAAATCAAACAAACTCAAACTTCTTTTCCTCTTCATTCACTCATTCCATGGAAGGGGACATTGGAATTTAGAGGAATTAGTGATGGGATTAGACAAGTGATTTGTGTTTTATTCCCAAACTCTTCCTTATGCATGGGCGCAAAGATTTGTAAATTACGTTTA
Organism: Triticum dicoccoides; assembly: GCF_002162155.2. NCBI lineage: Eukaryota > Viridiplantae > Streptophyta > Magnoliopsida > Poales > Poaceae > Triticum > Triticum dicoccoides. The sequence continues at coordinate 607,161,554 of NC_041389.1, forward strand.
CAAAAACAGAGTATCAGAGCATGATATGACTCAATTAGCCATCAATCAATCTCCTTTGAAACCCGCCGCACGTAATATTGTGCCTCATGCTCGCCAGCTACTGCTTTGTGATGGGCTACTGGCCTGGTGTAGCATGTTCTGCTAAATAGCGGAGGAGACGTCGGCTTGGCCTTGAACGTAGCGTTGCAGAGGAGGTCAAGTAGGCGGTAAGCTGAGTGCACTAATGTAGCATATGAAGCACCTCATCTGCGAGTCGGACAAGTGTGCCATTGCTTCCATTACGCCGGCGGTGCATGCCGCATTAATGAGGGCAGCTCAGAAGTAGTCTGGGTCACACACCTGCCGTGCCTCGGCCAAAACGATGTCGCACAGTTGCGCTTGACGAAGAGCGGCTACCCTCCAGCTAAAGCACTACTCGGTGCTCCGCCTGCAATCGACGGAGGAAGGTGTGTCTTTGAGCATCTAGAAGATTGTGAGGGAGTGTTGGATCCAAGCATCGAGAGCTGCCAAGCCAGGTCATCTTTTGATTCAACCTGACCGTCCAATATTGCACTACTAGGAAAAGGGCTATAGATGGGATGAGCACTAATGGCGCATCTGTCAGGTGGTGCCCCACTATTATATACTAATGGCGCACCATTTGGTGATGCGTCATTAGTATGGAAGCCAATAATGGCGCACCAGACACACGGTGCGCCACTAGTAATAATTTTTTTTCATTTTTCCATACATACTAATGGCGCATCCGGGCGAAGTGCGCCATTACTAGTTCTAACTAGTAATGGCACACCAGATAGACAATGCGCCAGTAATGTATTCTTTTTTTTATTCTTTTTTTTTGCAAAACTACTAATGGCGCACCGTGTCATAGTGCGCCATTACTAGTTTGAACTAGTAATGGCGCACTATGACTCGGTGCGCCATTAGTATATTAATTTTTTTTACTTTTTTGCAAAACTACTAATGACGCACAGGGCGCCGAGCATAACCTGATGACATATGAGGCGTACGATATCAACGACTACACATTCTACACTGAGAACAAGGACATGAAGAGCGATGGTTATCAGAACTCCGGGGTAACGATGGAATCCTACACCGGTAACGACAAAGACAGATACTACGGAAAGATCGAGGAGATCTGGGAGCTGAGCTACGCTGGAGAGAAGGTCCCGATGTTCCGTGTCAGATGGGCCAAGAGCGTCCTAAAAGAAGACCGGTATTTCACCACCATGGTTATTCCCGAAGCCATATCCAAGACCGCGGGCGCAAACGTCACCGCGAAAAATGAGCCATGGGTACTGGCTTCCCAAGTGGACCAATGCTTCTTCATTACCGACCCGTCAAAGCCCAGTCGTGTTGTCGTGAGGAGAGGCAAAAGGAAGATCATCGGAATGGATGGAGTAGCCAATGAGCAAGACTTCGACAAGTACGGCGATCCAAAGATCAAACATGACGACGACGATGAAGTAGCAGCACACACCACAAGAAGAAGCAGGACCACCCTACCTAAAGGACGTCCGTTCCACAGAAGAACTCCATTTGCGAAAAAGAAGGGCAAGAAGATTATGAACAGATAGCTAGCTAAGATCGATTGTATTTAAATCATAGTCTTCATTTCTCGATTGTATTTCATGGGCACTTTTTGATATCATGAATATTTTTAAATTTCATGGGCACTTTTTGAATTCATGAGGACACTCGATCTCGATGCCCCTCCATCTCGATCTCGATTCCCCCTCCATCTCGATCTCGATCCCCCTCCATCTCGATCCCACCCGCACCCTTCCCCGCAAGCTCCACCACCGCCGATGACCCACCACAACCCTCCCCCGCTCCACCGCCGCCGACGAGCACCCGGCCCCCTGCACCCTCCCCCGCTCCACCGCCGCTGCCGATGATATTTTCAAGTAACAAATTTGAACATATTTTTAAAAAATTATTACTATTTTTACAAAAAAAAATTACTGTTATTATTTAAACAAGTTTGAACATATTTAAACACAAATAAATATCAAAAAACATTTAAAATGCATAAAAAAATATTGGGGGGCTTGGGAATCGAACCCAGGACCTCCTGGTGTGTGTGCTACGTGCTGACCAATCGGACTAGTGGGCAGGTTCTGGTGTAGATTGGGTTAGGTGGAATATAACCTGAGTGCTCGAACTGTAATAAAAAAAACATTCTAATGGCGCACCTCTGCGGGGTGCGCCATTAGTAAGCTTCCCCCCACTCCACCTATTCCCCTTCCTCCCTTCCTCCCCACTCGACCTAATTTGCCCCAACCGTACGCCGCCGCCGCCGCGCCTGCACGCCCCCTCCGTCCCCTCCGTCCCCTGCCGCCGCCGCCCCGACCCCCGCCGG
>NC_041389.1:607164428-607193765 GCF_002162155.2 Triticum dicoccoides
CACCACTTCAGCTCCCCCGCGCCGCCGCCCCCACGCCCCCGTGCCCTGAGCCGGAGGAGGAGGAGGAGACGACGACTGCCTCTACCTCAGCTCAGCTCTGCTGCGGCGTGGTCTTGTGCCGGCCCCGAGCCCTAGGGATTCGGCACAACCGCGGCTTCCTCCAGGTCCAAGGCGGCCGGCCGGTGCCGTGTACGCCCTCGACTGCAGGTGAGCCCCTCCCCTCCATTTCCTTCTTCTTCTTCTTCCTCTTGCCCTCAACCTCTGCTCTGAGTCTCGACCGTTGTATCGGGCCCGTCCATCTCCGGCGAGCTCACCACACCGCGTGAGCTCAACGACCGCTGTGTAGGGCACCACCATGCAGGTGACCCTCTGAATGTCAAAATTTCAACATTTTGATGGAGTACAATTGTTACAGTACAGTCAGAATTGTGTATGATTGTGCCTAAAGTAGATAATAGTGGACTTTAAGCTTTTTTAGAGGCAATACTAGTGAATTTCAGTTAACTCCTTACAGTTCAGATCATATTTTGATTGTCAATAATAGTGGAGTTTTAAGGCTTTTTTAGAGGCAATACTAGTGGATTTTAGGCTTTTTTACAGAAAAATAGGGGCAAGACTGTTACAGAAAAATTCAGTTAGGTATAGTTACAAAAAAATCTAGTTAGGCTTTTTTAGAGGCAATACTAGTGGATTTTAGGTATCTATTTGCTTGTCCTTCAAATAGGGGCAAGACTATTATAGAAAAATTACTAAATATAGTTAGCTACTGTCAAAAAATTCAGTTAGGTATAGTTAGCATCATGTAAGAAAATGGCCATAATGTGCCCTGATAATGATGTATTTTGTCATAAAAATATCATATTTGTGACAGTTAGCATCAGTTAGGTACATTTAGCAACAGTTAGGTACATTTAGGTACTGTCAGGCTTGTTAGATTAATCTTCAGTTTACTTGACTTTTGAGCCTGCTAGTAGTTTACTTCCATGAGTTGTTTGATTGACATGGCACATTTGCAATGGAGTTTTATATATCTTTAGCCACAGTTTACTTGACTTTCAGGTTTGCTCGGCTCTTTACTTTACTTTAATTCTGGCGGGTCGATTTCTTCTCCCTCGTGTGGCATCACTGTCATATTGTAGTATTAGTAAGCAAAGATTTTGTATGCTATCCCCATTGATATTGGGGACTGTATTGCTTTGCTTGGATTTTGATTTTGATTTGTACTATTGGATTGGGTTGAGGACAAGTTTTGTAGGTCTGGACCTTCAAATTCCATTCCTAGATAGGGTAGCAACAACCAGTAGCTTAATTACTTAGTTTTGACTACCTGTCTGTCAATCTCTAGGCCTGTAGCTGTAGGCTCTAGAATTCAATTTAGATAAGCACCTATCTATCATCGTTTTCATTTCATTCTCACTTTGTTTAACCTATATATGTATGCTATATATCCTCCCTCTCCACAAACAAACATAGATAGACCATTTCTTACTCTAGATAGGTATGTACCCAATTCCTACACTAGATACATAGATAGGCAGCAGCAGCTTAACTGATCCCAAATCCTCCTCCTTCAAGGACCACTTCTGCCATTTCTTTGCTCCATATAAATTGCAGACAAACAAATTAATGTGCTCATATATTCACATTATAGTCAGTCAAACAAGATTTGGGGGGTAGTATTTCTGATTTTAGAGCATCTTTGTTGGATGTATTTTGTGATGAAAAAGACTCTTCATTTGCGCTAGTTTTCCTCTCGTTTGTTGTTACGCAAGATTATGATGATGGAAGAGACATTACTGAAGTGTTAAAGTATGCATGTTTTGCTTAGTTGCAGAATCTGAGATATTGTGGTACGAGTTCGTGGCTTAAATTTGCTTGTTCTTTGTTGTTGCCCATTGATGTGCAACATATGCAGCTAGATTATTCCTGCTCTTGTGTATCTGGTTTTATATTTATAACCTGCCATTACTGGATATTCCAATTGTGGTGTCCTTGTGATATAGGGTTGGCCGTTTAATTGATACACACCAAATTTTGCGGTAGCAGTGGTCGTTTCCTGATCAATCATGCCTAGTAGACTTTTTAATTAATTAGGAGCAGTGAACCCTTGTTTTGGAAACTTGAAACTGACTGGCTGTTTAGCAATGTTCAGTATGACCGAATTGTAGTAGCGCATTTACAGGGTAAGCTTGATGCATTCTTTCCAATATGTTTTCTTCTCTACTTGATGGTGTGATGAAATGGTGCTTGATCTGAAGTTAGAAAGCAAGAGTGTGACAAAGTTATGTTAGGACGTAGTTTGTGATGATGCTACCTGTGATCTTGTGATGATGCTACTTGTGATCTTGTGATGATGCTACTTGTGATCTTCTGAAATGACCCATTGGTGACTTCATTACGTGGGGATAATGATTTTGCAGGTACCCCGAGAGGCCCTTGAGTTTGCCAGAATGTCGATTAACTTCCGTTCCGGCAAATTCGGGTACTCCATATGTCCTATTTTCAGCAAAGGTCATGCTGAAATTTTCCGTGAATTTTAGCATGACTTTGGTAAAAATAGGACATATGAGGTACTTGCGACTAATGCCTGTTATCATGCATGTTTTATGATCTGTTGTAAGGGTACTAATTGGTCTCTTCTGCTGCTTATCAGAGATGGCGGGAAGCAGCCACCGCCGCTCTGCGACACCTCAGTATGAGTTGGATGCTTCCGAGTTCTTCAGTATCATACTTGGGACTTCAGTATCATCCATGACGCAGGTATATAAAACGAGAGATCTCCCCTTCACCCATCTCATTATAATATCTGTTGTTTGCTACATCACTCATTGTCCCAAACTGCAGAGGCTGCCTGACAGTTTTATGAACATGTTGGGTGAAGATCCGCCAAATAATGTGAAGCTGCAATAGGCCGGCAGCGGGTTTCGCAGCCAGTGGGATGTGGAGTTGGTGATCAAGGAGGGCCACATGTACTTATCTCGTGGGTGGGAGAAGTTCTACCATGCCTACGACCTGCGGCTGGGGTACTTCCTTCTCTTCAGGTACGACGATGATGCCACCATGCTCATTGTGAAGGTGTTCAACGCGACTATGTGTCGCATGCACTACGCTGACGATGATGATGCCGGTACGTTCTGCCTCTTCTTATTCCTCTACATTTGGCTTTATATCACATCGATTATTAACGGTCATTTTTGCATTTGGACAGGTAATGGGAGCAGCAGCAGCGACACTGGCTACAGCCAAAGAAGCAGCGACTATGGCTGTAGCAAAAGCAACACCGATTCTGGCTTTAGCGAAAGCAGCAACGATTCTGGCAGCAGCATAGACAACAAGAAGGATGATCCGGACTGGAGTGCGGGAGAAGAGGAGCAGAGTGGGGATGAGGAGCTGCAGGATGACGATGGACATCAGGCTAAGGATGACCTAGCGCTGGTGGTGGCTGACCAAGGGCAAGAGATGGTGGGGGCTGACCATGGGCAAGAAATGGTGGTGGCTGACCATGGGCAAGAGATGGAGTTGGCTGAGGAAGACCTAGCGATGGTCGTGCCCGTCCTGCCTGAAGGTGGCCTCGCGATGGTGGTGGTGCCTGACAATGACCACGCATCGGTGGTGGCACCGGCGATCCCACAGCTGGGCGACATGACCACGCCAATTGTGGTAGAAGACCATATCCCACTGCCTCCACTGCCTCCACCGCCTCGCCGCTCTTGGCGCATCAGGCTGAGGAAGGAGAAGGAGAAGAACAATGCATGAGAACTGAACTTTGTCAGGTATGTCAGATCTCCAGAATCATATATATATACTTAGTTACCTATGTTATCTCTAATATGCTTAGTTTCCTATAGGTTAGCTTCATTTTACCTAAGTTGGCTCTAATATGCTAACTTAGAGCTTATATGCTTAGTTTCCTATAGGTTAGCTCCAAAATAACTTATGTTAGCACAAAATGATCAAGTTTACATAATAAGTTTATAGTCTTTTTCTTATTCTTCTTCTTTTCCAAAATGACATAGGTTAGCTTCATTTTACCTAAGTTGGCTTTAATATACTAACTTAGAGCTTATATAATTAGTTTCCTATAGGTTAGCTCCAAAATAACTTATGTTAGCACAAAATGATCAAGTTTACATAATAAGCTTATAGTCTTCTTCTTTTCCAAAATTCTTCTTATTCTTCTTCTAGTGTTCTTCTTCTTCTAGTATTCTTCTAGTCTTCTTCTTCTTCTTCTTCTAACTTCTTGTTTATCATTTTGCAGATTTGATTTAATTCACGGAAGCTTGCATGGATGGAGTGCTTCTTTTCCATTTGTGTTTTTATTTTGTATCAATGTGAAACTTTTGTGAATTGATGGATAACGGTGTTGGACGAACAATGTGAAACTTTTGTAATATGTAACGATGGAACTATGTGTTGGCTATGTATGTATATATGATGGAACTTGTGTGTTGGCTATGATTGTTATATGGATGCTTGTTGTATATATATGTGTTGGATATCTCATATGTGAAATAATGACCTAAGATTAAGATTTTTTTTACTAATGGCGCACTACCATGTGGTGCGCCATTAGTATAGCAGACACTAGTGGCGCACTGTGGGCAAAACTATGGCGCACTGCGTGGTGCGCCATTAGTAAAAAATACTAGTGGCGTGATAGTAATGGCGCACCGGTAGTGCGCAATTAGTAGGCAAAACCGGTGCGCCATTAGTAGGCCTTTTCCTAGTAGTGTTGTTAGGTGCACAATAACACAGATCCTCTCATGGTGGATTACTCACAGCAATTTGGCTACACAATCTTGTGGAAGAAGAAGTTCATAGGTCGGAGAAGAGATACAGGTAAACAGCTAAGAGCATCTCCAACAGACGCGCTATTTTTTTTTACTGTGCCGAAATAGCATTTTTGCGCACGGGAGGTTTTCCAGACGCACAAAAACACAACGCCCAATGCGGCGGCCTCACCTGCAATAGCCTGCGTGCACAATCCGGTGCCCCAAAATTGCAGCCCCGCAGCCCGCGCGCACACTCGTGCGCTAAAGTTTTTTGAGTGTGCTCTACTTTACAGCGCCTGTTGTAGCGTTGTTTTTTGCCTCCAACGCACAAAAACGCTGGTTTTTAGCGCGTGAGGCAGTTTTGGGGCGCCTTTTGGAGATGCTTTAAGCACTACATCCACCACTAGGATGGCTCCTTCCTAACGAAGCTAGCTACTTAAGCACCGTTGCGGGCTTGCTACTCATATTCCTTTATGAACATGTACGAGACCCACTGCGGGCAGGAGAACTTGTGATTGGGCCGTATCGTGTGCACCGGCATGTTGGGTTTGCTTCCTTCCCCTCCCCTCTCCTGTGTTGGCGTCTTGCTGATGTTCATGTCGTTGACAAATATGCGGCCGATGAACTATGCAGAAGGGCGTTACTTGCCAATGGCAAGTCACTGAATCTATGTGCATAGCACAGGCCCGTGCCCGTGGTCCCGTTGCCTACCATTCCTATCGCCCTGCTATTTTTCTAGTCAATGCTGTCGAGCAATGTTATTAGAGTGTACAATTACCATTCTAGGGAAAGAGGTGGTACCAAATCTCCATTCATATAAGAGTAGTGTCTCTATGTAAAGAGGTTGAAGTCTGCCCATGTCTGAGAGTTGGCTCATGCAGTTATTTCATTTATTGTGGGCATCATTGGTTGAAAACTTGAATTTAATATTGAGCAGAGAAGGTACGTAAGAAAGTTCTGGAAGAAAGAAGGGATGAATGAATTCCATTTATATAGAGGAGATTTAGAAAGCCCGTGCATATAAGATGTCTAGCGCAATACCATGCACACTTCAAATGAAAAAGCTCTAACATGATTTGGAGAAGTCTTTGGGAGTCGCTCTCCCTTTTGATAGGGTCATCGGTCAATTCATTGAAATATTTTCTCAAGTAAATATGCACCACGCCATCTTTAAATAATTGATTCCCCGTGACCATCTCCTTCTAGACTAACACCACCAGTTTGATTGAGATACAATGTTTTTATTTTCGACAAAGCCAATGCATTTGGGAAGACAAGGATGGGACAATTTAAGCTCATTTTTGTTTTCAATTAGTCTTGATAGCCAATGGTGCATGTCAAACAAGAAAGACTCACGGCGTCGGCAAAGTATCTTTTCCAACTAATCCTTTGGACGTTTGGCATCACTGTCGGAGCAATAACTAGATAGACACGTGAACTCCCATAATTCTTCTTGTGGTGTTCTCCAGTAGTGGGATCCATGGTTGTGTCCCAGCGGTTTGGCTCTCTAGATCCTGGGTGGAAGGGGATAGGGTTCCCCTTCTCAGTGGTTGCGACGTGACGGAGCTCGTCGGGCCTAATTTCTCTTATGCGGTGATTTGGTTTGCACTCGACGTCCGTCAGTTTGTTCTAGTATTTATATAGTTGTCCTCTTCTTCAAGTTTCGCCATTAGCTTTCACTCTGCACTCGACGTCCTTCGGTTTGTTCTAGTATTTATATAGTTGTCCTCTTCTTCAAGTTTCGCCATTAGCTTTCACTCTGCACTCGAATGTCCATGGGCTGACGATGCAACTAGCCAGTGTGCCTCCCGCGTCGAGGTGGTACTAGTCAGTGTCGTTTCAATGTAGTCTGCAAGGCCAGTATTTTCCTCAACTCTCAGGAGAATGCCTCTACAGCCCGACAGCGCGATGCCTTTCAAACCTAAGGCGAGGGGATGGATACCTCTTCAGCGTTCGAGAAGGATGGCTCGTTGTTTCTTTAGGGAAACAACATTACTATGTCCCGTATATTTTCATTGTTTTTCAAATATTGAAATGTTCAATTTTAAGGAAGAAATAACAAAAAAAAAAAAACAGTCCTACAACGTGGGGCTGAGATAGCCTGAGGGAGTACTGATATTGTTTCTTTCAATTGTGGGCATAGCCTCTCTGCTCCATTTTTCTTGTCTACCTTTGGTGATGGGTTGTCGTGGCACCTCCATTAGAACAAGCTGTGTGAACTCTTAAATTATAACGTAGCCTACTCATTCATCTTAGCCTTCCGATAATTATCCGACAGTTACACTCATGAGCTTCGCTAGATCAACATGCGATTATGGGGGCTTTATGGGGCTGGGCGCCCACCCCACCAATTAAATTCAGGGGGTGGGAGGGTTAATTAGGAGGAGAAGGTTAGCCTAATTAAAAAGGGAAACACATTGTATCTAAGTCTGATAAGTGATCCATAAAGTCCAGTTGCTTTAGTCCATGTGTCTAGCATTTCTATACTCTTCGCTCAAGACCACTAGACAACACAACTTCGGGAGGCTAAATAAATGCTAGGCCCACTTGTCAGCCTCGAACTTCTTTTCTTCTTCCTTCCTTCACTCACGTTTGGCAAACGGTTGAAGGGGGTCAGAATTTGGATAAGAAACTGGTGATGGGATTGGACTAGTGAACTTGTTTTTTATTCCCAAACTCTTGGTTGGAATTTGCATTTTAGAACACGATATCACTAATTTATCCATCAGTCTATCTCCTTGTGATCTGCCGAATAGGACAGGGCGCCGTCGATCCAGGCCGCTAGCATGGTGTTGCGTAGTTTATGGCTAAATGGCAGAGGAGGCCTTGAACGCGTCAATGTGGAAGAGCTTGAGTAGTCACGAGCTAGGTGAGTGTCGGTAATATAGCTTATGAAGCACTACATCAGCGAGCAGGGCGAGCGTGCTGTTGCTACCACTGCGCTGGGGGTACACGCGGCATCGACAAGGGGCGAGTTCAATGATAGCATCTACCGAGAGAGGCCGAGACGATGTCGCACGAGTGTGCGGCCATGGGACTGAGCAGGCGGAGCAAAGGCTGCTCCACTAGGAGTTGCTACGCGTCCCGTACGTTGAACAAGGATGTCGTCGTCATCAAGCTGCAACACTAGCAGGTGCTCTGCCTCCGATCGAGTGAGGAAGGTGCCGCACTAAGCATCAACATGATGGCGAAGAAGTACTGGATCCAGTTGGCACAAACTGCGAAACCTACTTATCTTCTAACTCATCTTGGCCGTTCGATATGCGATCGACGAAGGATGCGGAAGCGTTGGTTACTCCGTGACTTGCAAGGGGCAAGTCAATGAATGCATGTGCATCAATGTTGAAGATATCGCTTATCGTTATCGTCTCGTTCAGCTAGGAATTGGAGATTAATCGGAAATCGACTGATTCATCGATTTTATCGGTCGACTATTAATCGGATTTTTTTGGCAAATCTCAGGTTTTCAACTCTAAAATATGCTATATTCAACACCAAAACAATATTGGATAGAAGTGTTACCTTGATTCCTAGCCTTTGAATCCTCGTATAATGACAAAAAAAATAGGACAACAGTACATATTGCATAACAAGGTCCACAAAACAAAAATAAACATAGTTTTTGCAAACATAGTGCTATGAATAGGTCTGATTTATCGGTAGATTCCTGATAAATCGCTTGTCAGAGCGATAAATCGGTCCAAAAGATAAACGGTGAAGATAAGGCAAAATCTTATCGGTCACCCCCTGATTAGCGATAAATCGGAAGATTAATCCCTGAATCGGAAGATTTTTTGAACAGTGATGTGCATATCACATGCCTGTGCTGGTGCTCCTGTTGCCTACCTACCTATCGCCCTGTAATTTTCCGGTCAACGTCCTCAAGCAATGTTATTAGAGTGTACAATTAAAGTTTTAGAGAAAGAGGCAGCGCCAAAAATTCTACTTATATAAGGAGTGTGGTATAGTAGAGAAGAATATGAAGAGTCTATGTAAAGAGATACCCATGTTCCGGGAGTCAGCACATGCAATTATTTCATTTATTGTAGTCATGTTTGGTTCAAAATTTGAATCCTAAGGTGAGCACAATACCATGCATGGTTCAAGTGGAAAGGTACTAGGATTATCATAATTTGAAGAAGTCTTCAAGGGCCTCTTTTGCCTTTAAACGGTCGTCAGTAGTTACTTTACTAAAATATATCATCTTAATTAAAAATCTATTACACCATCTTAAAATAATGGATTCCACGTGTATGTTTCCTCTCACACCACCACCACTAGTTTAATTGGACATGCAATGTTTGCCTTTTAAATAAAGCAAATGCATTTGTGAAGACAAGGACGGAAGAATTTGAGCTCATTTTTATTGTCAATCATGCCAAATGGCCAAATTTCTTTCCCATCTAATCCTTGGGATGGATGACACCCTTGCTGGAGCAGCAACTACACACACGCGACAGCTACCGCTCCTCCATTGAGTGATATTCAATAAATTTCACTTTGTGAGATGATTCAAATGTATGTCCCTGATTTGGATTGACATCTTAGTGTACAAATCTATCTAGGATATGAAATTTTGACAAAAAATTAACCACCCAATCAGCAAGGTCATCTGTACCATGCATTCAGCGACCGCCATGGGTTTAGTATTGAGCTCATCCTCGAACTAGTTGACTAGATGAAAGATGCATAGCTCAAGTGGATATATAGGGCTTCAACTGAGGGGGGTTTGTGTTTCCTTCATCGGATCGGCCACCAAGAGCCCTCTAGAGAGATGAGCTACCTAGGCGGTGTCGACTGGTCATGACCATGTTGGAGAAATGAAGTTAGGATGTGGAAGAAACACCTGGCATGTGGGTCGGTACGCCTACCATAATGACATATGGCTCCAAAGTCTGAACCTATTGTTTTTTCCTAAACTGGTTACACCTTGTGCAAATTGCTAATTACTATGGGACACTATGGAAAAAGTGCAACAAGTTCAATTTTACATGATCCAACGGCAATATATTGTAATTTCTTTGGACTGAGCGGCGATTGTGCTACTCCGTATATAATTTCTTTGGACATGACCATTTATGTAGGGCCTAATATGTTTTTGAAGATTACCTTTGACCACAGGTTAGCACAATGATATAGTAGTACCAGATCGAAACGCAAGTTGACTACTTGCTCACAAGGCTACAGGAGTACTAGTTGTCAAATCGCAAGTTGGCTGATCTAGTACTTGCTGTGGATTGATTGCTACGTCCACACCCAGCGTTTTCCAGGTGCTATTTACCTTATTTTTGGTTGCTCCGCATTATTTATTCTGTCAAGAATATTTTTTTGACCTGTACTACTTTGTGTACACAGATTTATCTACTCATGGCTTCCATGAAGTACGATCTTCCGCCGCTGGACCGTGACACAAGGTTTACCCTATGGCAAGTCAAGATGCGGGCGTTGTTAGCACAGACCGACTATGATGAAGCACTGGATAGTTTTGGGAAGAACCGAATTGAGGACTGGACTGATGAGGAGAAAAGAATTGATCATAAGGCTTTGTCAAAAATTCAACTCCATTTGCATAATAATATTTTGCAGGAAATTTTGAGCGAGAAAACTGCCGCCGCTCTATGGTTAAAGCTGGAAGGGATTTGCATGACAAAAGATCTCACCAGTAAGATGCATCTGAAGCAAAAATTATTCCTGCACAGATTACCCGAGGGAGGTAATGTTTTGAATCATATTTCAGAATTTAAAGAGATCATATCTGATCTAGCTGTAATGGAGGTTAAGTATGAAGAGGAAGATACTGCTTTAATGTTACTTTGTTCACTGCCAAGTTCTTATACCAATTTTAGAGACACCATATTATACAGTCGTGATACTCTCACGCTTAATGAAGTTTATGAAGCTTTGAACTCCAAGGAGAAGATGAAATTAATGGTGCCTCATGATGGTTTGAGTTCATCCCAAGCCGAGGGATTATCTGTTCGTGGCAGGACAAAGGAGAAGAACTCACATAATGGAAACAGAGGCAAAAGTAAAAACGGCTACAGGGGCCGGTCGCAATCCAAAGACTAGAAGTATTGCAGATATTGCAAGAGAGACGGACATGACATATCAGAGTGTTTCAAGTTGCAGAATAAAGAAAAGAGGAAAGGTAACAAACAAGGTGACAATTCTGCTAACGTTGCTCATGATGATAGTTCCGATGATGCTCTTGTCGTTATTGCTGGATGTGCTGAGACCAATGACAAGTGGGTACTTGACACTGCATGTACTTTCCATATGTGCCCGCATAGAGATTGGTTTACTACTTTTGATTCCACTACTTCTGCTGGTTCCGTTTTGGGTTTTGATAATTCACCATGCAAGATTGAAGTCATAGGTTCTATTCGAATCAAGATGTTTGATGGCACAATCAGAACTTTGACAGATGTTCGGTATATTCTGAAGATGAAGATAAATCTTATTTCTATGAGTGCCCTTGATGCAAAGGGATACAAGTATTCAGGTGGAGATAGTGTTTTGAAAGTCACCAAAGGTTCCCTTATTGTGATGAAAGGTGATTTGAGTTCGACCAATGGTCTTTATTATCTTCGAGGTTCTACCGTTTCAGGTAATATTACTCCAGTCATTTCAAAGAATTTTGATTGTGATGCTGCTAACCTTTTGGCATATGCGTCTTGGACATATGAGTGAACTTGGTTTAGCAGAGTAAAATAAGAGAGGTCTCCTTGATGGATATGAACCTGGTAAATTGAAATTTTGTGAGCATTCTGATTTGTGGGGACCATCTCGCAGAAAGTCACTAGTTGGTGCTAGTTATATGCTGCTATTATTGATGATTATTCGAGAAAAGTTTGGCCTTATTTCTTGAAGCATAAATATGAAGCATTCTCAGCATTTAAGGAGTGGAAGATTATGATTGAAAGACAAACTGAAAAGAAGGTAAAGATACTTCGCACTGATAATGGTATGGAATTCTGTTCTAAGAAATTTAAGAATTATTGCAAGTCTGAAGGCATTGTCATACATTACACCGTTCCTTATACTCCTCAACAAAACGGTGTTGCAGAGCATATGAACATGACCATTATTTTCAGAGCTCGTTGCATGTTGTCCAATGCAGGTTTGCACAAGCGTTTTTGGGCTGAGGCCGCTTTCACTGCTTGTTATCTCATTAACCGTTCACCATCTATTGCTCTTAATAAGAAAACTCCAATTGAAGTATGGTCTGGTTCACCTGCTGATTATTCACAGTTGAGAGTTTTCGGTTGCACTACTTATGCTCATGTTGATAATGGAAAGTTGGAGCCTAGAGCTGTTAAGTGCATCTTTCTTGGTTATAAGTCTGGTGTTAAAGGTTTTAAATTGTGGAATCCTGAAACCCAGAAGGTGGTTATTAGCAGAAATGTTATCTTTAATGAATCTGCTATGTTACATGATGTTTCATCTACTAATGTTCCCATTGAGAGTGAACAACAGCCTATTGTTCAGGAGCCTACTGTTCAGGTGGAGCATGTTATTGATTCAGGTGATACATCTGGTAATGAAATTGTTGATGCACATGATGAACCCGTCGTTAATGATGAACATGTCACTCCCACTCCAAATCAGCCTATTGTTCCACCCAGTTGGAATCTTGCACGTGAAAGAGTTAGACGGGGTATTAATAAACCTGATAGGTTAATTGAAGAGTGCAATATTGTTTCTTTTGCTTTATCTGTTGCAGAAGAAATTGAATGTAATGATCAGCCTTCTTCATATTCCGAGGCTATTATTTCTAGCGATAGTAATAAGTGGATGACCTCTATGCATGATGAGATGGAATCACTTGAAAAAAATGGCACTTGGGATTTAGTAAAATTGCCTAGAGAGAAGAAACATATTCGTTGCAAGTGGGTTTTTTAGAGGAAAGAAGGTGTTTCTCCTAATGATGAGACAAGATATAAAGCAAGGTTAGTTGCTAAAGGTTATAGCCAGATTTCAAGTATTGACTATAACGAAGTCTTTTCTCCTGTTGTGAAGCATAGCTCTATTCGCACTTTACTCAGTATTGTTGCCATGCATGATCTTGAGCTTGAACAATTGGATGTTAAAACAACATTTTTACATGGAGAATTAGAAGAGGATATTTATATGGAATAACCTGAAGGTTTTGTTATTCCTGGAAAAGAAAAGTTTGTCTGTAAGTTAAAGAAATCTCTTTATGGATTGAAGCAATCCCCGAGACAGTGGTACAAGAGATTTGACACCTTTATGCTCTCTCAAGGTTTCAAAAGGTCTAATTATGATAGTTGTGTTTATTTGAAAATTGTCAACGGTTCAACTATTTATTTGCTCCTTTATGTTGATGATATGCTTATTGCTGCAAAGAGTATGTCAGATATTAATGAACTAAAGAAGCAATTGAGTAATGAATTTGAGATGAAGGATTTGGGTGCAGCAAAGAAAATTCTTGGCATGGAAATATCTAGAGATAGACCGTCTGCAAAAGTATATGTAAGTCAGAAGGGATATATTGATAAAGTTCTTCGTCGTTTTAATATGCATAATGCCAATCCGGTGAGTACACCATTAGCTGCACACTTCAAATTGTCATCAGCTTTATGTCCTAAGTCAGATGCAGATATTGAGTACATGTCTAGAGTTCCCTATTCAGGTGCAGTTGGTTCACTTATGTATGCCATGGTTTGTTCTCGTTCTGACTTATCATATGCATTGAGTATTGTCAGTAGATACATGGCTAATCCTGGAAAAGGGCATTGGAAAGCAGTTCAGTGGATTTTCAGATACCTGCGTTGTACTTCTAATGCTTATTTACAGTTTGGGAAAACTAGAGATGGACTTGTTGGTTTTGTTGATTCTGATTTTGCTGGTGATTTGGATAAGAGAAGATCACTCACAGGTTATGTTTTCACCATTGGTGGTTGTGCTGTGAGTTGGAGAGCAACTTTGCAGTCTATTGTGGTTTGTTCCACTACTGATGCCGAGTATATGGCTATTTCTGAGGCATGCAAAGAAGCTATCTGGTTGAGAGGTTTGTACACTGAGCTTTGTGGAGATTCATCTTGCCCTACCATATTTTCTAACAGTCAAAGTGCCATATATCTTACAAATAATCCAATGTATCATGAGAGGACAAAGCACATTGATGTTAGATTTCACTATATTTGAGATGTTGTTGCTGAAGGTGATTTGAAGGTATGCAAGATAAGTACTCATGATAATCATGTTGATATGATGACAAAGCCAGTTCCTACCAATAAGTTTGAGCTTTGTTCAGGCTTAGTTGGTATCTCTCACTAGTCCTATGGACTTTGACGCACAAGGTGTTTCTGCTGATTTGGATGGAGTTATCTACTTTCTTCGACTACTTGAGGGAATTTGGATCAAGGTGGAGATTGTTAAATTGTGATTCAAATTATACCATGTTGGACTAGACGTAGTACAACCGGTGTGGGCCTTTGCGTTGACGTCGACGCGTACGAGTACAACTCGTTTACTTGTCCTCCAAGGACTCTCATGTATTGCCCTCTTATATACCCCATGTAGTTGCACCTCAGACGGTCTGTCGTCTCGTGCTTGTAATACTCCTCCTCATAGTGACTGTGCCTTTGTTCGTCCGTGGTTTTCTCCCGCAAGGGTTTCCACGCAAAAAATCCGTGTCTCTCTGTCTCGCTTATTTCTCGTTATTATCTAACTATATAATACATCACCGTTTATGGGGCAATGTCTAAATAGATGAGTACTCCGTAAAAATGACTTTTCAAACTTACATTAAGAGGTCCAAGTTCATCTTAATGTGTGGTTATGCATGATTTTTTTTATGATCTTTTGCATGGTTGTTGATTGACAAATTCTGAAAGAAGGCTAGCTGAGCCTTGTGAGGGAGACACAGCGATCCATCATGCATGTACTCTCATTTCCTTTGTTAACCATGTAATTAAGGACTATTTGTTTCATACGAAAACTTGGTAAAATCATATAAAATGGGAAAATTTTCCATTTTGTGGTACTATGTATTTTTCTGGTTCAAATGCTTGGGCAGATGGCCTAAACAAGAAAGTGAGGAGATTTTCTCTTGAGCTCAATTTCAAATAAAAAAACATAGGATGTTTAAAATCCACATGGACCACTTTTTAAAATTCTTACACATGAAGTACAAAAACAAGATCTTTAGAGTCACATTAACATACTAATTATATCTTCTCATGTGCTTGACTTTAATTCGACTATGTGATATCAATGTTTTTTATGTTCATGTGAACCAATACCAAAATTTATAAAATTCATGTGTTTGCTAAAACTCAGTTCTTGCGACTTTAATTTGTAAAAAAAAAATACTCATGTTGCACCCATTCCTATCATATTCTTGTGTTCTGCATATTCATGTGGACTTAAGGAATAATCTGCTTTTCCGTAAAGGGAAGGAATCTGTCTCCGCATCTTCTCATTTTGTGGATAATTATTGGTCGTCATTCTCGATTTGTCAGTCGAAAACAGATAATGGACCTAACATCAAAGATTCCACTTGGCGCAGTTCTTTTTCCGGCGATGGCGGGATCCGAACGCGGGCGTGGTAGCCGTAGCCGTGGTTGGTTGCCGCCGCAATAGATCTTGCGCGGCAATGTGGAGGACGGCAGCTCCCCGGTCGAGGCTTGGCGGACGCAGCAAGCACGGGAGTTCGGACGCCTCTCCCGCCTCCCGCAGCGGCGGGAGGTGACCTTGGGCCCACTTCAACTACCTCCAGTAGGAGCTGTACCCGCACACCATGGCTTGCCGAAGGCAGATGCAAAGCTCCTGGCTGTGGAGCGCACCATCGAGACTGGAGAAGAAGAGGTCGCCAACGGCCTCGCCACAGCGAAGGAGGACCACGCCTTCGGCCAAGCTTGCCGCAAGTCGGCGGAGGCGTTCTTCCTCTGCGTCAAGCATTGAGCCACAGCCGCCTCCGCAGTTTGATCTGCGTTTTATCTATGTTTTCATCTATGTATGAAGAACTTCGGTGTGTTGTGTGATAAACTTTGTAGTTGGAGCTATGTTTCTAAATTTGCAGTAATCTTTTGTGGGATATGTTCTGACGGGGTGCATCTCTTCCCGCAAAATCGTTTTAGGGGAACCATAAAACAATTTTGCAGGTCCGGAAGATGGCGCATCTGCTAGAGTTGCTCTTACTTGGATGTTCCTTGTGGCATGTGCCATATCCAACGGAGGGGACATTGAAATTTTGAGAAGGAATTAGTGATGGGATTAGACTAGGGATTTGCTTTTCTATTCCCAAACTCTTGTTTATGCGCGGGCGTAACGATTTGTAATTTGCGTTTCGGAACAGAGTATCAGAGTACGATATCACTCAGTCACCCATCAATCTATCTCATTTGAAATCTGCGGTGCAGGATATGGTGCCTCGTGCTTGCCTCCTGCTGCTGTGTGACGGGCTGCTGGCCTGGCGTTGTGTGTTCCGCGACTAAATAGCGGAGGAGACTTCAGCTTAGCCTTGAACATAGCGCTGCAGAGGAGGTTGAGTAGGAGGTAAGCAGAGCGCCCAAATATAGCATATGAAGCACCTCATCCGCGAGTCGGGCGAGCGTGCCATGGCTGCCACTACGCCGGCGGCGCAGGCCGCTTCAACGAGGGCCGCTCACGAAGGAGTCCGGGTCACGAAACGATATGCTGGTTGTTAGAGTAAACCTTGCATGCTCAGGTTCAGTTAGTTCAGTTAGCTCAGGTGTTTTTTCCTTCAGTTTCGTCAGTTAGCGTGCCACAAGAATAGCTCGTCAGGCAGAGATCGAGTCCGAGTCCTGCGCCCTCTAATCTGTTCGTGGGATGGCACGAACGTTGTGGAGAGGAGTGGTGCACAGTCCGAAGGCCATGAGCCCCGTTTCCTTCGTTGTAATCTCGCATAAAAGGTGGATCAGTAAAAGCAGAAAACGGCGGCAAGTTTGTGCAGGCAAAACCTCGTCTTCCACCTCGGTTCGCTAGTTCCTCGTATAAACTCCGACACTCGTCGCGGGGTTTCACTGCAGCGAAGAGCGGCAGCATTCGAAGTGAATCCCACGAGACTAAAAGGTGTGCGCCACCTGTGGAGCGAGGAAGCAGCCACCATCCATTCCAGCTGAAGCACTACTAGGTGCTCCTCCTGCAATCGACCGAGGAAGGTGTGTACTGTTTGGATCCAGTCTTCAAGAGCTGCCAAGCCTGGTCATCTTCTGTCTCCGTCCAATATTGTTAGGTGCACACTAGCACACATCCTCTCATGGTGGATTACTCACAGAATATAGCTACACAATCTTGGGGAAGAATAAGTTCACATATTGGAGAAGAGACACTCCTTACAACTAAGCACTACAGCCGCGGCCGGTCTGCCTTTGATCCTAGCCGGGATGCCTCTTCCTAACCAAGCCAGCTACTCCCTCTGTAAAAGAATACAAAAGCATTTAAATTACTAAAGTGGTGATCTAAACGCTTTTATATTTGTTTACCGAGGGAGTACTAAGCAGTGTTGCGGGCTTGCCATTTGTCTTCGTGCATGAACATGTACGAGACTCACCACAGGCCCGAGAACTCCTGATTGGGCCATCGCGTCCACACCGGCCTGTTGGGTATATTTCCTTCCCCTTCCCTCTCATGTGTTGGCGCCTTGCTGATGTTCGTGTGGTTGACAAATAAGCGGCCCGTGAAGGATGCATAAGGGTGTTACTTGCCAGCTGCAAACTACTGAATCTATGTGCATAGCACAAGCCCATGACCATAGTCCCGTTACCTACCATTCCTATCGCCCTACAATTTTACTAGTCAATGCCCTCGAGCAATATTATTAGAGTGCACAATTACCATTCTAGAGAAACAGGTAGCACCCAAAACTATATTTATATAAGAGGTAGTATATGGTAGCTAGATAAGAATACACACTCTATGTAAAGAGGCTGAACTCTGCCCATGTCTGAAAGTTGGCTCATGCAGTTATTTCATTTATTGTGGGCATCTTTGGTTGAAAACTTGAATCTAATGTTGAGCAGAGAAGTTACATAAGAAAGTTCTAGAAGAAAGACAGGATGACTGAATTCCATTTACATAGAAGAGATTTTGAAAGCACATGAACATAAGATGTCTAGTGCAATGCCATGCATAATTCAAAAGGAAAAGCTGTAACATGGTTTGGAGAAGTCATTGGGAGTCTCTATCACTTCCATTTATACCCGGACAACAAGGCGTTTGTGGCCTACTGAGCTCGCGGGGAACGGCTCCCCGTCAATGGTGTGCGCGTGCGAATAAGTCCTCCTCAAACGAGGAGTGTCCTGAGACCACACCCACGCTCAAAGGCAACAACCGCAGCGATGGTTGCTTCCTCAACACTGACGCCATGAACCACATGTCTGGTTTGGTTGATGCATTCATAGAGCTGGTCTGCTCGATCTCAGGGAAGGTGCAGTTCGTGGACGTCTCGATTGTCGACATCCACGAGCGTGGGGCCGTCGTCTTTGCCAACAACGAGGATGACCACAGGGTGTTCACGGATTTCTTCTTCATCCTGGCGCTCAAGGCCAGCGTCGTGAGCATCTGCCATCCATCACAAGGTGCTCACCATGCGCGATCAGAGCAGCCGGTTGCTCGTGGAGGTAACCCAAGGACCACATCTCTTGTACAATTTTATTTCATAGTGTGTGTTCTGTGTGCCTTGTCATGGACAAGCTGCAAAAGATGGCAAGAGACAAACTCGTGCACGGGCTGGCACACATCAAGCAAACCGACAAGCTTTGTGATGTGTGCCTTGCCGAGGAGCAGCAACGTCTGCCCTTCCCAAGAAGGCATGGTCCCAGGCGAAGAAGCCCCTGGAACTAGTTCACGGGAACCTCTGCGGTCCAACCACCCTGGAAAAACCAGGTGGGCATCGCTACATCCTTCTACTCGTCGATGACTACAATAGGTTCATGTGGTCAGTGCTCCTCGCCTCCAAGGACGAGGTAGAGCAAGCTATCGTCAAGCTACAAGCTACCATGGAGGTGGAGTGTAGCCATAGGCTGTAAGTGTTGTGTACTAATCGTGGCGGTTAGGTTCATGTTGGCCACCTTCTACAAGCACTGTGACGAATAAGGGGTGCAGCGTCACCTAGCGACTCTATACTCATTGCACTAAAATGGCATCATCGAGTAGAGAAACTAGATGGTGCTTGGAATGGCACGCTACATGCTCAAGGAAAAGTAGGTACCGAGCACTTTGGGAGGAGTTCATGCTCATGACCGTCTTCATCCTCAATGCTCTTTCAAGAGGAGAGTTAACGGGTAGACACCTTACAACGTGTGGTATGGGGGGAAGCACGACGTGCGCTTCCACCACACTTTTGGATGCATCGGGCACGTCAAGGCGGTGCATCACAGCTAAAAAAGATCGATGATTGGGGCATCCCGATAGTGTTCATTGGCTACGAGATGGCATCGAAGGTGTATAAGATGTCCGACCCTGTCGTGAAGCGCATACACATCTCCCGAGACATTGTCTTCGACGAGGACACTCGCTGGTGCTGGCAGGCACTGGTGGAGACTGCGGCAAGCAGTTCTCTCATTGTGGAGTACCTGGTGTACTCTAGGACCCCGGGAAGGATGTTTCCGGGAAGTGCCACATCAGGCACAATGATTCCGGGAAGTCCATCCCCCAGACATTGCAACATTGGGCTGCACAACCCCGAGAAGCATGATCCCCGGTAGTGGCACGTATGGCACATCAACCATAGGAATGGAAATCAAGGAAAGTGTGTTCCTGGGAAGCATGACCCCAGGAACACTAACCTAGGGTGTTGTGTCCTCGAGCACCCTACTTTCAAGCAAGGTGGGCTCGGGCAATTCGCATCCTCGCCAACAGCAAGGTCGGACCTGCTCGATGCGAGCGACAACACAGGTGCTCCACATAGGTACCACCTCCTTGGGGATCTTCTCGTCAAGACTACTGGACCACCTCAGCTGCCCTACAACAGCGACGATGACGACGATGTCCTGCATCCGATGGCCGGCGAGGAGCCGACAATATCCATGTTCACGGAGGCATAGCAAGAGCATTGTTGGCACCAGACGATGTGGGACGAACTATCGTCGATCCGTGCAACGCCACTTAGACACTCACCATGCTCCCTGCAGGGCATCAAGCAGTTGGGATCAAGTCGGAGTTCAAGGTGAAGAAGGACGAGCATAGAGCCGTTGTAAAGAACAAGGCGAGCCTTGTCACAAAGGGCTACGTCTAGCGTGTGGGGGTGGACTTCGAGGATGTCTTCGCTTTGGTGACAAGGCTCGAGTCTGTGCGATTGATCCTTGCCGTGGCAGCTCACTTGGGATGGGATGTGCACCACATGAATTTCAAGTCGGCATTCCTCAATGGAGACCTCGACAAGGAGGTGTACATCTCCCAACTGCTAGGCTTCATCACCAGTGAGCATGAGCAAGCCGTGTATAAGCTACACAAGGCCATGTATGGACTGCAACGAGTCCTGAGAGCATGGAACGCCAAGCTGCACGCAAGAATGGCATCGCTCGCCTTCTCCTAGAGTGCCTCTAAGCAAGGCGAGTACTCATGCGGAACCATGAACACGCAACTCGTCGTCAACATCTACGTCAACAACCTCACACGTGCCGAGCCCAAAGGAGCATCCGTTCAAGGAAGAGATGAAGCGCCTCTTCAGCATGAGCAGCCTTGTATTGCTCCGGTACTACCTTGGGTTGGACGTGAACCGGGAGCATGGGTGCATAACGATCAGGCGGCCTATGCTGCCAAGATGTTAAATTGAGCAGGCATGGAGGACTACCATGCCGTACAAGCCCCGATGGAGGCACAACTCAAGCTCAACAAGGAGATACCTGAGAAGTTGGTGGATGCTACGTTCTACCGTAGTGTTATCAGGAGCATCCGGTACCTCGTGCACACCTGACGGGATATTTTGTTCGTTGTTGGGTTCCCGAGCAGGTTCATGGAAGTCCCCACAAGCGATCATCTCGCAGCCGTCATATGCTCAAGTACATTGCTGGCAAATTCACACATCAATGCGTGTATCGCTGTGGCGACAGTGAGAACCTATTGGGCTACAGTGACTCCGACCACGCTGGTGACATCGAATCCAGGAAGAGCACCTTTGGAGTGTTGTTCTTCCCATGGAGCAGTCTTATCAGCTAGCAATCGGTGAGGCAGAAGGTTATCGCCGCGTCTTCATGCAAGGTGGCGTACATTGCGGCAGCCACACTCGGCATGTCAAAGGATTGGGCTGGCTCACCTTCTCGGCGAGATGCTGAACCAAGACACTACCCCTGTGCTCATCTTCGTCGACAACAAATCAGTGTTCTCTCTCTGCAAGAACCATGTGATCCACGATCGAAACAAGCATATTGATCACCACTACCACCTCATATGTGACTACATCAAGAAGGGAATAGTAGACGTGGAGTTCATCATGACTGGTGAATAGAAGGCTGACATCCCGACAAAGACTCTCAATCATGTTTGCTTCCCAGAGCTACGCGATAAAATAGAGATCGTCAATGCCCAAGCGGTTTGACATGCTTAAGAGGAGATGTTGGGGTCTACACCTGGGCTGGCTTCATGGGCCCCATGTGTTCACTACACATGAGTCGGCCCATTTGCCATGCATGTGTCACAATCATGACACATGTGTGATGATGAAGTGGTTAAACCACTCTCTTGCTTCGTCATGGAGTGGTCTTACTCTAGGAAGTAGATATTCTTCTAGATATTCTTTTCCTATTGCTCAATGTACAACATATAGATGTACACTACCGGAATTAGCTTATTTGTCGTCTGCCAACTTGCTACGTCTTGAGCTTGCGTTGGTTTTCCTTGAAGAGGAAAGGGTGATGCAACATAGTAGCGTAAGTATTTCCCTCGGTTTTCGAGAACCAAGGTATCAATCCAGTAGGAGGCTCCTCAAAAGTCCCACGCACCTACACAAAACAAACAAGAACCTCGCAACCAACGCAATAAAGGGATTGTCAATACCTTCACGGCCACTTGCGAAAGTGAGATCTGATAGAGATAATAAGATAAGATAAATATTTTTGGTATTTTTATGATATAGATTGGAAATTAAAAGATGCAAATAAAAGTAGATGGGAAACTTATATGATAAAATATAGACCCGGGGGCCATAGGTTTCACTACTGGCTTCTCTCAAGATAGCACAAGTATTACGGTGGGTGACCAAATTACTGTCGAGCAATTGATAGAAAAGCGCATAGTTATGACATTATCTAGGCATGATCATGTATATAGGCATCACGTCCGTGACAAGTAGACCGACTTCTGCCTGCATCTACTATTATTACTCCACACATCGACCGACTCCTGCCTGCATCTAGAGTATTAAGTTCATAAGAACAGAGTAACGCATTAAGAAAGATGACAGGATGTAGAGGGATAAACTCAAGCAATATGATATAAACCCCATCTTTTTATCCTCGATGACAACAATACAATACGTGCCTTGCTGCCCCTGCTGTCACTGGGAAAGGACACCGCAAGATTGAACCCAAAGCTAAGCACTTCTCCCATTGCAAGAAAGATCAATCTAGTAGGCCAAACCAAACTGATAATTCGAAGATACTTGCAAAGATAACTTAATCACACATAAAAGAATTCAGAGGAGATTCAAATATTTCTCATAGATAAACTTGATCATAAACCCACAATTCATCGGATCTCAACAAACACACCGCAAAAAGAGTTACATCGAATAGATCTCCAAGAAGATCGAGGAGAACTTTGTATTGAGATTCAAAGAGAGAGAAGACGCCATCTAGCTAATAACTATGGACCCGAAGGTCTGTGGTAAACTACTCACAACTCATCGGAGAGGCCTTGGAGATGAGGTAGAGTCCCTCCATGGTCGATCCCCCCTTAGGTGGAGCGTCGGAAAAGGTTTTAAGATGGGATCTCGCAGATACAGAAGCTTGCGGCGGTGGAAATAGTTTTTCGTGGTGCTCCTGAATGTTTTCGGGGTACATTGACATATATAGTAGGAAGAAGTAGGTCGGTTGACGCTCGATAGGCCCAAGAGGGTGGGGCGCTCCCACCCCCAGGGTGCATGCCGGGCACCCTCGTGGCCGCCTCGCTTGTTTCTTGACTTCCACTCCAAGTTCCCTCGATTGTGTTTGTTCCAAAAATATCGCTCCCGAAGGTTTCATTCTGTTTGGACTCCGTTTGATATTCCTTTTCTTCGAAACACTGAAATAGGCAAAAAAAACAGCAATTCGGGCTGGGCCTCCGGTTAGTAGGTTAGCCCCAAAATGATATAAAAATGTAAAGTAAAGCCCATAAACATCCAAAACGGGTAATATAATAGCATGGAACAATTAAAAATTATAGATATGTTGGAGAC
Source organism: Triticum dicoccoides (assembly GCF_002162155.2). Classification (NCBI taxonomy): domain Eukaryota; kingdom Viridiplantae; phylum Streptophyta; class Magnoliopsida; order Poales; family Poaceae; genus Triticum; species Triticum dicoccoides. The sequence goes on from NC_041389.1 coordinate 607,187,565, forward strand.
GTATCAAGCATCCCCAAACTTAATTCCTGCTCGTCCTCAAGTAGGTAAATGATAAAAACAGAATTTTTGATGTGGAATGCTACCTAGCATAATTCTCAATGTAATTTTATTTATTGTGGCATGAATGTTCAGATCCAAATGATTCATAGTAAAAGTTCATATTGACATAAGAAATAGTAATACTTCAAGCATACTAATCAAAGCAATCATGTCTTCTCAAAATAACATGGCTAAAGAAAGTTCATTCCTACAAAATCATATAGTTTGGTCATGATCCATTTTCATCACACAAAAATGCTCTCATCTTGCACACCACCGATGACAAGCCAAGCAATTGTTTCATACTTTAGTAATCTCAAACTTTTTTCAACTTTCACGCAATAAATGAGCATTAGCCATGGATATAGCACTATGGGTGGAATAGAATATGATGATGGAGGTTGTGTGGAGAAGACAAAAAGGAAGAAAGTCTCATGTTAACGAGGCTAATCAACGGCTATGGAGATGCCCATCAATTGATGTCAACATGAGGAGTAGGGATTGCCATGCAACAGATGCACTAGAGCTATAAATGTATGAAAGCTCAACAAAATAAACTAAGTGGGTGTGCATCCAACTTGCTTTCTCACGAGGACCTAGGGCATTTTGAGGAAGCCCATCGTAGGAATATACAAGCCAAGTTCTATAATGAAAAATTCCCACTAGTATATGAAAGTGACAACATAAGAGACTTCCTATATGAACAACATGGTGCTACTTTTAAGCACAAGTGTGGAAAAGGATAGTAACATTGCCCCCTTTTTTATTTTATTTTCCTTTTTTTGGGCCTTTCTTTTTTTGGCCTTTCCTTTTTTTATTTGGCCTTTCTTTTTTTGGGGGGAGGGGGGGGATAATGCTCTAATAATGATGATCATCACACTTCTATTTATTTACAACTCAAAACTAGAACAAGATATGACTCTATATGAATGCCTCCGGTGGTGTACCAGGATGGGTAATGAATCAAGAGTGACATGTATGAAAAATTATGAAGGTGGCTTTGCCACAATACGATGTCAACTACATGATCATGCAAGGCAATATGACAATGATGATGCGTGTCATGATGAACGGAACGGTGGAAAGTTACATGGCAATATATCTTAGAATGGCTATGGAAATGCCATAATAGGTAGGTATGGTGGCTGTTTTGAGGAAGATATAAGGATGTTTATGTGTGATAGAGCGTACCGTATCATGGGGTTTGTATGGACCGGCAAAGTTTGCGCCAAATCTCAAGGTGAGAAAGGGCAATGCACGGTACCGAAGAGGCTAGCAATGATGGAAAGGTAAAAGTGTGTATAATCCATGGACTCACATTAGTCTAAAAAACTCATATACTTATTGCAAAAATCTAAAAGTCATAAAAAACCAAGCACTACGCGCATGCTCCTAGGGGATAGATTGGTATGAAAAGACCATTGCTCGTCCCCGACCGCCACTCATAAGGATGACAATCTAAGAACACCTCATGTTTCAAATTTGTTACACAACGGTTACCATACGTGCATGCTACGGGACTTGCCAACTTCCACACAAGCATTCTTTAAATTGACAATCACCCAACTAGCATGACTCTAATATCACCACCTCCATATCTCAAAATAATTATCAAGTATCAAATTGATCATAGCATCCAATTCACTTCCTATGATAGTTTTTATTATACCCAACTTGGATGCCCATCATTCTAGGACCAATTTTATAACCATAGCAAATACCATGCTGTTCTAAAAGACTCTCAAAATAATATAAGTGAAGCATGAGAGATCAACAATTTCTACAAAATTAAACCACCGCCGTGCTCTAAAAAGTATAAGTGAAGCACTAGAGCAAAAACTATCTAGCTCAAAAGATATAAGTGAAGCACATAGAGTATTCTAATAAATTCCAATCAAGCGGGTTTATCCCAAAACGTGTGTACAACAAGGATGATTGTGGTAATCTAAAAAGCAAAGACTAATATCATACACGACACTCCAAGCAAAACACATATCATGTGGCCAATAAAAATATAGCTCCAAGTAAAGTTACCGGTAGACGAAGATGAAAGAGGGGATGCCTTCCGGGGCATCCCCAAGCTTAGGCTTTTGGTTATCCTTAAATATCTTGGGGTTCCATGGGCATCCCCAATCTTAGGCTCTTGCCACTCCTTATTCCATAGTCCATCAAATATTTACCCAAAACTTAAAAACTTCACAACACACAAAACTTAACAGGAAATCTCATAAGCTCCGTTAGTGCAAGAAAGAAAAACCACCACATAAGGTACTGTAATGAACTTATTATTTATTTATATTGGTATTAAACCTACTGTATTCCAAGTTCTCTATGGTTCATACCCACCGATACTAGCCATAGATGCATCAAAATAAGCAAACAACACACAAAAACAGAATCTGCCAAAAACAGAACAGTCCGTAGCAATCTGTAACTTTCGAATACTTATGGAACTCTAAAAATCCTACCAAAATAGGAAGTCCTGGGAAATTTTTCTATTGATATACAGCAAAAATAATCAACGCAAAAGAACGTTTCTGTGAATTACTAAAATTATTTCCGTGCGCGCAAAAGTTTCTGTTTTCAGCAGAATTAAATATCACCGTAGGTTATCCTATAGGTTCTACTTGGCACAAACACTAATTAAAACATGAAAACACATCTAACCAGAAGCTAGATGAAATATTTATTACTAAACATAAGCAAAAAGCGAGAAACTAAAATAAAATTGGGTTGCCTCCCAACAAGCGCTATCGTTTAACGCCCCTAGCTAGGCATAAAAGCGAGGATAGATCTAAGTATTGTCATCTTTGGCATTCAATTCATAAGTAGCTCGCATGATAGATTCATAAGGTAATTTAACTTTCTTTCTTGGAAAGTGTTCCATGCGTTTCCTTAATGGAAATTGTAATCTTATATTCCCTTCCTTCATATCAATAATTGCACCAATCGTTCTAAGGAAAGGTCTACCAAGAATAATATGACATGAAAGATTGCAATTTATATCAAGAACGATAAAATCTACGGACACATAATTCCTATTTGCTACAATAAGAACATCATTGATTCTTCCCATAGGTTTCTTAATGGTGGAATCCGCAAGGTGCAAATTTAAAAAGCAATCATCAAGTTCATGGAAACCTAGAATATCACATAAAGTTTTCTGGATCATGGAAACACTAGCACCCAAATCACACAAAGCATAGCACTCATGATCTTTCACTTTAATCTTTATAGTAGATTCCCACTCATCATAAAGTTTTCTAGGTATCGAAACTTCCAAATTAAGTTTTTCCTCATAAGATTGCATCAAGGCATCAACAATATGTTTGGTAAAAGCTTTATTTTGACTATAAGCATGAGGAGAATTCAACACGAATTGCAACAAGGAAATACAATCTATTAAAGAACAATTATCATAATTAAATTTCTTGAAATCCACAATAGTGGGTTCAATGCTATTTAAAGTCTTGACCTCTCCAATCCCACTTTTACCAAATTTAGCATCAAGATCTAAAAACTCCGAATCATTGGGACGCCTTTTAACTATATTTGACTCATTTCCAGTCCCGTCATTATTAAGATTCATATTGCAAAACAAATATTTAATAGGGGACACATCAATAACTTTTAGATCTTCATCATTATTTTCCCCTAACCCTTCTAGTTTGGCAGCCATCTTATTGACCAAGGTGGATTGCTTATCAGAAATTTGGGCTATTGATTTTTTAAGACGAGCAATCTGAGAATTCAAACCATAAAATTCCTTAGACATATCATCAAGCTCTTTGTTCATGTACTCCATAAAGCTTTTTTGTTCTTTAAGTTCTTTTCTAAAGAAACTGTTATGCTCAAATTGTGTAGTCATAAAACTTCTAATGACTAATTCAATCTCTTCCAACCTTCTAAGATGAAGGTCGGCGTTCTTAAGCAAAGCCATAAGGGCAAAAAGGCACACAAGAAGACAAGCGAAAAAGAGAGGAGTTTGGGAAAGATAGGGCGAATAAAATGGCAAGGGTGAAGAGGGGGAGAGGAAAACGAGAGGCAAATGGCAAATAATGTAATGCGAGGGAGATGAGTTTGTGATGGGTACTTGGTATGTCTTGACTTGAGCAAATACCTCCCCGGCAACGGCGCCAGAAATCCTTCTTGCTACGTCTTGAGCTTGCATTGGTTTTCCTTCAAGAGGAAAGGGTGATGCAGCACAGTAGCGTAAGTATTTCCCTCAAAATTTGAGAACCAAGATATCAATCCAGTTGGAGGCTCCTTAAAAGTCCCACGCACCTACACAAAACAAACAAGAACCTCACAACCAACGCAATAAAGGGGTTGTCAATCCCTTCACGGCCACTTGCGAAAGTGAGATCTGATAGAGATAATAAGATAAGATAAATATTTTTAGTATTTTTATGATATAGATCGGAAAGTAAAAGATGCAAATAAAAGTAGATGGGAAACTTATATGATAAAAGATAGACCCGCGGGCCATAGGTTTCACTAGTGGCTTCTCTCAAGATAGCATAAGTATTACGGTGGGTGAACAAATTACTGTCGAGCAATTGATAGAAAAGCGCATAGTTATGACATTATCTAGGCATGATCATGTATATAGGCATCACGTCCGTGACAAGTAGACCGACTTCTGCCTGCATCTACTACTATTACTCCACACATCGACCGACTCCTGCCTGCATCTAGAGTATTAAGTTCATAAGAACAGAGTAACGCATTAAGAAAGATGACAGGATGTAGAGGGATAAACTCAAGCAATATGATATAAACCCCATCTTTTTATCCTCGATGGCAACAATACAATACGTGCCTTGCTGCCCATGCTGTCACTGGGAAAGGACACCGCAAGATTGAACCCAAAGCTAAGCACTTCTCCCATTGCAAGAAAGATCAATCTAGTAGGCCAAACCAAACTGATAATTCGAAGATACTTGCAAAGATAACTTAATCACACATAAAAGAATTCAGAGGAGATTCAAATATTTCTCATAGATAAACTTGATCATAAACCCACAATTCATCGGACCTCGACAAACACACCGCAAAAAGAGTTACATCGAATAGATCTCCAAGAAGATCAAGGAGAACTTTGTATTGAGATTCGAATAGAGAGAAGAAGCCATCTAGCTAATAACTATGGACCTGAAGGTCTGTGGTAAACTACTCACAACTCATTGGAGAGGCCTTGGAGTTGAGGTAGAGGCCCTCCGTGGTCGATTCCCCCTCCGGTGGAGCGCTGGCGAAGGCTCCAAGATGGGATCTCGCGGATACAGAAGGTTGCGGCAGTGGAAATAGTTTTTCGTGGTGCTCCTGGATGTTTTTGGGGTACGTGGACATATATAGGAGGAAGAAGTAGGTCGGTGGATGCTCGAGGGGCCCACAAGGGTGGGGGGCGCGCCCACCCTCGAGGGGCGCACTGGGCACCCTCGTGGCCGCCTCGCTTGTTTCTTTACTTCCACTCCAAGTTCCCTGGATTGCGTTTGTTCCAAAAAAATATCGCCCCCCGGAGGTTTCACTCCGTTTGGACTCCGTTTGATATTTCTTTTCTTTGAAACACTGAAATAGGCCAAAAAAACAGCAATTTGGGCTGGGCCTCCGGTTAGTAGGATAGTCCAAAAATTGATATAAAAGTGTAAAGTTAAACCCATAAACATCCAAAATGGGTAATATATTAGCATGGAACAATAAAAAGTATAGATACGTTGGAGACGTATCACAACTCTTTGCCGTCTGCTGGCTGATGGCAAAGAAGGTCTTTGCCGCCAGCCACACGAAAACGGATGGCAAAGATGTGGCTGATGGCAAACAAGGTCTTTGCCATCAGCCAATTCTTTGTTGTCCGCTGGCTGACGGCAAAGAATCTTTGCCGTCCGCTAGCAGATGGCAAAGAGGTGGGTGGGTTTAGTTATTGTTTAACCAACTCAAGCCCACCGGCCCCACCTCTTTGCCGTCCGCAGCAGACGACAAAGAAACTTTGCCGACCGTTGGCAGACGGCAAAGAGGTGGGTACGTTAACGGCCGTCCCGCCCCCGTCCTCTATCTCTTCTCTCCACTCTCTCATTCCCTCCCCACCCACACCCGCGTCGCCGCCGCCGACCCCGTCTGCCGTAGCCGGCCGCCCTGCCGCCCCGCACCCCTCCCTTTTGGCGC
>NC_041389.1:607195005-607207548 GCF_002162155.2 Triticum dicoccoides
CGACGCCCCGACAGCACACCCCGACCCCGACCCCGACACCCCGACACCCTGACACCCCTATCAACCCCAGACATGATGATGATACAAAAACATAATATATATTTGTGTTGATCCGATGTATTTTTATTATGTTCATGATGATGATACACTTAAATTATATACATATTATTATGTTCATGTCAGATATCCAATTTTTTATGTTGTACTAATTTCGTTTACTTTTTGTCATTGCAGGTGTTGACGGGATGGTGGCCAAGGGTCCAGAGCGCCTTGAGCCTCCTGCGAGCGCTACTGGGAGGGGTGCTTCCATTACTGCACCCCAGCCCCTCCAGAGAGTGCTGCTAGATAGTAAGCAGACAACTGCAGCGGGCGCTTCTACTTCGGCTGGGAGAGGTCGGGGGAGGACGAAGAAGGCTGGTAGAGGTGGACGTGGCAGCGGGAGAGGTAGGAAGGCTGCTACGCCTTCCTTGCCGCCACCCTCAGCCGATTCACCCAACCACGAGACTGCTCCGTCTGACATGGACCCGTCTCAGATTCCGGTGCATGAGCCTCCGCTCGCTGATCCTTCATCCCACCAGACTCGGGTCGCTGATCCTTCGCCCTACGTGAGTCCGGTCCTAGAGTCTTCATCGCAAAAGACTCCGATAATGGGGACTTCGTCCCAGAAGACTTCGGTCACGGGGTCTTCGTCCCAGAAGACGTCGGTCCCGCTGTCTTCTTCCCACGAGACTCCGGTCCCGCCATCTTATTCCCACGAGACTCCAGAGGCTAGTGGCCCGGAGGATGGTAGCAAGGACTCCTTTTCAGATGATAGCTACAGCAACGACGAGCTGGTTGAGAAGGGCAAGATGGTCTACAAGCGTGGCTGTACAAAGCTCCCGCCCGTGCCAACGACCCCCGACCAGAGGTGGTTGATTGCACCTAAAGGGTTGAAGTAAGTGCATTTACTATTTTTTAACCTTTTGCCTTCATGTTCCTTCAAATTAATATCTAATGTGTTGGCCTTGTCATACTGCAAGGGCTGGGTATACCCCCGTGACCGTGGTGTCCGCAGGCCCAACCAAGTCCTTGGCACGCTTTGCCGGCAGCACTTCCCTGGGTGGGTCACGATGCCCGGTGAGGGTCAGGTTCCACAGCTAGCACTGTGCTGGGAGTTGTACTCTGTTGTCCTGGCCCCTCCGAGGGAGATGGTCACCGGTGTCGCGTGCGAGACGGTGGCCGACATTGTGTTCCGTCGGTTTTGGGTAATTTCTCCTTTACAGAATTAAAAGTGAACACTACCTAGCTAGTGATTGTACTAATCATTGTTGTCTTCTTTGATTGCAGACCTCTACAGGGTTTCAGAGGGAGAACAGGAGGCCGCGGCTATGGTTGTCGAAGCCGAGTGCAAGCGCCTACTTCAGAACTTACGGCACGAGGCTCAGATGCAGGCCGTTCGAGACTACTATGCCTCGCAGGGTATTAGGAGGGCCAAGAAGAAGTGTCAGAACAAGTTTTTGAGTAGGGAGAAGTACTTGGCGGTAATTATACCTATTCTTAAGGCCTTGAACTTAGTTTTCTTGATTTGATTCGTAGCACCGAAATCTCTCTTGACTCACTTAGGTGCCCCCGAGATGGTGTGTCGATAAAATGGACTGTTGTGAGGCGTTGGTGGATGTGTGGTGCTCTCCCCAATGGCTACTCGAACACCAAAGGGCCAAGGATAAGCACGGCCAAATGAAAGGTGTGCCACACCATCAAGGGAGCTCCAACCTGTTTGAGTACGGGGATAACTGGGTATGTGGTTTGCTACATGATTCATGCAAGTTCATTCTTCATGGTAGCATTTATCCTTTCCAAAATGACTTAATATGCTTAGTTAGTTAAAAAAGGCATAACTACCTTGGATAGTTCATTTATGACATATTTAGATCTAAAATGACATAATAACCTTTAGATAGCTCTATAAAATGACATAATATGCTTTAGTTAGTTAAAAAATGGCATAACTACCTTCGATAGCTCAATAACGACCTAAACTAACCTTAGCTAGTTCATTCATGACATATTTAGCTCTAAAATGACATAATAACCTTATATTGCTCTATAGAATGCCTAAATATGTTATAGTTAGCTAAAAAATAGCATAACTACCTTGGATAGCTCAATAATGACATAATTAGCATACTTTGGTCAAAAATGCCATAATAATCTTGGTTACCTCGAAAATGACCTAAACTTAGCTTATTTTCCTCGAAAGTGACATAATAACCTTTCTTAGCTCCAAAATGACCTATTTACATAGTAATATCATTCTTAATGCTAGCTTGAGCCCCAATTTACTAATATTTTGTTCCTCTCTCTCAGGCGTAGTACCACAAGAAGCCTGTGCCAACTCTGTTCGACCTCTATGGCATGGCCCATATGGCCCCGTACAAGAAGGCCAAAGCATTCACGGAGTCTGACCTAGATCATCCAGAGAACTTCACCAACATCTCCTCCCACCACAAGCTTGTGAAGTACAGAGATGAGGGGAAGACGAGGAAAGGGGAGGACTTTAACCCGAGCCAGGATCCTTTTGATACAGAGATGGTGATGATATCTGGTGGCGGGAGGTCCCATGGCTCTCAAGCCATTGCTGATGGACTGATACGTTGTCCTAAGACTCCCGCAGATCAAGAAGCGCTTGAGTAGCTCTGATCCTGAGATAACGCCTCGTGCACGGCCCGCGGAGCTCGCCGTGATGGTTAGTTATACGGACTCTCCGACCGCTCCTCCATTACATTGTGTGTGCGTCCGTCGATGATTACAATGCTAGCGAGGAGTGCTGTGTTGCAGGCAGCGGTTGAGAAACAGAGATTGAAGACCCAGGCGCTTTTGGAGGAGGCAAAAAGGGAGGCAGCGGAGAGGGAGAGGGAGAGGGAGGAGAGGACGGCTAAGCTGTTAGAGGAGGAGAGGAACCGGAACGTGGCGTCTCACCGGGCCCTATACGAGCTCATCGTGGTACGTTTCTTGTGCATATTAGCCCAATCATGCATGTAATGTTCGCATTACTAATTAATATGACTGACTCGTGAAAACCAAATGTGTAGACCATGTGCGAGAAAAACGGTCAGGCCCCTCCGCTGATGCCTTAGATTGCTTCGGCGGCCACGGTGAGTTTGATTTGAATGGTCCTTAGTTACTACTATTCACATTTCAGTTTGCATCATGCTAACGAGACATTATTGGAAATGATCTTTGGTTCAGCATGGCTCCCGACAAGCATCGACCAATCCTTCCGCGTCTGCCAATGCCGGAACCCCGACCGGTCCTTCACCTCCGTCTGCCAATGGCGCAGCCCCGACCATTCCTACACCTCCGTGATAACGGTATTTTTCTTCTTATTTAGACTGTTTAGTCCATTTATGACATAATTTAGCCTATTTAGTCCACAGATGACATAATAAGATGAAGAAAATCAAGAAAGAGGAAGGAAAGAAGGAATATGAAGAAAAGAAGAAGAAGAAGAAGAAGAAGAAGACCTTCTTCTTCTTCTTCTTCTTTTCCTCCTCTTACTTGTTTTTATTCGTAAATGGCATCATAACCTTGCTAACCTCATAAATGTCATATACTTAGCTTGTTGTCCTCTAAAATGACACAGTAAGCTTAGTTAGGTAAATAATGGCATAATTTGCTACGTTAGCTCAAAAATGGCATTTTTCTTCTTATTTAGCCTATTTAGTCCATTTATGACATATTTAGCCTATTTAGTCCACGAATGACATAATAAGATGAAGAAAATCAAGGAAGAGGAAGAAAAGAAGGAATAGGAAGCAAAGAAGAAGAAGAAGAAGAAGAATTAGAAACTTGTTCTTCTTCTTCTAGTCTTCTTCTCCTTCTTCTTCTTCTTCTTCTTCTTAGAAACTTCTTCTTCTTCTTCTTCTTCTTTTTCTAGTCTTCTTCTCCTTCTTCTTCTTCTTCTCCTTCTTCTTCTTCTTCTTCTAGTTTTCTTCCTCTTCTTCTTCTAACTTTCTTGTTTCCCATTTTGCAGATTTAATTCACTATATGGAAGCTTGCATGGATGGAGTGCTTGTTTCTTTGTTCTTCTTTTTGTTTTTATCGAAGAATAATGTGGAACTTGTTATATAGATGCATGGAACAATGTGTTGGATGAACATTGTGATAGTAGTGTAAGATGTATGGATGAAACTGTGTTTCTTATGTATGTATATATGTTGTCATGGATGGAGCTATGTGTTGGGTACATTATATGTCTGCTGTGCCTGTGAAAAAAATATATATGTATATATGTATGTGAATTCCAGTGAAATTAATTGAATATAAATGAAAACAGGGGATATATAACCTCTTTGCCGTCTGCTAGCAGACGACAAAGAGCTTTGCCGTCACCTAGGACACGTGGCAGCTTCCTGTAGACACTAGGAAAACTGGCTACCTATTTGGTCAGCTATGCCGTCTGCTGGCGGACGGCAAAGACCTTTGAATCTTTGCCATCTGCAGGCGGACGGCATAGCTGGCCACGTGACAGCTTCCCAGTGCTGGCCTAACCGAGCTCTTTGCCGTCCACTGGCGGACGACAAAGAGCGCCGTTAACCCCCTAACGGCTCTGACGCCACCCGACTGCCGTCCGTTGTCTTTGTTGTCTGCTGGCCTCAGATAGCGAACGGCACAATCCTTTGCCGTCCAGTTCGTGGAAGCGGACGGCAAAGAAGGCCTTTCCTGGCACCTGTTTAGACGGATAGTTTGCCGTCTGCTGGCGGACGGCAAAGATGTTTGCCATCCGGGATCTATGCCTTTGCGGACGGCAAAGAAGCTGATTTCAGTAGTGTAATGAATGCTCCCATGTGGAGTAGCGAGTAGCCAGAAATCATTCCTCCTCTCCTCCCTCGCTCTCCCTACCTCGCTCCACCACCCGGCAACACACTCTCCCCTCCTGGGAACGCTACCGCTAGTCGCCGGCAAAGTTCCAGTTATGCTAACACCTTTCATGTATTTATTCAGTAAAATAGTTTGCCATAAACCTTCTTCTGTCTCCGATTTCCAACAACAACTTGTGATTTTACGGTGCGGGCTGGTAGCGATGACTGTTGAAAAGCCATAGATTTGGACTTGAGAAACCGAGAACAGGTTTGCTATTTCACATCTAGATGTGAAATAGTTATCTCACATCTAAATCTAGAACCCTTAGATCTTGTTTGACTTTAAGATTTGCGCAGATTGTTTGTCTCACTCGTGCGCTCGCTGGCATTGTGTTTGTCGCGCGTGGCAGCCAGTGTCCAGGTCCATGCGAGGCGGGCAGCTCGTGTCCAGCCCGTGTCATGTGTCGCTTGTTTTTTTTAACTGATGTCCTGTGTCGCTTTGTGGCCTCTTGTCACTAGGTCAGTTTCATTTTCCCTCAAAAACAAATACGTGCGCACACCCGCCTGCCCATTGTGGGCTTTTTCATTTTTTTGTGGGTCCCCCATTTTTGTGCTTTGTGGGCTTTCAGCCAGGAAAACGCGAATTGTTGGGGGAAAATGTGTCTAGTCGTTGTGTGTCCTTGTGAGATTTTTTGGCTTTCTACTAGTTGTTTGGTTTTTTCTCTCCCTGGAGCGTGCGTGTGTGAATGAACTTCACCCATGTGTTTTGTTTTTCATGACAGTTGCAAGTCTACCTTTTGATTGCAACTGGCTCATAGCTTGTTTCGTCCGAGTTGCCGGTCGTCCCTTAACTCGCAACTAGGTTCGTAGTTTTGTAGTTGTCTCATTTGCATGTCCATCTTTGACTCGCAATTGGGATCATAGTCGTCTGAGGTGCAAGCCCACCCTCCGAGTTGCAAGCCCACCTTTTGACCCGCAACTAGGCGTGTGTTTTGTCTTTCATCTCATTTGCAAGTCCACCATGGACTCGCAACTTGGATTGTAGTTTGTTTCATCCCAGTTGCAAGCCGACCCTTGACTCGCAACTGGGCTTATAGTTTCGTAGTTGTCCCAACTACAAGTCCACCTTTGACTCGCAATTGGGCTCATAGTTCTCCTAATATCAAGCTCACCGTCGATTTGCAACTAGGCGCCCATTTTGTTTTTATCCCAGTTACAAGTCCAACCTTGACTCGCAACTGGGACCGTAGTTTGTTTCATCCTAGTTGCAAGTTGACTCTTGACCCACAACTGGGTGATTTGTTTGGTAGTTGTCTTAATTGCAAGTCCATCCTCGACTCGCAACTGGGATCATAGTTTGTTGTTGTCTCAGTTGCAGGTCCATCGTCGACTCGCAACTGGTCCCATAGTCTGTTGATGTCCTAGTTGCAAGTCTACCCTCGACTCGCAACTGGGATGTGTTTGTTTTTCATTTCAATTGCAAGTCCAACCTCAACTCGCAACTCGCATCATAGTTTTATATACTAGTATCAGTTACAAGTGCACCCTCGACTCGTAACTAGGCCCGTATTTTTATCCCAATTGCAAGCCCACCCTTGAATCGCAACTGGGGCTGTGTTTTTTCCTTTCATCCTAGTTGCAGGTACATCATTGACTCGCAATTACGATCGTAGTTTGTTTTATCCCAGTTGCAAGTCGACCCTTGACTCACAACTGGTCTGATAGTTTGTAGTTGTCCCAGTTGTAGGTCCATCCTCAACTCACAATTGGCATTTTTTTGTCTCCAGTTGTAAGTCCACCCTCGACTTGCCACTAGTCTTGATGTTTCTTTTGAATCGTAACTAGGCCTTACTTTTTTGCATTATTTGCAAGTTCATCCTCAAGTTGCTACTGAGTCTCACTTTTTTCGTGTCAATTGTAAGTCCACCATGTCTCATAGCTAAGGGTTGACTTTTTTTGCCCCGGTTGCAGGTCCACCATTGATTCGTAACTCGTCTCGTAGTTTGTTTTATCCTAGTTGCAAGTCGACTCTTGACTCGCAACTAGGCTCGTAATTTTGTAGTTGTTCAAGTTGCAAGTCCATCCTCGACTCACAACTGGGCTCGTAGTTGTCCCCCCTCGACTCGCAACTAGTTCGTGTGTTTTGTTTTTCATCCCAGTTGCAAGTCCATTCTTGAACTTGTTTCATCCTAGTTGCAAGTCGACCATTGAGTTGCAACTGGGTTCGTAGTTTCTTAGTTGTCCTAGTTAAAAGTACACATTTGACTCACAACTAAACTTATAGTTGTCTGAGTTGCAAGCCACCCCTCGACTCGCAACTGGAGCCTGTATTTTTGTCCTAGTTGCAAGTTCATGCTCAACTCACAACTATGTCGGTAGTATGTTTTTATCTTAGTTGCAAGTCCACACTCGACTCACAATTGTGCCCATAGTTTTTATGTTGTCCCAGTTGCAAGTCCGCCCTTGACTCACAACTGGGCTCGTAGTTTTGTAATTGTCCCAGTTGCAAGTCCATCATCGACTAGCAATCGGCTCGTAGTTGTCCCAGTTGCATGTCCACCCTCGATTCGCAACTAGTGCATGTGCTTTGTTTTTATCCCAGTGTTGCAAGTCCACCCTTGACTTGCAATTGGACCCATATAACTTGTGTCATCCCAGTTGCAAGTTGACCCTTGAGTCGCAAAAAAACTCATAGTTTCGTAGTTTTCCCAGTTGCAAGTCCACACTTGACACGAAATTGAACTCATAGTTTTCTGAGTTGCAAGCCACCCGTCGACTCACAAATGGAGCATGTGTTTTGTCCTAGTTGCAAGCTCGCCCTCGACTCACAACTGGGATGATATTACGTTTTTCATCTCAGTTGCAAGTCCACACTCAACTCAGAACTGCGCCCATAGTTTTTATGTTGTCCCAGTTACAAGTCCACCCTCAACTCGCACCTAGGTTCATTGTTGTTTTTCCCTAGTTGTAAGTCCACCCTCGACCCACAGCAAGGCCCATAGTTTTTTCTTTGTTTTGTGTCAGCTGCAAGCCCATCTTAGTCATACTACTGCCCCTCTAGTTGTGTTTTTTGTCCCAGTTGCAAGTCCACACGCCAACTCCGCAACCTACCCTGTTGGTGTTGTGTCCCACTTTCAAGCCCATCATCGACCAAAAACTGGCCCCATAGTTATTTTCATCCTAGTTGCAAGACTAGCCTCGACCCGCAGCTGGACCACGTAGTTGTTTTTGTCTCAGTTGCAAGTCCACTGCCGACTCACAACTGGGCATGTAGTTGTGTTTCATTAGTTGCAATCTCACCCTCAACTCGCAACTGGGCTCATAGTTGTTTATGTCCCAGTTGCAAGTCCACCCTCGACACGCAATTGAGCATTGTTTGTTGTATTTTCTTGTGCGAGTTGAAAGCCCATGCTAGTGTATCTCAATTGGTCCTCTGTGGTTTTTTATTCAATTTCAAGCCCACCCGCAACAGATCCAAATTATCATTGACTCACAACGGGTCCCCGTAGTTGTTTTTGTCCCCGTTGCAAGCCTACCCTCGACTTGTAACTGCGCCCATTTTGTTGTTGTGTTATCGTAGTTGCATGTTCGTCCTCGACTCGCAATTGGGGCCCATTTTTTGTTGTTGTTATCACATTTGCATGTCCCCACTCGACTCGCAAACTGGGCATGTAGTTGTTTTCATCCGAGTAGCAAGCCACACCCTCGAATCGCAACTGGCCCGTAGGTTTACCTCATAAGGGAGGATGCGGCTGGCCTGTTGTAGAAATTTCAGGCCACAAATGTTGTTTGTTGACTAACTGGGAGGACAAATTCAATTTTCCAATGGTGGTGTTGCAATGAGACGTGGGCACGGAGCCTACATAAATATGTGACACTCGTGTTTTTTTGTTGTCCTTTATTCAAACTAAAATACAAGAGGTCAACTACATCATTGTTATAGAGAGAAAAGCAGTGGCCAAGCAATAAGAGCACCAAGGGCGATTTTGCTACATGTTTTTCCAACAATACTTTATTTTAAACTGATGCACATGCAAACAAGCAATTCTGACCAAGACCAGTTATTCCAACAAATTAAGGCAGAGAAGGGGAGATTGTATTTGTCTGTTTTGTAAGTTGTGTCAAAATTAAGACAGTCACCGTAGAGATCAAATTGTTCCCCTAAGTGCCCCTCACACTAGAAGATGCATAGAACCTTGTTTGTGTTTCTTGAATCTACTTTGAGCTTTGTAGTAGAATCTTGAGTCAACAACCTGCCTCCCCCCCTAGAGTAGTCCAGGACCATCATCATCTCATTTTTGTCGCTTTCCTTCCTCAACGAGGCCCTCATATTAGAACATATTCTTTTGCGTAAGTGAGTGGGGCATTATACGAATGAAATAATAGAATGCCATGATTTTTCCTGTTGTCATCTTCACAGAGTTGAATGCTCTCACAAACAGAGCAGTTATTTCTTGACATTTTTTTGCAGCGCGGGTTTCATCAACTTCCTCTTTTTTTATTTTCCCTTTCTTTTCATCCTTTTTCAGTTGCATGAACTTTTTCCAAATTTGTTTTTTTTCAAATTTGTTTAACCCTTTTTGAAACTGTGAACTCTTTTTTCAAAAACAATATGAACATTTTTAATTTTCACTTTTTCCTCAAATTACGTCATTTGCCAAGTCGTGAACTTTTTCCAAATTCGTTAATCTTTTTCAAATTACAAACCTTTTCAAGTCATGAGATTTTAAAAAAATTATGAACTTCTTAAAATTCATAACATTTTTATTTTAATGAACACTTTTCAAATTTATGGTTTTTTAAAGTCAGCGTTTGTTGGTCAACAGTCAATGCTTTTTAAATTCGCAAACTTTTCTAGATGTTCGTGAGGAAAAAAGAGCTAGCAACGCCCGCAAAAAATTAGCTAGCAAGCAACATGTAGCTACCTAGCAATGCATGTGTAGCAGCCTGTAGCGACTTCCCCCAAAAAAACATGTGCGACCTAGTGACCTAGCGACCTGTAGCAATCTAAAACGCGGCCTAGCAAAAAAAAATCTGTAGCAAAAAATCTTTAACAACCTAGCGGTCAACGCGGAGAGAAAACCAGTCAGCGGCGGTGTGAGCTGCCAATGGGCCAGGCGTGAGCATCAAACGAGTCTCCGGTGCTTCGTTTGGTCGTGAGTTCGATTCATAGGATGTGCTGAGCGTCGTAATATTTTTGTCACGGTCAAGCCGGTTGTGCAGCGCGCCGGTTCAAAAAAGAAACAAACAAACAATAGAACGACATTGGTAGACATGTCCTGATTCCTGCTGATGTCACAATTTAGATGTGAGATATTATCTAACATTTAGATGAGATATAGACAGACCCAACCGAGAATTGTTGTTCCGACTCACCAAATAAGCACGCTTCTCACAAGCATAGGGATATCCACATGAGCACAAATGTGATGTAACCACCACAGACATGTGGTTGTGCGAGTCAGCCGGGATGGGCGTGCAGGCTCAACAAATGGAGCGGCGTCACCGAGGGCTTTCGGTTTGGTAGCTGAGCCTTCACTTCTTGGTTTATGTGACGTCTCCTTGCTGTGTTTGGCGATCTGGGTCTGAGGAGATTGTGCCCTCTCTATATATCTGGCAGATGCTCGAATAGGTTCCTCCGATGCCTTCCAACCCCAAGTCTACGCAGCTTCTGCTCCCCGAGAACGAAAAGTGTACGCATCTTCCTTTGGATTTTGTGAGCCAAAACTGAGACATGCATGTATGACCCAACTGTAATTTGAAGCATTGCTGCGTTGTATTCTTTGGAAGTATATATACACTAGGCTACTGGGTACTGGATCGCATGCAGAACCAAATAATAAAAGAAAGGAGCAAATATGTGAGCGAATATGAGTGGTCGGGCTAGATTGTGTGAGAAGAGAAGAGTGGTTATATAAGAAGCAGAATTTGTGAGGAGAGATAGTTGGTCACGTCGTACATGCACAAGTTAATGTTCCAATAATAATAATAAAAGATTTGTAGTACTACGTTTGGTGTTGAGCTCAGTTTAGTGTGTGGACTTTCTCTTTTTTGTGGTTTTTGTCAGCTTCAAAGATTTCAAAAAGAAGGGCCGGATCCTTTTAGACTAGTCATAGTGAAGATTACTACCTTCATAGTGGGTAGTAATAAAAGTATGGTGTCATGCAAATCTTTATTTATTAAGTTATAGACTCATATTATAATGGTATGTGCGATGTTGCTCATCGTATGAGTAACTAGCTAAGTTACTTAAATTATCTCTCTCCTCATTAATTCATTGCCATATATATAGGTAAATTTGCTGAGTTGGACTCGATGTTACTGCTGAAGTTACTCCCACTGTGGCTTTTCTTAAGCGAGAAACAATGGTGCCGCTACACTGTTGTTAACCATTTCTTTCCCAATCGGGGCATCCAGACACTTTACAATTCTTTTCAAGGATACATCTACCCTTTTTTTCTTTTTCTTTTTTAGAAAAAACACCCACGGCATCTGCATCAAGCGATGCACACAACCATTTTAATATATTATTCAACATGACCCAACAAAATAAATACATGAATCAACCATGGGAAATTTGTGCACTTTAAAATATGATGATGTAACTCATTTATCCATATACATCTCCTTGTGATGTGCTGCACAGGACATGGCGCCGTCTTGCCCGTCTGCTAGCCTGGTGTTGCCTGATTTATGGTTAAATAGCAGCGGCCTTGAACACAACCATGTTGAGGATCCTGCGTAGGCGCAAGCAGGGTGAGCGTTGGTAGGGCATCAATATATTATGAAGCTCTACTTCGCCAAACAGGGCAATCGTGTTGTTGTTGCCGCTGCGACGTAGCTGCAAGCCGCATCGACGTGGGCTACTCACGAAGAGGTCCGAAGCACGCACCTTCCGTGATGCGGCCAAAACAATGCCACACAGTTCCCCCCACGATGAGGAGTGCAGCCAGGTCGAGTGAATTCTACAGCACTACAAGTCAAAACGCCTCTTCTCGAGCAAAGATGACGTCGCCCTCCAACTGGGTCTAGTCGTCGAGAGATGCCAAGCTAGATTATCTCCTGATTCATCTTGAGCGTCTGGTATGCAGCGGGGAATAGAGCCATAATTGTTGTTTAAGGTGCGACTTGCCAATAGCAAGTAACAGAATCCATGTACGGAGCAGACACTGTTGCCTGTTCTCCCGATGCCTATCATTTCTATCACGCTACAATATTTTAGTAAACGCGCGAGCTCGAGCAATGTTTCTAGAGTGCAAATCTACAATTCTAGAGAAAGAAACATTGCCAAAACCTCTACTTATATAAGTGTGGCATGGTTGAGAATAATTTGAAGAGTCCATCTAAAGAGGCTGAACTCTCTGGCACATGTAGTTATTTCATTTATTGTGGTCATGTTTGGTTGAAAACTTGAATTCTATGGTGAGAAGGGAATGCGTAAGGAAGTTCCACATGTGATGACTAAATTCCATTTGCATAGACAATATTTTGTTGAAAGCAAATGAGGAGAAACTTCAGGTTTGCAATGTCTCTATTAGTGCATTCAGTCATGGTAATCATGTCGTCGGCGTATTGGACAAGGGAAACCCCACCCCGGTACAAGGTGTGGAACCACCCCTGAGATATGATCGGACCGCTTGGCTCCATCGAGGATGGAGGTAATGGCATCGACAACCATGTAGAAGAGGAAGGGGAGAAGGGA
>NC_041389.1:607207802-607209995 GCF_002162155.2 Triticum dicoccoides
GTGTGGAAGAATGAGCCCACTTCCGCATTGATGTTCATAGTGGTTCGCCCACTAGACACCAACTAGATGGCCCTGGTGATCCAACGGTCGTCAATACCCTTCCAGAGCAACACTTCTCGAAGGAAGGACCAGTGAACTGTGTCATACGCCTTATGAAAGTCGATCTTAAGAAAGACCGCATTTTGGCATTCTATTTTTACTTCACGAAGCGCTTCATGAAGGACTAGGACCCGATCCACGATGAACCAGCCTTGGATGAAGGCTGATTGGTTTGGATGCGTCAACCAATCGGCAAGAAGTGTCACTCTATTGGTGCACACGTTGGCTATGACACAGAAGATCTACCAGAACTGGCGGATACCGGAGGCCCTGAAAACCTTATGAATAAGGATAATAATCCCAAAGTTGAGACGAGAAAGATCTAGGGTACCAATGTAGAAATCCTAGAACATGTCCATCACCTTGTCCTTAACCGAGGTCCAGAACACCTGAAAAAACCGGACTGGTAGGCCATCGGGGCCAGGCGCTGAGTCAAGGTTCATGCCTTTGATAGCAGGAAAGATATCCTCCGTGAAGGGCGCCGTGAGAGCCTCATTATCCAAGTCCAAGAAGATACACAGCCCCGCCAACGTGTGGGGGCCCAATACGGCGCCACCTTGCAAGGAAGAGGATAATAGGTCATGGTAGAAGCCGTCGACATGCTCACGAATATCATCACGGTGCTGGAGTAATCTATAACTGTCCTAGAGAAGCGGGGTGGTGTTACGGCTGTGGCTGCCATTAGCGCTCGCCCGAAAGTATGCCGTGTTTGCATCTCCCTACAGAACCCATCTTTGGGTGTCGCGCTGATCTTCTTCAATGACGTTGCCCCCTTCATAAATGTGTTGTCTTGGTTGCTCGCGGCGTTCCTGGTGTTGGATCTCGGGATGTTTGTTGTCATGCTTCTTGTGGGCTGCTTCCCAAAGCGTGGGCCCCCAGACATCAACCTGTACAAGAGGTATGTGTCATAATCACATAGTGGCTTCGTCGTCCTTTAGGGCATGTACAGTGGTCGCATATGGATACAGATGCCCCATGAGAAAAAGTAGCTTGTGCATCTATATCGATTTTTTCTTCCCAATGCAAGGTACTATTAGTGGGTCTCATCAAAGAATAAAAAGTAGACTCCCACTACATATGCATCCGTACTCTCCACTTCAACCTTTTCAGCTTTATGCACCGAACGACACTTTTTCTCCCCACACACGCGCCTCCTGCCGAGGATCCTTCTACACCATCCGAACCTACTTTTCTTAACATCCGATCCTACATGGTCTGCAGGGCATCATCCTAGGGCTATGCATTGGTCATGCCCATAGGTGCATGCAGTTGACCATGCTGGCAAAGTATGAGGCACTGGCGTAGTTTGGACTATATCTGCTTGCGAAAGCCAGGTTTAGGATCCCAAAAGCGCATTCTTGTAGTAGTTTATGTACTAAGATGTTCTCTGGTGCCAAGTTCATTTATACACGAGAGAATGATACAAGGACCTCAACAGCGACATGCAATGGTGCCACTACGCTCAATTTAGATCCCCTACTAACCTTGTGAACTCAAATGTCTAATCAAAGATGAGAACAGAATAACAAGCATAACATTCCATCATCCTAGCCATGTCACTGACTCGCTGTTGTTAGTTCCACTACAAAAAAAAGACACATCCGTGACATTTTGGGCCGAACAATTTTTTTTTTCTGTCATACATATGACACTTCTATGACGATAATTGTGACAAAACCCGGTATCATCATAGATGTGGTGGGCTCCTACTTCTATGACAAAAAATCATGACAGAAAATGGGCTTTTCGTCCTGGGCGGGCCGGAGACGCAGCTGCATGACATTCTTTGGGCCGTCCATGACGGAAAAAATCGTGGTAGAAGCGAGGGGGAGGAAAATTTCGGGGAGTTGCCGGTTACGGTGGGAGGTCGGGGTCGGAGCGATGTGCGTTTCTCTCGTACGTACGCGCGTGTGTGCGAGGCGTTGGCTCTAACTGAAGCCGAGCGAGGCGTTGGGCTCTAACTGAACCCGAGCGATTGCACTGCAGGCTACGCGTTACTGAACCCAAGCGATCGATCGATGGCTATTAACTGAACCCGATGGAGCGATTCCTTCGCTACTGCTGCTAACTGAAGCCGATCGATGCTGCCTCTGG
>NC_041389.1:607210922-607278005 GCF_002162155.2 Triticum dicoccoides
GTTTCGTCCGTTTTGCGGTACGCCACACCCCTCCCGATCAACAGGGTCCCCGTTTCGACGGTAGGAGGTCCGTTTCGTCCGTTTTACGGTACGCCACACCCCTCCCGATCAACAGGACCCCCGTTTCGACCGTAGGAGGTCCGTTTCCTCCGTTTTGCGGTACCCACACCCCTCCCGATCAACAGGACCCCCGTTTCGACCGTAGGAGGTCCGTTTCCTCCGTTTTGCGGTATGCGCGACTAGGCGTTCGAGACCCCGCCCGTATGTACACATACGTGACCGTATTTTCTTTCTTGCACCCTGGCCGCTGTACGTACGTGTACATGCTATGTGCGCGCCTCTAGTACGACACGTGCGCGCCTCTAGTACGACGCGTGCGCGCCTCTACTACGACACGTGCGCGCCTCTACACCGACCAGTATGTACGTACACGTTCGCGACCAGGATGACAACGCTACGTACGCTTCAACCAGGTGGGTCCCGACTGTGAGGCACTTCCTTGCCTGCGAAGATGTAGTTGTTGGGTCCCAGCAGTCAGGGGGCGAATCATTTTTTTTGCCCGGACGCACTTCCTTTCATGCGAAGGTGTAGCTCCTGAGTCCCAGCAGTCAGGGGGGCGAATTGTTTTTTTTGCCTGGACGCACTTCCTTGCGTGTGAAGGTGTAGCTGCTCGGTCCCAGAAGTTAGGGGGCGAATCGTTTTTTTTTACCGGACGCACTTCCTTGCGTGCGAAGGTGTAGCTGGTGGGTCCCAGCAGTCGGGGGGCGAATCGTTTTTTTTGGACGCACTTCCTTGCGAGCGAACATGTAGCTGGTGGGTCCCAGAAGTCAAGGGGGCGAATTGTTTTTTCGGACGTACTTCCTTGCGTGCGAAGATGTAGCTCGTGGGTCCCAACAGTTAGGGGGCGAATCATTTTTTTGCGAAATACGGTCGCCCGTCCGGTGGGTCCCCGCTGTCACGTGGAGGAATAATTATTTTGCGCGTAATAAGGAGGCACTTCCTTGCGGCTGCCGTGGACCCAGCTGTCAGCCTCTCCATGTACAGTCCACGTCCGATGGAAGTCGTTCTTTGACCACGTTGACCACGCCGCGCCGAGAGCACCACGGCGGTGGACGACGGCGAGGCCTAGGAAGGGGACAACGCGGAGCCGGGAAAGACGTGACAGTGGATGCACACGCGGAGAGGAGTACGAGGGTTCACTGGGTCGGCTGCGCTGCTGTCGCCGCAGAATAACAGGGGGTGTGGGTCAGTGGGTGAGTGGAGGGATGGCCTGGCCAACGGTGGAGTAGTAGGGGGCGGTGAGGCCTCCGCGGCAGCACAGCCGGCCACGGGAGGCAGGAGCAGGCGGCACGACCGGCGCTGCTTTGGGCGGCTGGAGTAAGAGGACCAGAGGTTGAAGAAGCACGACGGCCGTTGGATGGACATTGTACGGTCACTGCAGCTAGAATCGTTTATATTGACTAAGTTGACAAAGCCCTTGGTACGTCAACTTAGTAGGCCCACAGGTCAGCTTCCGAAATGATGCGCCCCAGATGTCAGGGGGGTGAATCATTTTTTGGGCGGGTGAAGCTAGAATATCCGAGATTGAAGAAGAAGCACGGCATCCATTGGATGGACATCCAACGGCCACTGCTGCTAGAACCGTGTGTTGACTATAAGTTGACAAAGCCTTGCATACCCGTCAACTCTGTTTTTTTAGGGGGCGCGTCAACTTAGTAAGGCCAGCAGTGTGTGGCAGAGACCTTATAGCCCATTTGAGATTTGTAAGAATGTGTAGCCCATTTTTGAATTCTAATGGAATTTACTATAGCCCATTTACAGTTTGTTAAAAGTACATCCCATTTCAACCAACCGTTCAAAACAGAATTCAATAAAATTTCCCACATTTTGATGGGTCCGAATATTTTTATCCCGAAATTTTAGTCAGATTAAATACAATTTCAATATAAATTTATATTGCATAAAAATCCAACGAAACATTCCGCTCGCAAAAATTAATGAAATTAAAATTTTCAATATTCCAAAAATAATATTTTATAAAGTAATCACTGTTTGGTGCATTTTTTATAGTTACTACCCAGTTTTTATAATTACATCCCATTTATTATTTCTTAAAGCCCATTTTCTTGTTAAGCCTAATGCATCCCTCATAGAAAGATTTGCAGCCCAGCGAGGCACAGAATAACAACTTGACCTTGCGTGGGTATTCCTAAAAAAAGTATAGCTGGGCTATCCATTTTCAGCTTGAAAAAAATTAATATCTGGGCTGGATATCTGGCCTAGGCTAGATGGGCCACAGCCTGTCTAGTTAATACCTATAGCGATGTTTTCGTTGTTGTTCAGAGGAGAAAAATTAATATCTGGGGTAAACATCGAAAAACTCTGCAGTGCTCACACCTCAAAAACATAAATACTGCTCGAGCTACTTGGTCCCAGCTGTCGGCCGCTTCTTGTGCAATTCAAAAATCTCACCAATCAAGGTAGATGGCGAGTGGTGGAATACTTTTTCTAGTTTTGCAAAAGCACCTAATTAATGCTCTTGTTATCCTCAAAAAATTATGTTTATCAATGCATTAATTGCAATGCATGCATGCATAAAGTACATGCATTGGTCAATTTTCTCTTAATACTTGCATGCAATGATTTAATGCACCTTGAAATCTGAACATGTGATGGAAAACAACCAAATTGAGCCTTATAAAATGGAAAAACTAAAATTTTGAGATAAGCCCTATAAACCGAAAAGGAGGGAGTACATAGGTAGACAATGGAGTGGGACCATGATGTCAGGAAACCAGGAGGAAGCAAAATAAATTATAGTTATATATATATATATATATATATATATATATATATATATATATATATATATATATATATATAAAATAAGGAGTCACTTGCGTACGTGAGGCTATGGAC
Organism: Triticum dicoccoides; assembly: GCF_002162155.2. NCBI lineage: Eukaryota > Viridiplantae > Streptophyta > Magnoliopsida > Poales > Poaceae > Triticum > Triticum dicoccoides. The sequence goes on from NC_041389.1 coordinate 607,213,842, forward strand.
CTGGTGGGTCCCCATTGTCATCCTATCCAAGTAAAGTGATCTCCTCGCCCGCGCGCGCTTTCCGCCCGAAACAGTCAGCGCCGGCCGCCCCGCTTCCCGGTGCAGGTGATTGCTCCGCCTTCAAATGACACAAGTGCCATCCGTCCGTCCATCTTCCACACACATTAATGATACGCGGTTGCCGAGGCGGCTACTCCGGCGTCACACGTCCGTCCCTCCGTCCGCCCACCATTGCTATATAAACTGCTACGCCAGCCATAGCCGAAGTCATCCGCATCTGTTGCCTTTCTCCTGTCCACACCACTACTGCCCACCATGGCTTCCTCGTGCTCCAGCGCTCTTCGGGACGGGAGGACGATGGACCACCAGGATATAGCAGCCATTGATGCCGGCCGGCTGGCCGGCAGGCAGCCGGAGGACGATGACATCCCAACGGAGAACATGGTAGTCGACGATCCGGCGCCAACCCCCTCCTCCGCGCCATCCTCGCCGGTGCATTGCACCATGACCATCGGCGAGGCCCGTTCCGAATATATGGACAGGGTAAGGCAGATGCGTGAGGAGCAGTTCCAGGAGGCACAGGCCGATGCCGCCTACAACCACCATCTCCTCCAGGAGCACCTACAGGCAGAGGAGCAGATCGCCGCGGAGCGGGCGGAGCAGGAGGCGCTGCTCGACTCTTACCGCTCCGCCCGCAAGGGCCTCCTCGAGCGCTGGCGGTACCGCATGCGGGTGGCGGAGGCTGCGGCCGCTTACATAGAGGCTAGCAAAGAGGGCGATGAAGTGGACGAGGCATTGTTTGGCGAGACCGAGGACGAGGCAGAGGACAATGCCGGCTCCGACGAGTCCCCACTCCGCTGGCGTCGACGATGCCCTGCGGTGCCAACAACGAGGCAGAGGACACCGTCGGCTCCGCCGAGGCCCCGCGGCGCCAACAATGAGGCAGAGGACACCGCCGGCTCCACCGAGGCCCCGGCCCGCCAACAACGAGGCAGGGGACATCGCCGGCTCAGCCGAGGCCCCACCGTGCCGGCAACGTGGGGGAGTATTTCCACCGCTCCGCTGAGGCGCCGCCCACCTGCAATGCGACAGAGGCATCGCCGGCTCCGCCGAGGCCCCGCCCCGCTGCCAACGAGGCCGCGCCACACAGAAAACGAGGAAGAGTAGAACACGGTACGTCGCCGCCGCTCGGGTCCAAGTAAGGCCACCGCTGCTACCCTCCGGTTGAAGCCAAGCTAGGCGGATTGACCATTGACAGCCGGTTAGCTTCTCGGCAGCAATGTGGAGTTGAGAGCTGTGCTGGAGAAGAACGCTGCTTCTACTTAACTGCTGGTGCAGTTGGCTGACTGACGCATGGGCCCAACAGGCCACATGTCAGTTACGCAACTGCACCTGCAGTTAAGTCACTGAAGATTCTGTTCGGCTCAGCGGGACACAGGTGGGTAGCTTCGGTTAATTAATTATACCTCCAGCGCACCCTTTTTTAGTTTTTTTTTTCGAAAAGGAGGATGACCCCCGGCCTCTGCATCTGGGAGATGCATGCGGCCACAAACACCCCTTTTTAGTTGAAGAATGTATGAAATGTAATGAAATCCGGCATGTTTATATGAAATCCGACCGTGTATGAATGAATTTATTTCGATTAGTTCGAATTCCTGTATCACTGGCATTGGATGAACATGCAAAACAATACGTACTAGCATTATTCCCAGGGTGATCACCATGTTTGCAGCAGTTTCACATGTACTCCCTCCGGTCCTTTCTAGTCGGCATACAAGTTTTGTCTGTAGTCAAAGTATCTCTACTTTGACCAATCTTATACAAAAAAGTATGCACTTTCACAATGTGCAAACTAAAAAGGAACAAAAGGAGTACAAAGAGTTTGAGCAGCTTTTTAGCGTTTCTGTACGTTGCAATCAAACACACAGGCATGGCAATTCATAGAGAATATTCAAAACAATCGATGATTATGCATCTCAGTGACTCACATGTCAGAGGCAATATTTACTTCACAACTAAAGAATAAAGAAAAAATTGATCTCCGCTGCTGACAGCAAAGGGCGTCCCATTGGAAAATATCAAACGCATATGTTGCTAAAATCAATGAGCAAAATTTGACAAGGTTGTCCCATTCCAAAATATCAAATGCCTACGATTGTGGAATGGGCAGGGTTTGCCATCAGTTCGTACATTGACATGGCAACTCATGCTAAATAAAACAGCTGTTCTTTTTGTGCAGTTCCACCAAAATCAACCAAATTCGCGCGTAGCTTGTATGATTTCTCCCTTATATGTTGCAACGCCTTGAACTTATGGGCACCTCCTTTCTTGTGGTGGAAATGAATGATTCGATGTATTCATGAACATTTTGTGTAGTTCCTGTTGAAATCAAGCTGAGCACCCCTGTTAGCAAAAATACAAAAAACTGATTAGATAAAGCAAACTGTACTATGAATTGACAGTTTCAACAGGCACATACATGGTCCATGTAGAGCACACTTTTAGAAAAATAGAACTCACCAGAAAGAATCCTGGAACAACATTGTACTCGCGCATCACAGCAAAAAAATGGAGATTTGTCAGTCCTTCTGAGCTGAAGTAAGTTTGGTCTTGTGGGGAGTAATGTAACCGTCCTTCAACCGCTCCTTCTGATGAGAAGATAGACAGTTCTTCTTCATCCTGGCATAATCGGAACTAGTCACTTCACGTACTCCATATTCTTCTTCAGAGGAAGATGATCCTGTTGTGCAAAGACAAGAGGACTACTAAATGCTAGCATCCATGTTTGCTCGAAAAAAAGGAAAGGAAATATTTAAAACAGCACAGATGAAGCACTTCCCAAGGACAATACCACTTTTTCATGACAGTATCTAAACAGTAGCACAACACCAATAGAGATGACAAAGCTCAATCATATGGATGAAATCAGTGGGCGAGTACCAACCTTTGTCAGGAGGCTGATTGTGTAGAGCATACATATGAAGCACTTCTCGGGAACCATCTGTTGCTATCTATGGGGCTGGTCATGCTTACTATATACTCCTCGATTAGTTTAATGTTTCCAACATCTTCTTGTGCAGTTCCACTAAAATATATGGTATCTTCAAAGAAGATCCCTATTTGCACAAGTAGAGATAATTACGTATGGCATCAAATCAGTGGCAAAACAATTGCTCGTTCCAGCCATAGCAATAAATTAAGATGCAAAACTATATCATTACTTGTGTCATCACAGTTTGAGTGCTTTATTACAGCACCGGGAGTTGATTTTTTTTCTTCCGCTTGTTCTTCCCCGTCATCACTTGGTTCAATAACAGACAAGCTTCGCCTTCAATGTAAGATTTGGCATGTCAATTAGGGAGCACAAGTATAGTACTAAACTTAATTTTCTGATGAAAGTGGCAAAATACAGTCCAGCAGTCGTGAAATATCCTTATCTTACCTCAATGGGATATTACGGTGCACATACAGATCAGAAGTCTTGTCTCCATTTGTGCAGTTCACTAAAATCAAGCAACATTATCGTACAAGTAGCACAACATATGAAAGCACACTGCAGAATCATGTGAAAGAAGGCTAGTACTAACCTCTCATGATGCGGAATTCAAACAACTAACAAGAAGAAGATCTGAACCAAATTCGCCTTAACGGATAGGAAGTAAGATCTCCTCTTGTGCAGTTCCACAAAGATCAAGCAATCAAGCAACGTTGTCGGTGTGACATTTTGGTTGAACTGCACAAAACACTCTTAAAACAAAAGTGTTTTGTGCAGTGCAACAAAAGGTCACAATGGCAACGAGGTGAAGTAGATAACCCTGTTTACACAGAGGTGCAAAGGAAACAATTAGTTGTCAATAACGGTGGATGACACAGAAGCCAACAAAAAGAAGCATCTACCTTGTCTAAATGGGAAAGAAAGCAAGACAGTAGCATTTCTCAAATGGTGGCATTGATTAATATTAACATAGAGATTATATTAACAATAAAATTTGTTAAACATGTAATTTGCTTTTAACTGTGGCATTGCATCAATTTTCCAGCGGCATTATTAGAGGGTGTTTGTTTACAGGGACATTTTGGTGTAGGGACTAAAAAAACTCTTTGAACCACGTCCTAGATTCATGCTATACAACTTTCCCCCTTCATTTTCTCTTTGAACCACATCCTAGATTCATGCTATATACAACTTTTCCCACTACTTTCGCCCACTCCTTTCCTCTTTGAACCACGCCCTAGATTCATGGTATACATGCAGCTAGAGCAATGCATGTGGAGTAAGTAAAATATACCTTAAGGTTCTTGGAGAGTGGTTCGGTGGGCGACGGAACAACGGCGAAGAAGAAGGGTCGGAGGACCTCCCGCACCGCCGCTGGGTGGAAAGTGAACAGCAGCGCCGGTAGTGGATTCCCTTCCTCGCCGACGGCGACATCGTTAAGCCTCCTTCCCTTCCCACTAGACGGATCCTGCCGGCTCTTTGAGCATCAGTGAGGGGAGAGAGAGGCCAACGAAGTCTTGTTTAGATCTGGAGAGGGCGAGAGAGTGTGAAGAGAGCAACTACAAGCACTGAGGATCCAGCGGGAGAGGGCGAGAGAGTGTTAAGAGAGCAACTACAAGCGTTGAGGCTCCAGCGTGTATATATATACTGGAGAGAGTGTGTGAAGCGTGCAAACCCTAGAAAACATTTTGACCAGTCAAAGAATCCTCATGGCAAAAATTATGCTCAAGTGTAGTTATCGAACCCGAGACCTCAAGTTTGATGAGCGATGTCGGGGTTGGGTGCGACATATGCCAAGGGATGGCTTATCATGGTGGGAGCGAGTAGAACGTCGCCGGTGCCCGGAAGCGGGATGAGGCGAAGACATGCACGCCGGCGGATCTTACCCAGCTTTAGGGCTCTCCGAGGAGATAACACCCCTACTGCTGCTCTGGGTTGGGTGCGACATATGCCAAGGGATGGCTTATCATGGTGGGAGCGAGTAGAACCTCGCCGGTGCCCGGAAACGGGATGAGGTGAAGACATGCACGCCGGCGGATCTTACCCAGCTTCAGGGCTCTCCGAGGAGATAACACTCCTACCGCTGCTCTGCGGGGTCTCCGCATGATCACGATAGCAAACTGAATACAAGGTTGCTCCTAGAGCTGTTTTCTGGAGGTAGGAGAGGGCATGGCTAGCTCCCTCCTTCCTATATGATCGGGTCTAATGCTAAAGAAGCTATCCCTCTTGCATGGGTGCCCCGGGGGGCTTATATAGGCCCGCCCCCCAGGGATATATTGGTAATCCGGCTGGGCGCAGGTCCCAGCCGTCTGTCTCTCAGGCCGTCGTCTTCTCCGCTGACTGCTGGGGCCCGCCAACTAGTGGGCCCCGCCAACAGGCCTGGTACTATAGCCGAGCTTCTAATGACGCCGACTTGGTCATGGGGTCGTGGCAACAGTGCTGCCGCCTGGCGGACAATCATTGTCACCATTCCCTGTCTTGTCTGGTTAATGGCGTGCGGGGCCCGTGGGAGGGGCCGGCCGACTCCAGGGGGCCGACTCCCACGGGTCCGTCTTCGTGGCGCTCTCTCGGCCTTCTGTACCCCCGCTGACGGACGGGTCCCGCCATCTCTGGGCCGTACAGCTAGGCCGTCATGGGCATAGTACGCCGCCCACGGGGGCGGAGGTCAGGGCAGGCATGGCAACAGTGCCGCGCCACGATGGAGATCTCTAGTGATACGGCACACTGTAGCCATGCCAGCCCTTCATAAGCAGGGTAGAGATGGCCACGCAGTGACCGTATCCCGCCCCGTCCATCATGGTGAAGGCAGGGGGTGGTTGGAGCCACGGGCCGACTCCCATAGTCGGCTTAACTCGAAGTCGCCAGCCAAGAGTCGGCTTATCTCGAAGTCGTCAGCTAAGAGTCGGCTTAACTCGAAGTCGTCCCTGGGACTCGGCCGTGAGGGGCAGTTGCCGCCGAATCCCAGGAGGCGGCCCTTTATCATGGGGTCTTGAGGGGCGCAGTCTGCCCCGATGTTTTGAAAGGTTCTGGGCTCGGGTTAGCCTACCCATGGCCCATTACTCCGATAGTAGTCCCCGGAGCTGGTGAAGCGCCGAGGGTGATATATCGAGGAGTCTCAACAGTTTCTTCCTTCTGGTGGAATCTGGACCTTGCTTGCCGTCTTCCTCCAGGCCGACTAGATGGAGTCGGACTCGCAGAAAGCCGTCTTGCCTCTTAGAGAGTTTGAATGTCGCAGCGGGGTCCAGACAGTGTTCCTGATAAGCTTCCGGGCAGCCGCCCGTTGCGGGTCCGTTGCGTGGCGCCATGTGGCGGGGTCAGTCCGCCCACCCGCGTGCGCGACGAGACGGGGCTTCAGGTGGGCCCGCCACTACCGTGCCTCGGCACGCGAACGGATCCGCTGCGGCCGGACGAACGGTTGGGATTCCCACGTCGTAACTGCACGCAGTTACTCCGTGTGGTAAATCGTGGGGGCGTGGGGTCCCGTGCACAGTTAATCCCACGCCCGCCCCATCGGCTTCTCAGCCCACGAGCCTATAAGTAGGCGGGAGGAGTGGGGCAGCAGAGCACGCGCGCTCATTTCCCCTACTCCCCTTGCTTTCTTCTTGCTTCTTCTTCCTCTTGCTGCCGCTGCACCGAACCATGCCGCGCTCCCAGCGATGAGCGCTTCCTCCGCCGCCGCGCCTCCTGCCGTGCGCTCCGGCGTGTGGGACGGCTCCGAGGTTAACGACGACCATATCGAGTTCCTCCGCAGGACGCGTCGCCTCCCCAGCGCGGACCTAGTGCGAGCCTGTGCCACGCCGGAGAGGGAAGTGTCGCCGGCGTCGGAGGAGGGCGAGCGGGTCGTATTCTGCTTGCACCTCATGCGCGGCCTGGGGCTGCCGGCGAGCGGCTTCTTCCGCTCCTTCTTGGAGTTTCACGGGCTCCAGCGGCACCACCTCACCACGAACACGGTGGTGCTGCTGGCTGCCTTCACCACTCTGTGCGAAGGCTTCCTCGGCGTTCTCCCCACCATCGAGCTGTGGGGGGAATTCTTTCAGTCCAAGCTCGACACGCACGTCGCCGGCGTGCCGGCCCAGTGTGGCGCTTTCATCACGATGCGGAGATCGACGGCCGACAACCCATTTCCTACCATTCCGCTAATCAAGTCGGTGAAGATGTGGCAGCGGTCGCATTTTACGTGAAGAACGTCGCCCCAGACGGCGACTGGGTCAATCTGCCGCCTTACGAAGCCGGCGCTCCGGCTGGGAGGCTCCCCAGCTGGTCCCACCGAGTCAAGACGCTAACTCCCGCTGGAGCCACCGCCGTTGCGCGACTCTGAGTGCTGACGCAGTCGGAGGGTCTGACCGGGGCCGACCTGCTGGCCGCCTTCGTGGCGCGCCGAGTCCTCCCGCTCCAAAGCCGACTTCATCTGATATGTTAGATGAGCGGCCACCGAGACCCGAGTGGGATGTGCTCCAAGGACATGCCCCACGAGGAGGTGGCGGACACGGTGAACTACATCGCGAACTGCAGTCTTACGGTGGATTGGCGGTGCGGTAAGGAGCCGTACTCGCGCACCAACCCCCTGCCTGCTGTAAGTCGTCTCTCTTTTTCTTATGTCTTCTTTTGCAGCCGAATCTGAATTCTGATCTTTTTGGTTTTTTCTCGAGTCAGAACCCCCTCATCCAGCCCTTAGCCGGCACCACGGGCCTGGCCCGTCAGTTCTTCTCCGACCGGGCGGAGAGCGACGTCGACGACCCTGACTTGGGGGCGGCGGCGATGGAGGCCGATGCCGAAGGAGGCGGAGGAGGAGGAGGAGGAGGCTTCAGGCCGTCGGCCACCTTTGCCGACTGGCCTGATGACGACGCCGAGGGGGAAGTCGTCCCGCGCCGCCAACCAAGGGTTGGCCAGCCGGGCGCGAGTTCCTCCGCCAGCTTGGATGGTCAAGGCGGCGGGAAGAGGCGCCGGGCCGGGCCTTGTTTGCTCGGTGGCCGGTCGAAGAAGTTCAAGGGGGCGGCCGCCGCGACCAAGCGGGAAGAGGCGATCGCGAAGGCCAACCGCTTCCGTAAGGAAGTGAATAAGCCGCCACTGGTCTCCGCGTAAGTGCCTCCGCCTTTGTCTTGTTATCTATTAGTGAATTTTGTCCAAATCTTTTACATGCCTTCCTCGCTTCAGGGCTCCCCTTACTTTTGAGAGGGTCGCCGCCGCCTCCGTCATGGGGCCAACAGAGACGTCCGCCGCTACTCGGCGGATTGACCCCGCCGCCGACCTCCGGGAAGCGACGGAGCGGAACGCGCGGGAGAAGCGTGACGAGGACGAGGCCGCCCGTCTGGAGAAGGCGGAGGCCGAGAAGGTGGCGGCCTCCGCCCAGAGGAAGCTGGATGAGGCCGAAGCCCGCCGTTGCATCAAGGCGGCAAGCAGAGGAGGCCGCGCACCGCCAATTGGCGCTGCTTGTCGTTCCGCTGAACTCAGCGCCGCCGCCCCCGGAGTTCACGGGGCAGACTGGGGAAGCCGGCGGCGAGCACCCCATCATGGAGAAGGAAAGCGGCGAGGCCTCCATGTCGGACACGGCCATGCCGCCAGCACCGCCTCCGCCGCCGTCTGGGAGTGCGCGAGGTAAACAGCCGGCGGGCCCACCGGTGCCGCCGACTGCGGATGAGTCCGAGGCGAGGCTGCTCCTTCAAGTCGCCTCGCCAGCGCACCGCCGCCTCGAGAAGGTGACTTCGGCACCACGCCCGTTGGAGACCGGTGCCGCCAGCTCAGCCATCCCAGATGCTGAGGCAACGAGTGCCGCGCCCGTTGGGTGGTTGCGAGGAGGTGGCACAGGCCTGTTGAACCAGGCGCTTCTAGATGTTCAGGCGAAACTGCGAGCCGAGGGCGACGCCATCCAGAACTGCACCAAGGCGCATCTGGCATCGCGAGCAGCCGTCCGGGTATGCTTTATTTTGACTTTGTTTTTCCTTGTTTTCTCTGTGGGGGCGCGCCAGTGCACCCACTGGGTGTAGTCCCCGAGTTTCGGGACGGCTGCTGAGCGGGCGGCTCGGAAGTCCATCTAGTGAGTTCCCAATATTTATCTTTGTCTAAAATTCTTATTTCAGGAGTATCACAACCTCCGCGCCACTGCCTTCAACCGCAATGTCGAGGAGCTGGGCAGGTGGACTGCCGACTTGTCAGAGAGCCGGAGTGAGTCCTCCTTCTTCTTCGCGGGGGCGCGCTGGCGCACCCGCGGGCTGTAGTCCCCGAGATTCGGGCTGACTGTTGAGTAGTCGGGCCAGATCTTCCCGGCGACCTTCTTTGCTGACGACTTAACGTCTCCTTCCTTTGTTCTTCAGGGGCCAATGCCACTCTTCAGCAGCAGCTGGGCGAAGCCAACACCGTCTTGCACGTCAAGGGGGAGGAGTGCATCAAGCTTGCCGTGGAGCGCGACCTGCTGGCTGTGCAGCTGGCTGAGCAGAGGGAGCTGCTCAAGAAGGCGCAGGACGAGGCCGAGAAGAGAGAGGCTGCTCTCCTGGCTGAGTTCGAAAGCGAGCGCTCCTCCTTGACCGACAAGGAGGCACAGCTGACCTCCGGCTTCCATGAGATTGAGGACATCGTCGACGGTGAGTTTCTTTTCTTCCTTTCTTTCTTTGAGCTTCCGACTATGGGTCGAGCTGACTTCTGATTTTTTGACTTGCTTCTTTCCCGTCTTGGCAGACTTCTTCCCTGGCCACTCGCAGGCGGTCACACAGGCCATCGAGGCTGATCACGAGGCGCGGAGGGCGGATGGTGAGGAGATCACCGCTAACGCCCCCCGGACCCTCGATGAGCAGCTTCTGAGCATCGAGGCCCGTCTTCGGCCGGCCCATCGGATGATGCACCGTCTTCAACGTGCCGACGCCCAGGCGGTTGCCACCCTGTGGCCAGACATGCCGGTTCTGCACACTGCCAGTCGGACTGCCGACTGGCTGGAGGTCGCAGCTGGCCGTATTGAGGCTTGGAAGGGTTCCTCGGCCTGGGCTGGAGCGCGCCGGGCCTTGGAATTCGTCAAGGCGTGGTATCCAGGGCTGGACCCGGACCGGCTGGCCGCGTTCCGGTCAGAGGCCCGGGCGGAGCTGCTAGCTGTGGAAGACGCCCTCGTCGCGTGCGTAGTGGCGATCGCCGACTACGCAGACACCAGCATCTTCATCCCTGATCGGGCTGAAGACGGCAGGGAGGCGCCGCCGGAGTGGTTCGGGATGAACCCTGATTATGACGAGGACTCGGCGGATGTGATCGATTCCAGCGCCGAGGAGGAAGGCGAGGCCGAGTTCGGAGGTGAGATGGAGGCGCCAGAAGGTGGAGCGGGCGACCAGCCTCAGCTCGACCATGCCTCCAGCAACGAGCCACGCCCGACCGAGCCAGCCGCCGCTGGAGACGATCAAGCCGAGATTGTCCAGCCAACCGCCCCGACGCCTGACACCGCCGTCTCTTCCGACCCTCTGAACCCGTCTGCCGATTCCTAGGCTGCCGTCTTACCTTCATTTTATCTATTCTAGTAGTCTTTGAAGAACTTGTTAATTCGAACAATTCCACCCGCGGGGTGTATTTTGAACTTCTGCTGGAAGATTCAGCCAAGGGCCTATGCTATGTAAATATTTATCTGAGTTCTATCTTTCCTTGCTCATTGCTCCTTTGGCTTTTTCCTTTGCCGCCTTCCCTTAGTCGCTGCCTTGCCAGTCGGACAACCGTTCTGCGGCTGCCACTGGATCAAATGCTTGGCTACTTTGGGAAGGCAAGAACTTGGCCATTTTTTAGAGTCTTCTCAACAAGTTGGATAGAAAGCGGCAGGCCGACTACTAAAGAGTCGGCTTTGCTAAGAGAGGCGGGAAATCGGCTTAAGGTATGTTTATGCTTTGAGTCCTTAGCCATTTTTCGTGCAGACGCCCATTCTTCCTTACTCCTGTCCACCAAACAGTCGCTCTGCAAGCTGCGGCTTCTGACAGGAGACGACTTAGGCGTCATGCTCTACTTGTCCGACTGCAGGAAGCATTTCATAGAGCAAGGCGGCAAGTCCCCGGGCCGACTGGTCGAGCCAGGTGCCAAGCGGCATAACAAAGAGTAGTATACTTGAAGGCATAATTTGTATCATATAGATAACAAAAAGGGCAGTCCCCGAGCTCGTCTCGGGGGCCCGAAGTCTTAGTACTTTAATACAAAGGGTAGTGTGATACATACTGCATCAACTGTAAAATCTTCAGAGAAGATTTGCATTCCACGGGCGCTCTGTCTCTTTGCCGGAGTCATCCCTCTTGCGTGCTCTGGGCTTCTGAGCGTCGATCAGGTAGTGGGAGTCATTTCCCAGCACCTTGCTGATAATGAAGGGGCCTTCCCAAGGCGCCGACAGCTTGTGCTGGCCGGCTGTTCGCTAGATCAGCCGGAGCGCAAGGTCGCCCTCCTGGAAAGATCTCGGCCTCACCTTCCTGTTGTAGTATCGGCGCAGGCTCTGCTGGTAGATGCTGGACCGGCTGAGTGCCAACAGCCGGCCCTCTTCCAGCAGATCGACACCGTCTTGACATGCTTCTTCTGCTTCTTCCTCGGTGTACATGGTGACTCACGGAGAGTCGAACTCTATGTCCGTCGGGATGATGGCTTCAGCACCATACACGAGGAAGAAAGGTGTGAAGCCGGTTGACTTGTTTGGAGTCGTGCGCAGACTCCAGAGGACGGCTGGCAACTCATCGAGCCAACAGCCGACCGAATGCTCCAGTGGTTCGACCAGTCGAGGCTTGATGCCAGACAGGATGAGGCCGTTTGCTCGCTCTACCTGTCCGTTTGACTGCGGATGGGCAATGGACACTAAGTCCAGTCGGATGCCCTGAGTCGCGCAGAAACGGGCCAAGGCACCTTTGGCAAAATTTGTGCCATTGTCGGTGATGATGCTCTGCGGTATGCCGTACCGGGTCGTGATGTCGGCAATGAAAGTCACTGCAGTCAGACCATTCAACTTCTTGATGGGCTTTACTTCTATCCACTTGGTGAACTTGTCCACCGCGACAAGCAAGTGAGTTAGGCCGCCTCGTGCTGTTTTGAATGGTCCCACCATGTCCATGCCCCAAACCGCAAAGGGCCATGCAATGGGGATAGTCTTGAGTGCGGAAGCCGACTGATGTGGCTTGGAGCGGAACATCTGGCACCCTTTGCACTTTTGGACTAATTCTTTGGCCTCTTCTAGGGCAGTTGGCCAAAAGAAATCGTGTCGAAAGGCTTTGGCGACGAGTGCTCTTGAAGCCGCATGGTGGCTGCACTCGCCTTCATGGATGTCTCTAGAATTGCTTGGCCTTGCTCTGGCTCGACGCAATGCTGGTAGACACCAGTGACGCTGCGCCTGACCAACTCTCTGTTGACTATGGTGTAGGCTGCCGCTCGGTGTTGTACTTGCCCAGCCAAGATTTCATCAATTGGCAATTCTTTGCTCACCAGGAACTTGAGGATGGGCTGGGCCCATGAGGGTGCTACTATTTCTTCAACTGCCAGTACTGTGACTTGGACGAGGGAGGCTGGGCTGGGAGGCGGCAGGTTGGAGTCCGCGACCGCTTGCTGGATTGCCGAAGTCCCCGGGCTGACTGGAGCAGTCCCCGGGTCGAGTCCTGGAGTCTTCGGACTGGTCGCCGCAGTCTCCGGGCCGAGTTCTGAAGTCCACGGGCCGGCTTCGACTGCGGCGTTCTTGGAGTCGGATCCGACTTCTTCGGGTGGATCCAGCACAAAGATGGAGTCTGATTCTGGTGAAGGCTTGACGGACGGCTTGAGGAGGCGCCGAAGGGCGACGCCAGATGGTATTGCTTGGCGGGTGGAGCCGATTCGTGCCAAGGCGTCTGCTTGGTCGTTGTCATTCCTTGGCACGTGGAGGAACTCGCACCCCTTGAAGTATCCGTTGAGTTGCTGTACAAGGAAGCAGTAGCTCGCCATGTTTGCATCCTTGGCGTCCCAATCGCCAGATGACTACTGGACCACCAAGTCAGAGTTGCCATAACACAGGATCCGGCGAATGCCAAGTTCTTTGGCAAACCGGAGCCCGTGAATGAGCGCCTCGTACTCAGCGACGTTGTTGGAGGCGGCAAAATGGATCTGCAGCGCTTATCTGAGCTTGTCGCCTTTGGGGGAAGTGAGGACGACGCCGGATCCCAAGCCGGTGCGCATCTTGGAGCCGTCGAAATGCATCCGCCAATGGGTGGAGTCGGGCGCTGGCGGCAGGTACTGGGTCTCGGCCCAGTCGACGAGGAAGTCGGCCAGTGCTTGCGACTAGATGGCGGTGCGGGGCTGGTAGTAGATGGTGTAGGGAGCCAGATTGATGGCCCATTTGGCCACTCGGCCAAAAGCATCTCGGCTTCCGATGATCTCGGCTAGTGGGGCTGTGCAAACCACAGTGATTGGATGCTCCTGGAAGTAAGGCTTCAATTTCTTGGCGGCAAAGTGCACGCCGTAGCACATCTTCTGGTAGTGGGGGTAGTTCTGCTTGGAGGCCGACAGTACTTTGCTCAGGTAATATACCGGTCTCTGGACAGGTAGCGCCTTGCCTTCCTCCTTGCGCTCAACTACAATGACTGTGCTGACTACCCGGCTGGTGGCGGCAATGTATAGGAGCATGGGCTCTTTAGGAGTCGGAGACGCCAGCACAGGGGGAGTAGTCAATATTTTCTTCAACTGGAGAAAAGCTTCGTCCGCCTTGGGGTTCCACTCAAAGAAGGTCGTCTTCTTCATGAGTTGGTATAAAGGGAGAGCCTTTCGCCCAGCCGACTGATGAAACGGCTGATGGACGCCAAGCAGCCGGTGAATTTTTGCACGTCTAGCAGTCGGCGGGGTACCTCCATCCTCTCAATGGCCTTGATCTTTACAGGGTTGCACTCTATGCCGCATTCAGAGACCAGGAAGCCAAGGAGTTGGCCGGATAGTACTCCGAAGACGCATTTCTCAGGGTTGAGCTTGATCTGGAATCGGCGCAGGTTCTCAAAGGTTTCCTTGAGGTCTTCCAACAATGTTCCGCGCTTCTCCGTCTTCACCACCACATCGTCCACGTAGACGTGGGCGTTTCTGCTAAGTTGCTTGAGGAGGCACTTCTGCATGCAACGCTGAAAGGTGGCGCCGGCATTTCGCAAGCCGAACGTCATGGTCAGGTAGCAGAAGGCTCCAAACGGCGTGATGAAGGTGGTCTTCAGTCTGTCAGACGGGTTCAGCTTGATCTGGTGATATCCAGAATATGCATCTAAGAAGCTCAACAGCTCGCATCTGGCTGTGGAGTCTATCACTTGATCAATTCTCGGCAGAGCAAATGGGTCCTTGGGACAGGCTTTATTGAGGCTTGTGTAGTCGATACACATCCGCCACTGCTTGTTCTTCTTCAGCACCAGGACCGGGTTTGCTAACCACTCTCGGAAAAATACTTCCATAATGAAGCCGGCTGCCAGGAGCCGGGCTATCTCTTCTCCAACAACTCTTCTCTTCTCTTCTGACAGGCGGCGCAAGGGCTGCCTGACGGGCTTCACATCAGACCGGACATGTAACTTGTGCTCGGCGAATTCCATCGGTACACCTGGCATGTCTTTAGGGGACCATGCGAAGATGTCTCAATTCTCACGGAGGAAATCGACGAGCTCGCCTTCCTATTTGCTGTCAAGGTTTACACCTATGACAGCGTACCTCTCTGGGTGCTCCGGGTCCAAGGGTATCTTCTTCGTTTCTTTGGCCGGCTTGAATGATCCTTCAGCTTCCGACTCCTTGGGGTCGGGCGAAATCTCGGGCTGCTTGCCGGCCATCACCACAACCCGATCAAGAAGCCGCTTCTCAGCTGCGATCACCAAGGACTCGGCCAGCCAACTTCTTTCGGCCGCGCCAGCGGACGACTTTCTGTAGTCCCCGGCTATGGTTAGAATCCCCTTGGAACTCGGCATCTTCGTCTTGAGGTAGGCGTAGTTGAGGACGGCCATGAACTTGGCCAAAGCAGGTCGGCCAAATAACGCATGGTACGGGCTCTTGAGGTCCACCACTTCAAACCAAACTGGCTCTCGACGGAAGTGATCTTTGTCCCCAAAGAGGACGTCTATCAGGATTTTGCCGATTGGCGAGCAGGAAATGCCAGGAACAATGCCGTGGAACATAGTCCGGCTGCTTTGAAGCTGTCTTTGCTTGATTCCTAACGTCTCCATAGTATCCTTGTACAGAATGTTGATACTGTTGCCTCCGTCTATCAGCACTCGCGAGAAACGAGCGGCCCACCTATCTGTGGCGAGTGTGGCGCCCAAGACCAGGGCGTAGGAGCCTGGATTCGGCATCACCTCTGGGTGATCAGCTCTGCTCCAACTGATAGGCCTCTCGGACCAGTGCATGAACTCTGGAGTGCTCGATGCGACTGCGTTCACCTCTTGTTGCTGCAGCCGCCTGCTGCGTCAATCGTCATCCACACTGGTGAACACCACATAGGCTCCGTGCTCTTCTGGGTACTCGTCTTGTACTGCGCCGACTGGCCGGACAACCGGCTACTGGGGCGGCGGTGGAGGCGGCGGCCCAGCAGGCGGGGGAGGCAGGAGGCCGTCTCCCTTGGCGATTTTGGTGAGCCAGTGGCATTTCCGGGTGATGTGGTTCGACGGCCTCGCGCCGCTGTGGAACTTGCAGGGGCCATCTAGGGTCTGCTCGTAGGAGAAGGCCGGCAACCACTTGGACTTGCCGCCTTTCTGTCGTTTGGCCGGAGGCTGCTCCTCCGGCTGTCGGTCTTCGACTGCCGCGACTTGCCGGCTGCTGGAAGCCAGCTGTGCGGCTTTGCACTTGTGGTCATTCCGCTGTTGTCACCGACTGGCGTCCCCAGCCGGAGTTCTGGGAGCCTGAGAGGCGACTTTGCCAGTCGCGCTAACTTGAATCTCCGCCTTCATGGAGGAGTCGGCCGTGGCGTATTTGTCTGCTATGATCAGCAGCTTGTCGAGGATCTCTGGCTCGTCGCAGAGGAGTTTGTGCTTGAGGATGGTGCCTTCTCTGCACCCGGCAGTGAAGTACTCGATAGCCTGCACCTCGTGCATGCCCTCGCAGGAGTTCCGGAGCTCGGCCCAGCGCGTGAGGTACTCGCGAGTCGACTCGTTGGGGCCTTGCACGCACAAGGAGAGTTGGCGAGGCTTGGGAGGGCGCTTGTACGTGCTCGTGAAGTTGCGGACAAATGCTTCGGTGAAGTCGACCCAGCTGTTGATGCTGCGGGGCTTCAGGCTGTTCAACCATGTCCGGGCCGTGCCCTGGAGCATGAGTGGAACGTACTTTACGATAACACGCTTGTTGCCGTTTGCTATGTTGACGGCCGTGGAGTAGTAAACTAGCCAGTCTTCCGGCTTCACGGAGCCGGTGTACTTGGGCGTGAACCCTTTGGGAAAGGGCTCATCTCGAATGCGGGGTCCGAAACAGGGAGGACCCAACTCGTCTTCTTCTTCCAGCGCCAGGGATCGGTGGACTCGGTCGATCCGGTGGCGGGCGTCATTTTCTCCGACTCCCTCTCGGCGGCCAAGGCGGTCGCCGAGAGTCGGATGCTCAATGGGAGGCGGGGAGACTCGCCTTTCTTTGCGAGGAGGAGGAGGCATATAGTCGTCCCGCTGTTCTACTGCTTTGGGGCGGCCGTCTTGGTCGCGCTCGATGGTGATGCGAGTCCGACTGTGGCTGACATCCGGATCCTTGTCTTTCTTTACGCGGACACTGGAAGTTGGTGTCCGAGACGTCGCGCCTTGATCTCGGCGGGGAGGCAAGTCGTCATTTTGTCGTTGCGGTGCCTCTGTGCGGCAGTCGGCTTCGTGCTGCGCGGCAGCCGGGTCAAGGAGTTGCTGAACTCGCTCCGTCATCAGGCGGCGCTCTTCACCTTCGAAGTTGTCTAGCTCATCCGCCGCCGCCTGGGCAGCGCGGATGTTCTCCGCAGGCGAGGCGTATACGGGGCGATTGGCCCCGAACAAGTTGGCGATGGCTGCGCCACGCTGCCGGACCGCGCCTAGGCGGCTAGGCCCGGTTGGGGCCGGCGAGCCGCCCACAGCGCGATCCATCTCACGATGGTAGGCTTCTGACAAGCGTCTCATGCTTGCCAGCTTCTTCGCGCCTTCGACGAGCTGAAGGCGGCGCGCCTCCGGCGTCTCAGCGTCAACGTCTCCCGGAATGGGCGCGGTCAGGTCTTGCAGAGCCGCGTCGAGTGGATCATGAGCTCCTTCGCCGGAACACTCGCCGTGATCGAGGACGAGGACCTCCGTGACGGTGCTTCCGCCGCACTCTGCGCAAGGGAGCGGCTCGTCGTAGACCACCCCATTGGTGGGGAAAGCGTCGAGCGACGTGGTGTCGGAGTCGACCAGCATCGGGTCAGTGGATCCTATGGACTCCAGGTCCACGGAAGGCTCGCCGGCGACGTGGAGTTGGTCGAGGAGACCCGCGAGGAGGCTCTCGGGGCCGCTCGTGCCTGCGTCGGATGCAGGCTCGTCGGAGAGGCGAACCTCGCCGATAAGTTCAGCGAGGCAGCTGGCCGCGCAGGCGATCTTAGCACCGTGCAGCGTGTCGGCGCAGACTCCGTCTGGCGTGCCGGGCTGGCTGTGCTCGCCAGGGAGGAAAAGGGTTCCCGTCCAGAGCAGGTCTCCGGACGACGGTGCACCTCGCCCCACAGTGGGCGCCAAATGTCGGGGGTTGGGTGCGACACATCCTTCAACATAGGCATAGTGACGGTCTTATTTGACTCTACTAGTGCCGATATGCCATCTTTTTATTTTCTTTTAGACTATTTGTGTTTGGTTGTGTGCATCCTAGCTACGCAGAGGCCGAATGTTACTCATCATGATTTGTATCTTCCTGATGCTAGGTTTTGAGTTAATAAAGACGCCCTTTATCGAAAAATGAAGGGATAGATCCCCAACACACTTATTTGTCTGGTGGTGGAAAGTAGATCGAAGACATTTTCACAAATAAAAACAAAAATCACGCATGGAGATACATTAAACCCCACAGCCACATTTTTCTTTTGCAACTAAGTCTGTAAACTTCTTTTTTTACTCATAGCAACACTGAATGCAGGTTGGTTTTGGCAATAAATAAATCCTATTGCAAGAATATCATACAAACTCACCTCAGCGTTTATCGATTGAGTAGCTCTCTGCCCGAAATTTAATTTCCATGAAAATAACACACAATGATACATAACTTCATTTCCAACTGCTCAGATAAAAGGTTTTACTTCTGCTTTTCGAAATAAGGACATGACTGTTAATATCGACACCAGCACATCATATGCAGGATTGCTTGCATGCATGTACCTTGTGCCATGTGCTTGCATAAAAAGAACTATCTGACTTTTTGACGGAAACTGGCAGATGCTTCGTGATAGGGTACTCAGCCTTTTTTCGTCTTCCTTCATACACTCATTCCATGGAAGAGGGCATGGGAGTTTAGAGAGGGAATTAGTGATGGGATTGCACTAGGGATTTTCTTCTTATCCCCAAGCTCTTGCATACGCATGGGAAGAACGATTTGTAATTTGCGTTTAAAAACAGTAATCACACTACAATATCACTCATTTATCCATCAATCTATATCTTTGCAATCTGCCACGCAGGATCCATAGGGTGCCTTGCTGCTTATAGTGTTGTGTGTTCTACGACTAAATAAGGTAGGGGCTTGGCCATCAACTCTGTGCTGTAATGGAGCTTGAGTAGGCTGTAAGTTGAGCGCATTAATATAGCTTATGAAATACCATGTCAGCCAGTCGGGCGAGTGCTCCGGCGCACGTCGCATCGACGAGGACCGCTGATGAAGGAGTACGGGGCATGCACCTGCCACGCAGTGGCCAGAAACGATGTCGTGCGGGTGCATCCACTAGTAGAAAACGGAGCTTTAGCGCCGGTTCGTAAGGGCCTTTAGTGCCGGTTCCATAACCGGCACTAAAGTGTGGGCACTAAAGCCCCCTCCCTTTAGTACCGGTTCGGCACGAACCGCGCTAAAGTGCCACCACGTGGCGTGAGCTCGCGCCCTGATATGGGGGACCTTTAGTACCGGTTGGTGTTACCAACCGGTACTAAAGGTTTTTTTTATTATTTTTTTCGATTTTTAATTTTTCTGATTATTTGATGATTTATTCTTTAATCACGTCTCTTAACTGCTCAAGTGTGGATCACTCATTCCAAATCATCTAACTTCCCGATCGGTCACCCATCCCTCTCACTACTCTAGCCCGAGCACGCTTAACTTTCGGGTTCTATTCTCCTTCGTTTCCGAGTCTGCATTTGTTGTTTTCCTGACAATAGTAGGATGTCAATCCTATTAACCCTCAGGAGTTTAGCTTGAGCATGAAGTCACACATTTCACCGTTTGAGTTTGAAACTATTATTCTAAAAAACAGTAATTATTTAGTAACGCTAATATTTCTTGAATAAGTTTGACCATAGTTTGACCACAATTTGACCATAGTTTGACCACAGTTTGACCATAGTTTGACCAGATTTGACAAAAATTCAAAAAATTGAAATAATTATTTAGTAACACTAATATTCTTGAATAATTATGTAGTAACATTAATACTTCTTGAATAAGTAGTTTGACCAGATTTAACCAAAAAAATTTAAAAAAACTGAAATTTGACCATATCTTTTTTTCCTTTTGGAATTTGAGGATTCTAAAAAATTCCAAACAGGCCATAGGCTGTCTCCATCGGATGCGGATTTTCGTGCTGAATATTTTGATATATTATACGTTTTTTTCCGACATCGTATGCAAAAGTTATAGCCGTTTTACATTTTCCCTACACTTTTTGCAAAACATGTTCAAATTGTAGTTTCCAAATTTTCCTAACTAGTAGATGTAGTAATATAACTACCTCTCGAAGGATTTTATTTTTTGAAGTTTTTATCATTTTCTTTTGATTTTTTCAGAACTAAAATGGCGACACACGAGGGGGGGGGGAGGAGAGTTTGAAAATTGCCCTATAGTGCTGGTTTGTGTCACAAACCGGTACTATAGGTCAGACCCCTTTAGTACCGGTTCATGGCACGAACCGGTACTAAAGGTTAGACCTTTAGTACCGGTTCGTACCACGAACCGGTACTAAGGTGATCGTGGGGCCCCGGCCTGACGCCAGCCTGCCACCACCCCTTTAGTACCGGTTCGTACCACGAACCGGTACTAAAGGTTCAACACGAACCGGCAATAATGCAAATCCGTTCGAACCGGCACTAATGGTACCATTAGTACCGGGCCAAAATCAAACCGGCACTAATGTGCTTCACGTTTGACCCTTTTTCTACTAGTGATCCTGTCGAGGAGGGCGAGCAGGCGGAGCGAATACTACATCACTACGAGGTCCAACGCTACCGTGTGGAGCGAGGAAGCCTCCGGTCTGCAGCTGCTGTAGGAACGGGTGCTCCTCCTCCCATCAAGCAAGGAGAGTGCCTTGCTGAGCAGCAACAACACGAAGGAGATATACTGGTGTGAAGCCTGGTTATCTTCTGATTCATCTTGGTTGTCCGGTATGCCGCCCAAGAAAGATGGGGAAGGGTTGGCTATGCTGTGATTTGCGAGAGGCAAGTCACTGAATCCAGGTGCATAGCACACACCCGTGCTGGTGTTCCTTTTGCCTACCATTCCTATCGCTCTACAGTTTTCCAGTCATGCACTTGAGCAATGTTATTAGAGTGCACAATTACAATTCTAGAGAAAGAGACATCACAGACTCTACTTATATAGGAAGAGTAGTGTACTAGAGAAGAATACAAAGTCTATGTAAAGAGGTCGCTACCTATGTTCGGAGAGTTGGCACATGTCGATATTTCATTTATTGTGGTCATGTTTGGTTGAAAACATGAATTCTATGGCTATCAGAGAAGGTACATAAGGAAGTTTTTGAAGAAACATGGGATAGTTAAATTCCATTTACATAGACGATACTTTGAAAACACAAGAACATAAGATGTCTAGAACAAAATGTTGAATTAAATCGTACCAGTCCATACTGGGGTTTATTACTTAATTTTTGTACTTGTTGTTTTATTTTCCAATTACTTCTTCAATTGAGAGAAAGACATTTCAAACCGGAAAGTACTAACATGATTTGGAGAAGTCTTAGGGTCTCTCTCTCTCTCTTTCCTTGACGGTGTCTTTGGTAGTCACTTCATTAAAATATCTTCTGATGTAAATGTGCACCATGCCCGGAAATACCGGGTCCTGGGTGCAATGCACCCAAACTAACTAACTAAATAAATATAGCAAAAATTATTAAAAAAGGTTGTGAATGAACGACTTCCACGGTATTCTTGGTGAATAATTTGACACTATAAAAAAATACTATCCACGTTCTTTTTACTTGCTACTTTGCTTTTGGCCCTGAAGTCTACATAAGTCAATTTCTTTCTGAAACTTTACATGCAAGTATAATACTTGATCATGTTCGTTACAAAAAAATACTATTTATTTTCAACTTTTTTCTATTTCTAATTATTATTTTTTAATTGGATGCATTGGCACCCGTGTTGCAAAAATTGCCACCACACACACCATCTTAAACTAACCCAAATGATAAGTGCCACACATGTGGCACGAAGTAACACCGTCCTAACTTTTTATAACTAAAATTGCTATAAAATCACACAAAAAACCCACTTGTGAGCCTCAAACTTATTTCCTTATTCCTCCCTTCACTCATGTCTGACAAGTGATGAAAGGGGCATGTGAATTAGGAGAAGGAATCAAGGCATCTCCAACATTCACGCGTGAAACAGACACCCCATCCGTCGGTCGACAGGGGTGGACCTGTCCGAGGACACGGAGGCGGGAGCTAGCCATGCAAGTCTACCACATATGTCTAGCAGCCATCCAAACAAATCTTATGCATATTTAAAATTACCAAATGAATATCATTGAAACTTGAATAATTTTTACATAAAACCAGATGGTTTTCGACATATTTGCCCTAGGCTGGACTCTAGCCTAGCCTAAAATCATCGCCGGGGACCGTTTCCATCTGCGGCCGGCCATGAGCCCCGAGAATGAAGCTCCACCTCTCCAGCCTGTTAGCACCTAAGCAGCCGACGATGATGAGCCCACCAAGCTTGGCTTCCATGGGAACGAAAGAGCGGTGGCCTTCCTGGACCCGACCATCGGTGACTGATAATCCACAAGTGTAGGGGATCGCAACAGCTTTCGAGGGTAAAGTATTCAACCCAAATTTATTGATTCGACACAAGGGGAGCCAAAGAATATTCTTCAGTATTAGCAGTTGAGTTGTCAATTCAACCACACCTGGATAACTTAGTATCTGCAGCAAAGTATTTAGTAGCAAAAGTGGTATGATAATAAAGGTAACAGTAGCAAAGGTAAAGACAAATGTTTTTGGGTTTTTGTAGTAGTTGTAACAGAAGCAACGAAAAAGTAAATAAGTGAAGAACAAAATATGAAAAGCTCGTAGGCAATGTATCAGTGATGGATAATTATGCCGGATGCGATTCCTCATGTAATAGATATAACATAGGGTGACACAGAACTAGCTCCAATTCATCAATGTAATGTAGGCATGTATTCCGTAAATAGTCATACGTGCTTATGGAAAAGAACTTGCATGACATCTTTTGTCCTACCCTCCCGTGGTTGCGGGGTCCTAGCGGAAACTAAGGGATATTAAGGTCTCCTTTTAATAGAGAACCGGAACAAAGCATTAGCACATAGTGAATACATGAACTCCTCAAACTACGGTCATCACCTAGAAGTATCCTGATTACTCACGCACGACGGTGAGCATCATGAAATTGGTGATGGAGGATGGTTGATGATGACGACGGCGACGAATTGTTTGGGAACATAGCAGAAATTCAAAATTTTCCTACGAGTCACCAAGATCTATCCATGGAGAGACTAGCAACGAAGGGAAGGAGAGCGCACATACATACCCTTGTAGATCGCTAAGCGGAAGCGTTCAAGAGAACGGGGTTGAAGGAGTCGTACTCGTCGTGATCCAAATCACCGGAGATCCTAGTGCCGAACGGACGGCACCTCCGCGTTCAACACACGTACAGCCCGGTGACGTCTCCCATGCCTTGATCCAGCTGTTGGGTTTCGTAGTAATTTCAAAAATTTTCCTACGCACACGCAGGATCATGTGATGCATAGCAACGAGGGGAAGAGTATTGTCTACGTACCCTACGCAGACCGACTGCGGAAGCGATGACACGACGTAGAGGAAGTAGTCGTACGTCTTCTCGATCCAACCGATCAAGCACCGAAACTACGGCACCTCCGAGTTCGAGCACACGTTCAGCTCGATGACGATCCCCGGACTCCGATCCAGCAAAGTGTCGGGGATGAGTTCCGTCAGCACGACGGCGTGATGACGATCTTGATGAACTACAGCAGCAGGGCTTCGCCTAAACTCCGCTACAGTATTATCGAGGAATATGGTGGCAGGGGGCACCGCACACGGCTAAGGAATCGATCACGTGGATCAACTTGTGTCAACTTGTGTGTTTAGAGGTGCCCCTGCCTCCGTATATAAAGGAGCCAAGGGGGGAGGGGGCGCCGGCCAAGAGGGAGAGGCGCAGGAGGAGTCCTACTCTTACCGGGAGTAGGACTCCCCCCCCCCCAATCCTATTCCAACTAGGATTCCCAAGGGGGAAAGAGGGAGAGGGGTGGCCGGCCACCTCTCCTAGTCCTAATAGGACTAGGGGAAGGGGGGAGGCGCGCAGCCCCCTTGGGCTGCCCCTTTCTCCTTTCCACTAAGGCCCATGATGGCCCATATGGCTCCCGGGGGGTTCCGGTAACCTCCCGGTAACCCGGTAAAATCCCGATTTCACCCGGAACACTTCCGATGTCCAAACATAGACTTCCAATATATCAATCTTTATGTCTCGACCATTTCGAGACTCCTCGTCATGTCCGTGATCACATCCGGGACTCCGAACAACCTTAGGTACATCAAAATGCATAAACTCATAATATAACTGTCATCGTAACCTTAAGCGTGCGGACCCTACGGGTTCGAGAACAATGTAGACATGACCGAGACACGTCTCTGGTCAATAACCAATAGCGGGACCTGGATGCCCATATTGGCTCCTACATATTCTACGAAGATCTTTATCGGTCAGACCGCATAACAACATACGTTGTTCCCTTTGTCATCGGTATGTTACTTGCCCGAGATTCGATCGTCGGTATCCAATACCTAGTTCAATCTCGTTATCGGCAAGTCTCTTTACTCGTTCCGTAATACATCATCTCACAACTAACATATTAGTTGTAATGCTTGCAAGGCTTATGTGATGTGTATTACCGAGAGGGCCCAGAGATACCTCTCCGACAATCGGAGTGACAAATCCTAATCTCGAAATACGCCAACCCAACATCGACCATTGGAGACACCTGTAGTACTCCTTTATAATCACCCAGTTACGTTGTGACGTTTGGTAGTACCCAAAGTGTTCCTCCAGTAAACGGGAGTTGCATAATCTCATAGTCATAGGAACATGTATAAGTCATGAAGAAAGCAATAGCAACATACTAAACGATCGGGTGCTAAGCTAATGGAATGGGTCATGTCAATCAGATCATTCTACTAATGATGTGACCTCGTTAATCAAATAACAACTCATTGTTTATGGTTAGGAAACATAACCATCTTTGATTAACGAGCTAGTCAAGTAGAGGCATACTAGTGACACTCTGTTTGTCTATGTATTCACACATGTATTATGTTTCCGGTAAATACAATTCTAGCATGAATAATAAACATTTATCATGATTATAAGGAAATAAATAATAACTTTATTATTGCCTCTAGGGCATATTTCCTTCAGTCTCCCACTTGCACTAGAGTCAATAATCTAGATTACACTGTAATGATTCTAACACCCATGGAGCCTTGGTGCTGATCATGTTTTGCTCGTGGAAGAGGCTTAGTCAACGGGTCTGCAACATTCAGATCCGTATGTATCTTGCAAATCTCTATGTCTCCCACCTGGACTAGATCCCGGATGGAGTTGAAGCGTCTCTTGATGTGTTTGGTCCTTTTGTAAAATCTGGATTCCTTTGCTAAGGCAATTGCACCAGTATTGTCACAAAAGATTTTCATTGGACCCGATGCACTAGGTATGACACCTAGATCGGATATGAACTCCTTCATCCAGACTCCTTCATTTGCTGCTTCCGAAGCAGCTATGTATTCCGCTTCACATGTAGATCCCGCTACAACGCTTTGTTTAGAACTGCACCAACTGACAGCTCCACCGTTTAATGTAAACACGTATCCGGTTTGCGATTTAGAATCGTCCGGATCAGTGTCAAAGCTTGCATCAACGTAACCTTTTACGGTGAGCTCTTTGTCACCTCCATATACGAGAAACATATCCTTAGTCCTTTTCAGGTATTTCAGGATGTTCTTGACCGCTGTCCAGTGATCCACTCCTGGATTACTTTGGTACCTCCCTGCTAAACTTATAGCAAGGCATACATCAGGTCTGGTACACAGCATTGCATACATGATAGATCCTATGGCTGATGCATAGGGAACATCTCTCATATTCTCTCTATCTTCTGCAGTGGTCGGGCATTGAGTCTTACTCAATTTCACACCTTGTAACATAGGCAAAAACCCTTTCTTTGCTTGATCCATTTTGAACTTCTTCAAAATTTTGTCAAGGTATGTGCTTTGTGAAAGTCCAATTAAGCGTCTTGATCTATCTCTATAGATCTTAATGCCTAATATGTAAGCAGCTTCACCGAGGTCTTTCATTGAAAAACTTTTATTCAAGTATCCCTTTATGCTATCCAGAAATTCTATATCATTTCCAATCAGTAATATGTCATCCACATATAATATCAGAAATGCTACAGAGCTCCCACTCACTTTCTTGTAAATACAGGCTTCTCCGAAAGTCTGTATAAAACCAAATGCTTTGATCACACTATCAAAACGTTTATTCCAACTCCGAGAGGCTTGCACCAGTCCATAAATGGATCGCTGGAGCTTGCACACTTTGTTATCTCCCTTTGGATCGACAAAACCTTCTGGTTGCATCATATACAACTCTTCTTCCAGAAATCCATTCAGGAATGCAGTTTTGACATCCATCTGCCAAATTTCATAATCATAAAATGCGGCAATCGCTAACATGATTCGGACGGATTTAAGCATCGCTACGGGTGAGAAGGTCTCATCGTAGTCAATCCCTTGAACTTGTCGAAAACCTTTTGCGACAAGTCGAGCTTTGTAGACAGTAACATTACCATCAGCGTCAGTCTTCTTCTTAAAGATCCATTTATTCTCAATTGCTTGCCGATCATTGGGCAAGTCAACCAAAGTCCATACTTTGTTCTCATACATGGATCCCATCTCAGATTTCATGGCTTCAAGCCACTTTGCGGAATCTGGGCTCACCATCGCTTCTTCATAGTTCGTAGGTTCATCATGATCTAGTAGCATGACTTCCAGAACAGAATTTCCGTACCACTCTGGCGCGGATCTTACTCTGGTTGATCTACGTGGTTCAGTAGTATCTTGATCTGAAGTTTCATGATCATTATCATTGGCTTCCTCACTAACCGGTGTAGGTGTCACTGAAACAGTTTTCTGTGATGAACTACTCTCCAGTAAGGGAGCAGGTACAGTTACCTCGTCAAGTTCTACTTTCCTCCCACTCACTTCTTTCGAGAGAAACTCCTTCTCTAGAAATGATCCATTCTTAGCAACGAATGTTTTGCCTTCGGATCTGTGATAGAAGGTGTACCCAACAGTTTCCTTTGGGTATCCTATGAATACACATTTCTCCGATTTGGGTTCGAGCTTATCAGGTTGAAGCTTTTTCACATAAGCATCGCAGCCCCAAACTTTAAGAAATGACAACTTTGGTTTCTTGCCAAACCATAGTTCATAAGGCGTCGTCTCAACGGATTTTGATGGTGCCCTATTTAACGTGAATGCGGCCGTCTCTAAAGCATAACCCCAAAATGATAGCGGTAAATCTGTAAGAGACATCATAGATCGCACCATATCTAGTAAAGTACGATTACGACGTTCGGACACACCATTGCGCTGTGGTGTTCCGGGTGGCGTGAGTTGTGAAACTATTCCACAGTTTTTCAAATGTACACCAAACTCGTAACTCAAATATTCTCCTCCACGATCAGATCGTAGAAACTTTATTTTCTTGTTATGATGATTTTCAACTTCACTCTGAAATTCTTTGAACTTTTCAAATGTTTCAGACTTATGCTTCATTAAGTAGATATATCCATATCTGCTCAAATCATCTGTGAAGGTGAGAAAATAACGATATCCGCCACGAGCCTCAATATTCATCGGACCACATACATCGGTATGTATGATTTCCAACAAATCTGTTGCTCTCTCCATAGTACCGGAGAACGGTGTTTTAGTCATCTTGCCCATGAGGCACGGTTCGCAAGTACCAAGTGATTCATAATCAAGTGGTTCCAAAAGTCCATCGGTATGGAGTTTCTTCATGCGCTTTATACCGATATGACCTAAACGACAGTGCCACAAATAAGTTGCACTTTCATTATCAACTCTGCATCTTTTGGTTTCAACATTATGAATATGTGTATTACTACTATCGAGATTCAGTAAGAATAGACCACTCTTCAAGGGTGCATGACCATAAAAGATATTACTCATATAAATAGAACAACCATTATTCTCTGATTTAAATGAATAACCGTCTCGCATTAAACAAGATCCAGATATAATGTTCATGCTCAACGCTGGCACCAAATAACAATTATTTAGGTCTAATATTAATCCCGAAGGTAGATGTAGAGGTAGCGTGCCGACCGCGATCACATCGACTTTGGAACCGTTTCCCACGCGCATCGTCACCTCGTCCTTAGCCAATCTTCGCTTAATCCGTAGCCCCTGTTTCGAGTTGAAAATATTAGCAACAGAACCAGTATCAAATACCCAGGTGCTACTGCGAGCATTGGTAAGGTACACATCAATAACATGTATATCACATATACCTTTGTTCACCTTGCCATCCTTCTTATCCGCCAAATACTTGGGGCAGTTCCGCTTCCAGTGACCAGTCTGCTTGCAGTAGAAGCACTCAGTTTCAGGCTTAGGTCTAGACTTGGGTTTCTTCTCTTGAGCAGCAACTGGCTTGCTGTTCTTCTTGAAGTTCCCTTTCTTCTTTCCTTTGCCCTTTTTCTTGAAACTAGTGGTTTTGTTAACCATCAACACTTGATGCTCCTTTTTGATTTCTACCTCCGCAGCTTTCAGCATTGCGAAGAGCTTGGGAATAGTCTTGTTCATCCCTTGCATATTATAGTTCATCACGAAGCTCTTGTAGCTTGGTGGCAGTGATTGGAGAATTCTGTCAATGACGCAATCATCCGGAAGATTAACTCCCAATTGAATCAAGTGATTATTATACCCAGACATTTTGAGTATATGCTCACTGACAGAACTGTTCTCCTCCATCTTGCAGCTATAGAACTTATTGGAGACTTCATATCTCTCAATTCGGGCATTTGCTTGAAATATTAACTTCAACTCCTGGAACATCTCATATGCTCCATGACGTTCAAAACGTCGTTGAAGTCCCGATTCTAAGCCGTAAAGCATGGCACACTGAACTATCGAGTAGTCATCAGCTTTGCTCTGCCAGACGTTCATAACATCTGGTGTTGCTCCAGCAGCAGGCCTGGCACCCAGCGGTGCTTCCAGGACGTAATTCTTCTGTGCAGCAATGAGGATAATCCTCAAGTTACGGACCCAGTCCTTGTAATTGCTACCATCATCTTTCAACTTTGCTTTCTCAAGGAACGCATTAAAATTCAACGGAACAACAGCACGAGCCATCTATCTACAATCAACATAAACAAGCAAGATACTTTCAGGGACTAAGTTCATGATAAATTTTAAGTTCAATTAATCATATTACTAAAGAACTCCCACTTAGATAGACATCCCTCTAATCCTCTAAGTGATCACGTGATCCAAATCAACTAAACCATGTCCGATCATCACGTGAGATGGAGTAGTTTCATCGGTGAACATCATTATGTTGATCATATCTACTATATGATTCACGCTCGACCTTTCGGTCTCCGTGTTCCGAGACCATATCTGTATATGCTAGGCTCGTCAAGTTTAACCTGAGTATTCTGCGTGCGCAACTGTTTTGCACCCGTTGTATTTGAACGTAGAGCCTATCACACCCGATCATCACGTGGTGTCTCAGCACGAAGAACTTTCGCAACGGTGCATACTCAGGGAGAACACTTCTTGATAATTTAGTGAGAGATCATCTTATAATGCTACCGTCAATCAAAGCAAGATAAGATGCATAAAAAGATAAACATCACATGCAATCAATATAAGTGATATGATATGGCCATCATCATCTTGTGCTTGTGATCTCCATCTCCGAAGCACCGTCATGATCACCATCGTCACCGGCGCGACACCTTGATCTCCATCGTAGCATCGTTGTCGTCTCGCCAATCTTATGCTTCCACGACTATCACTACCGTAGTAATAAAGTAAAGCATTACATCACGATTGCATTGCATACAATAAAGCGACAACCATATGGCTCCTGCCAGTTGCCGATAACTTGGTTACAAAACATGATCATCTCATACAATTAAATTCAGCATCATGCCTTGACCATATCACATCACAACATGCCCTGCAAAAACAAGTTAGACGTCCTCTACTTTGTTGTTGCATGTTTTACGTGGCTGCTACGGGCTTAAGTAAGAACCAATCTCACCTACGCATCAAAACCACAACGATAGTTTGTCAAATAGACTCCGTTTTAACCTTCGCAAGGACCGGGCGTAGCCATACTTGGTTCAACTAAAGTTGGAGAGGCAGTCGCCCGCAAGCCATCTCTGTGCAAAGCACGTCGAGGGAACCGGTCTCGCGTAAGCGTACGCGTAAGGTTGGTCCGGGTCGTCTCGTCCAACAATACCGCCGAACCAAAGTATGACATGCTGGTAGGCAGTATGACTTGTATCGTCCACAACTTACTTGTGTTCTACTCGTGCATATAACATCAACATCAATAACCTAGGCTCGGATGCCACTGTTGGGTTTCGTAGTAATTTCAAAAATTTTCCTACGCACACGCAGGATCATGTGATGCATAGCAACGAGGGGAAGAGTATTGTCTACGTACCCTACGCAGACCGACTGCGGAAGCGATGACACGACGTAGAGGAAGTAGTCGTACGTCTTCTCGATCCAACCGATCAAGCACCGAAACTACGGCACCTCCGAGTTCGAGCACACGTTCAGCTCGATGACGATCCCCGGACTCCGATCCAGCAAAGTGTCGGGGATGAGTTCCGTCAGCACGACGGCGTGATGACGATCTTGATGAACTACAGCAGCAGGGCTTCGCCTAAACTCCGCTACAGTATTATCGAGGAATATGGTGGCAGGGGGCACCGCACACGGCTAAGGAATCGATCACGTGGATCAACTTGTGTCAACTTGTGTGTTTAGAGGTGCCCCTGCCTCCGTATATAAAGGAGCCAAGGGGGGAGGGGGCGCCGGCCAAGAGGGAGAGGCGCAGGAGGAGTCCTACTCTTACCGGGAGTAGGACTCCCCCCCCCCCAATCCTATTCCAACTAGGATTCCCAAGGGGGAAAGAGGGAGAGGGGTGGCCGGCCACCTCTCCTAGTCCTAATAGGACTAGGGGAAGGGGGGAGGCGCGCAGCCCCCTTGGGCTGCCCCTTTCTCCTTTCCACTAAGGCCCATGATGGCCCATATGGCTCCCGGGGGGTTCCGGTAACCTCCCGGTAACCCGGTAAAATCCCGATTTCACCCGGAACACTTCCGATGTCCAAACATAGACTTCCAATATATCAATCTTTATGTCTCGACCATTTCGAGACTCCTCGTCATGTCCGTGATCACATCCGGGACTCCGAACAACCTTAGGTACATCAAAATGCATAAACTCATAATATAACTGTCATCGTAACCTTAAGCGTGCGGACCCTACGGGTTCGAGAACAATGTAGACATGACCGAGACACGTCTCTGGTCAATAACCAATAGCGGGACCTGGATGCCCATATTGGCTCCTACATATTCTACGAAGATCTTTATCGGTCAGACCGCATAACAACATACGTTGTTCCCTTTGTCATCGGTATGTTACTTGCCCGAGATTCGATCGTCGGTATCCAATACCTAGTTCAATCTCGTTATCGGCAAGTCTCTTTACTCGTTCCGTAATACATCATCTCACAACTAACATATTAGTTGTAATGCTTGCAAGGCTTATGTGATGTGTATTACCGAGAGGGCCCAGAGATACCTCTCCAACAATCGGAGTGACAAATCCTAATCTCGAAATACGCCAACCCAACATCGACCATTGGAGACACCTGTAGTACTCCTTTACAATCACCCAGTTACGTTGTGACGTTTGGTAGTACCCAAAGTGTTCCTCCGGTAAACGGGAGTTGCATAATCTCATAGTCATAGGAACATGTATAAGTCATGAAGAAAGCAATAGCAACACACTAAACGATCGGGTGCTAAGCTAATGGAATGGGTCATGTCAATCAGATCATTCTACTAATGATGTGACCTCGTTAATCAAATAACAACTCATTGTTCATGGTTAGGAAACATAACCATCTTTGATTAACGAGCTAGTCAAGTAGAGGCATACTAGTGACACTCTGTTTGTCTATGTATTCACACATGTATTATGTTTCCGGTAAATACAATTCTAGCATGAATAATAAACATTTATCATGATTATAAGGAAATAAATAATAACTTTATTATTGCCTCTAGGGCATATTTCCTTCACCAGCAAGGAGAGAGGGAGAGGTTGAGGAAGACTCCGTCCAGCAGCAGCACAACGGCGTGGTGGTGATGGAGGAGCGTGGCAATCCTGCAGGGCTTCGTCAAGCACCGCGAGATATGAGGAGAAAGAGAGGTAGGGCTGCGCCAACAGGTGAAGAACTTCGTGTGTTGGGCTGCTCCTATGCCTCCACTATATATAGGGGGAGAGGGGGCTGCGCCCCACCTTGGTTTCCACCCCTAGGGGCGGCGGCCAGCCCTAGATCCCATCTAGGGGGGCGGCCAAGGGGGGGAGAGGGGGAAACTTGCCCCCCCAAGCAAGGTGGGGCGCCCCCTCCCCAAACCCTAGGCACCTTGGGCCCTTGTGGGGGGCGCACCAGCCCATCTGGGGCTGGTCCCCTCCCACACATGGCCCATGCAGCCCTCCGGGGATGGTGGCCCCACTTGGTGGACCCCCGGGACCCTCCGGTGGTCCCGGTACATTACCGATAAAACCCAAAACATTTCCGATGACCAAAACAGGACTTCCCATATATAAATCTTTACCTCCGGACCATTCCGGGACTCCTCGTGACGTCCGGGATCTCATCCGGGACTCCGAACAACATTCGGTAACCACATACAAACTTCCTTTATAACCCTAGCATCATCGAACCTTAAGTGTGTAGACCCTACGGGTTCGGGAACCATGCAGACATGATCGAGACATTCTCCGGTCAATAACCAACAGCGGGATCTAGATACCCATGTTGGCTCCCACATGTTCCACGATGATCTCATCGGATGAACCACGATGTCAAGGACTCAATCAATCCCGTATACAATTCCCTTTGTCTAGCGGTATTATACTTGCCTGAGATTCGATCGTCGGTATGCCGATACCTTGTTCAATCTCGTTACCGGCAAGTCTCTTTACTCGTTCCATAACACATCATCCCTTGATCAACCCCATGGTCACATTGTGCACATTATTATGATGTCCTACCGAGTGGGCGCAGAGATACCTCTCCATTTACACGGAGTGACAAATCCCAGTCTCGATTCGTGCCAACCCAACAGACACTTTCGGAGTTACCTGTAGTTCACCTTTATAGCCACCCAGTTACGTTGTGACGTTTGGTACACCCAAAGCATTCCTACGGTATCCGGGAGTTGCACAATCTCATGGTCTAAGGAAAAGATACTTGACATTAGAAAAGCTTTAGCATACGAACTACGATCTTTGTGCTAGGCTTAGGATTGGGTCTTGTCCATCACATCATTCTTCTAATGATGTGATCCCGTTATCAACGACATCCACTGTCCATGGTCAGGAAACTTTAACCATCTATTGATCAACGAGCTAGTCAACTAGAGGCTTACTAGGGACATGGTGTTGTCTATGTACCCACACATGTATCTGAGTTTCCTATAAAGCATGGATAATAAACGATTATCATGAACAAGGAAATATAATAATAACCAATTTATTATTGCCTCTAGGGCATATTTCCAACAGTCTCCCACTTGCACTAGAGTCAATAATCTAGTTCACATCTCTATGTGATTAACACTCACAGGTCACATCGCCATGTGACCAACATCCAAAGAGTTTACTAGTGTCACTAAACTAGTTCACATAATCATGTGATTAAGACTCAATGAGTTCTGGGGTTTCATCATGTTTTGCGTGTGAGAGAGGTTTTAGTCAACGGGTCTGCAACATTCAGATCCGTATGTACTTCACAAATCTCTAGGTCATATTGTAAATGCTGCTTCCACGCTCCACTTGGAGCTATTCCAAATGGTTGCTCCACTATACGTATCCGGTTTGCTACTCAGAGTCATTCGGATAGGTGTTAAAGCTTGCATCGACGTAACCCTTTACGTCGAACTCTTTATCACCTCCATAATCGAGAAACATATCCTTATTCCTCTAAGGATAATTTTGATCGCTATCTGGTGATCCACTCCTTGATCATCTTTGTATCCTCTTGCCAGGTATGTAGCAAGGCACACATCAGGTACAATACTTAGCATAGCATACTGTAGAGCCTACGTCTAAAGCATAGGGGACGACCTTCGTCCTTTCTCTCTTTTCTGCCATGGTCGAGCTTTAAGTCTTAACTTCATAACTTACATCTCAGGGAAGAACTCCTTCTTTGACTGATCCATCTTGAACACCTTCAAGATCATGTCAAGGTATATGCTCATTTGAAAGTACCATTTAGCGTTTTTGATCTATCCTCATAGATCTTGATGCTCAATGTTCAAGTAGCTTAATCCAGGTTTTCTATTGAAAAACACCTTTCAAATAACCCTCTATGCTTTACAGAAATTCTACATCATTTCTGATCAACAATATGTTAACAACATATACTCCTCAGAAATTCTATAGTGCTCCCACTCACTTCTTTGGAAATACAAGTTTCTCATAAACTTTGTATAAACCCAAAATCTTTGATCATCTCATCAAAGCGCACATTCCAACTCCGAGATGCTTACTCCAGTCCTTAGAAGGATAGCTGGAGCCAGCATACCTTTTAGCATCCTTAGGATCGACAAAAAAACTTTCTGATTGTATCACATACAACCTTTCCTTACGAAAACTTGTAAGGAAACTCGTTTTGACATCCATCTGCCAAATTTCATAAATGCAGCTTATGCTAACATGATTCCGACGGACTTAAGCATCGCTACGGATGAAAAAATCTCATTGTAGTCAACTCCTTGAACTTGTGAAAAACTCTTCGCCACATGTCGAGCTTCATAGACGGTGACATTACCGTCCACGTCCGTCTTCTTCTTAAAGATCCATTTATCTCAATGGCTTGCCGATCATCGGGCAAGTCCACCAAAGTCCACGCTTTGTTCTGATACATGGATCCTATCTCGGATTTCATGGCTTCTAACCATTTGTCGGAATTTGGGCCCACCATCGCTTCTCCATAGCTCGTAGGTTCATTGTTGTCTAGCAACATGACCTTCAAGAGAGGATTACTGTACCACTCTGAAGTAGTACGCATCCTTGTCACCCTACGAGGTACGGTAGTGACT
Organism: Triticum dicoccoides; assembly: GCF_002162155.2. NCBI lineage: Eukaryota > Viridiplantae > Streptophyta > Magnoliopsida > Poales > Poaceae > Triticum > Triticum dicoccoides. The sequence goes on from NC_041389.1 coordinate 607,248,626, forward strand.
TGATCCAAAACTTCATGATCACTATCATAAGCTTCTACTTCAATTGGTGTAGGCGCCACAGGAACAACTTCATGTGCCCTGCTACACACTTGTTGAAGTGACGGTTCAATAACCTCATCAAGTCTCCACCATCCTCCCACTTAATTTTCGAGACAAACTTTTCCTTGAGAAAGGACCCGATTCAAGAAACAATCCCTATTGCTTTCGGATCTGAATTAGGAGGTATACCCAACTGTTTTGGGTGTCCTATGAAGATGCATTTTATCCGCTTTAGGTTCCACCTTATCAACCTGAAACTTTTTCACATAAGCGTCGCAGCCCCAAACTTTTAAGAAACGACAACTTAGGTTTCTCCAAACCATAGTTCAAACGGTGTCGTCTCAACGGAATTAAGTGGTGCCCTATAAAGTGAGTGCGTTTGTCTCTAATGCCTAACCCATGAACGATAGTGGTAATTCGATAAGAGACATCATGGTACGCACCATATCCAATAGGGTGTAACTATGATGTTCGGACACACCATCACACTATGGTGTTCCAGGCGGTATTAATTGTGAAACAATTTCCACAATATCTTAATTGCGTGCCAAAGCTCGTAAATCAGATACTCATGTCTATGATCATATCATAGACATTTTATCCTCTTGTCACAATGATCTTCTACTTCACTCTGAAATTACTTGAGCCATTCAATAATTCAGACTTGTGTTCCATCAAGTAAATATACTCAACATCTACTCGAATCATCTGTGAGGTAAGAACATAACGATATTCACTGCATGCCTCAGCACTCATTGGACTGCACACATCAAAATGTGTTACTTCCAACAAGTTGCTATCTTGTTCCATCTTACTGAAAACGAGGCTTTTCAGTCATCTTGCCCATGTGGTATGATTTGCATATCTCAAGTGATTCAAAATCAAGTGAGTCCAAACGATCCATCTGCATGGAGTTTCTTCATGCGTATGCACCAATAGACATGGTCCGCATGTCTCAAACTTTTCAAAAATGAGTGAGTCCAAAGATCCATCAACATGGAGCTTCTTCATGCATTTTATACCAATATGACTTACATGGCAGTGCCACAAGTAAGTGGTACCATCATTACTATCTTATATCTTTTGGCATGAAAATGTGTATCACTACTATCGAGATTCAATAAACCATTCCTTTAGGTGCAAGGCCATTGAAGGTATTATTCAAATAAATAGAGTAACCATTATTCTCCTTAAATGAATAACCGTATTGTGATAGACATAATTCAATCATGTCTATGCTCAACGCAAACACCAAATGACAATTATTCAGGTTTAATACTAATCTTGATGGTAGAGGGAGCGTGCGATGTTTGATCACATCAAACTTGGAAACACTTCCAACACATATCGTCAACTCACCTTTAGCTAGTCTCCGTTCATTCCGTAGCTTTTATTTCGAGTTACTAACACTTAGCAACCGAACCGGTATCTAATACCCTGGTGCTACTAGGAGTACTTGTAAAGTACACATTAACATAATGTATATCCAATATACTTCTATCGACCTTGCCAGCCTTCTTATCTACCAAGTATCTAGGGTAATCCTGCTCCAGTGGCTGTTCCCCTTATTACAAAAGCACTTAGTCTCGGGTTTGGGTTCAACCTCGGGTTTCTTCACTAGAGCAGCAGCTGATTTGCCATTTCATGAAGTATCCCTTCTTGCCCTTGCCCTTCTTGAAACTAGTGGTTTCACCAACCATCAACAATTGATGCTCCTTCTTGATTTCTACTTTCGCGGTGTCAAACATCGCGAATACCTCAAGGATCATCATATCTATCCCTGATATGTTATAGTTCATCACGAAGCTCTAGCAGCTTGGTGGCAATGACTTTGGAGAAACATCACTATCTCATCTGGAAGATCAACTCCCACTCGATTAAAGTGATCGTTGTACTCAGACAATCTGAGCACAAGCTCAATGATTGAGCTTTTGCTCCCTTAGTTTGCAAGCTAAGAAAATTGTCGGAGGTCTCATACCTCTTGACGTGGGCACGAGCCTGGAATCCCAATTTCAGCCCTCGAAACATCTCATATGTTCCGCGACGTTTCGAAAACGTCTTTGGTGCCTCTATTCTAAACCATTTAACTGAACTATCATGTAGTTATCAAAACGTGTATATCCGATGTTCGCAACATCCACAGACGATGTTTGGGGTTCTGCACACTGAGCAGTGCATTAAGGACATAAGCTTTCTACTGATCGCATAATCGCTACTATCAACTTTCAACTATATTTTCTCTAGGAACATATCTAAAACAGTAGAACTAAAGCGCGAGCTATGACACAATTTGCAAAGGGTCTTTTGACTATGGTCAGGATAATTAAGTTCATCTTATGAACTCCCACTCAGATAGACATCCCTCTAGTCATCTATGTGATTACATGACCCGAGTCAACTAGGTCGTGACCGATCATCACGTGAGATGGACTAGTCATCATCGGTGAACATCTTCATGTTGATCGTATCCTCCATACGACTCATGCTCGACCTTTCGGTCTCTTGTGTTCCGAGGCCATGTCTGTACATGCTAGGCTCATCAAGTTAACCTAAGTGTTTCGCGTGTGTAAATCTGGCTTACACCCGTTGTATGTGAACGTAAGAATCTATCACACCCGATCATCACGTGGTGCTTCGAAACGACGAACTTTCACAACGGTGCACAGTTAGGGGGAACACTTTCTTGAAATTTTAATGAGGGATCATCTTATTTACTACCGTCGTTCTAAGCAAATAAGATGTATAAACAAGATAAACATCACATGCAATCAAATAGTGACATGATATGGCCAATATCATTTTTGCTCCTTTTGATCTCCATCTTCGGGGCTCCATGATCATCATCGTCACCGGCATGACACCATGATCTCCATCATCATGATCTCCATCATCGTGTCTTCATGAAGTTGTCTCGCCAACTATTACTTCTACTACTATGGCGACCGGTTAGCAATAAAGTAAAGTAATTACATGACGTTGTTCAATGACACGCATGTCATACAATAAATAAAGACAATTCCTATGGCTCCTGCCGGTTGTCATACTAATCGACATGCAAGTCGTGATTCCTATTACAAGAACATGATCAATGTCATACATCACATATCATTCATCACATTCTTCTTGGCCATCACATCACATAGCATACCCTGCAAAAACAAGTTAGACGTCCTCTAATTGTTGTTTGCATGTTTTACGTGGCTGCTATGGGTTTCTAGCAAGAACGTTTCTTACCTACGCAAAAACCACAACGTGATATGTCAATTGCTATTTACCCTTCATAAGGACCCTTTTCATCGAATCCAATCCGACTAAAGTGGGAGAGACTGGAACCCACTAGCCACCTTATGCAACAAGTGCATGTCAGTCGGTGGAACCTGTCTCACGTAAGTGTACGTGTAAGGTCGGTCCGGGCCGCTTCATCCCACAATGCCGCCGAATCAAGATTGGACTAGTAACGGTAAGCATATTGAACAAAATCAACGCCCACAACTACTTTGTGTTCTACTCGTGCAAAGAATCTACGCAATAGACCTAGCACATGATGCCACTCTTGGGGAACGTAGCAGAAAATGAAAATTTTCCTACGAGTCACCAAGATCTATCCATGGAGAGACTAGCAACAAAGGGAAGGAGAGTGCATCTACATACCCTTGTAGATCTCTAAGCGTAAGCGTTCAAGAGAACGGGGTTGAAGGAGTCATACTCGTCGTGATCCAAATCACCGGAGATCCTAGTGCCGAACGGACGGCACCTCCGCGTTCAACACACGTACAGCCCGGTGACGTCTCCCATGCCTTGATCCAGCAAGAAGAGAGGGAGAGGTTGAGGAAGACTCCGTCCAGCAGCAGCACAACGGCGTGGTGGTGATGGAGGAGCGTGGCAATCCTGCAGGGCTTCGCCAAGCACCGCGAGATATGAGGAGAAAGAGAGGTAGGGCTGCGCCCACATGTGAAGAACTTTGTGTGTTGGGCTGCTCCTATGCCTCCACTATATATAGGGGGAGAGGGGGCACCTTCGTGTGTTGGTTTCCACCCCTAGGGGCGGCGGCCAGCCCTAGATCGCATCTAGGGGGGCGGCCAAGGGGGGGAGAGGGGGAAACTTGCCCCCCAAGCAAGGTGGGGCACCCCCTCCCCAAACCCTAGGTGCCTTGGGCCCTTGTGGGGGGCGCACCAGCCACCTGGGGCTGGTCCCCTCCCACACTTGGCCCATGCAGCCCTCCGGGGATGGTGGCCCCACTTGGTGGAGCCCGGGACCCTCCCGGTGGTCCCGGTACATTACCGATAAAACCCAAAACTTTTCCGGTGACCAAAACAGGACTTCCCATATATAAATCTTTACCTCCGGACCATTCCGGAACTCCTCGTGACATCCGGGATCTCATCCGGGACTCCGAACAACATTCGGTAACCACATACAAACTTCCTTTATAACCCTAGCGTCATCGAACCTTAAGTGTGTAGACCCTACGGGTTCGGGAACCATGCAGACATGACCGAGACGTTCTCCGGTCAATAACCAACAGCGGGATCTGGATACCCATGTTGGCTCCCACATGTTCCACGATGATCTCATCGGATGAACCATGATGTCAAGGACTCAATCAATCCCGTATACAATTCCCTTTGTCTAGCGGTATTATACTTGCTTGAGATTCGATCGTCGGTATGCCGATACCTTGTTCAATCTCGTTACCGGCAAGTCTCTTTACTCGTTCCGTAACACATCATCCCGTGATCAACCCCTTGGTCACATTGTGCACATTATGATGATGTCCTACCGAGTGGGCCCAGAGATACCTCTCCATTTACACGAAGTGACAAATCCCAGTCTCGATTCGTGCCAACCCAACAGACACTTTGGGAGATACCTGTAGTGCACATTTATAGCCACCCAGTTACGTTGTGAAGTTTGGTACACCCAAAGCATTCCTACGGTATCCGAGAGTTGCACAATCTCATGGTCTAAGGAAAAGATACTTGACATTAGAAAAGCTTTAGCATACGAACTACGATCTTTGTGCTAGGCTTAGGATTGGGTCTTGTCCATCACATCATTCTTCAAATGATGTGATCCCGTTATCAACAACATCCAATGTCCATGGTCAGGAAACTGTAACCATCTATTGATCAACGAGCTAGTCAACTAGAGGCTTACTAGGGACATGGTGTTGTCTATGTACCCACACATGTATCTGAGTTTCCTATCAATACAATTATAGCATGGATAATAAACGATTATAATGAACAAGGAAATATAATAATAACTAATTTATTATTGCCTCTAGGGCATATTTCCAACACGAATCCCCCTCTCCGGAGCCCCGAACAGACTCTAGATCAGCCTTCCCAAGAGAGATTAGGGCTTGGCGGCGGCTCCGTGTCGTAAAACACGATGAAACTTTCTCTCTGATTTTTTTCTCCCCGAACGTGAATATATGGAGTTGGAGTTGAGGTCGGTGGAGGTCCAGGGGGGCGCGCCCCCCTGTATCGTGGACAGGCCCTGGGCCCCCTGGTTTATTTTTTTCGCCCAGAAATTCTTATTAATTCCAAAAAGTGCCTCCATGGATTTTCAGGACATTCCGAGAACTTTTCTTTTCTACACATAAACAACATCATGGTAGTTCTGCTGAAAACAGCGCCAGTTCGGGTTAGTTTCATTCAAATCATGCAAGTTAGAGTCCAAAACAAGGGCAAAAGTGTTTGGAAAAGTAGATACGTTGGAGACGTATCAACTCCCCCAAGCTTAAAGCTTTGCTTGTCCTCAAGCAATTCAGTTGATAAACTGAAAGTGATAAAGAAAAACTTTTACAAACTCTGTTTGCTCCTGTTGTTGTAACATGAAAAGTCATCATACAGGTTCAGCAAATACTATGAACTAATCATACTAACAATAACACTTAGGGCTCACAATTACTCATATCAATAGCATAATCAGCTAGCGAGCCATAATAATAAAACTCGAATGATAACACTTTCTCGAAATAATCATAACATGATATAACAAAATGGTATCTCGCTAGCCATTTCCGAGGCCGCAAAACATAAATGCAGATCACCTTTAAAGATCAAGGACTGACTAAACATTGTAAGTCATGGTAAAAGAGATCTAGTCAAGTCATGCCCAATACAAACCAATAGTAATGAATGCGAATGACAGTGTGCTCTCCAGCAGGTGCTTTTAATAAGAAGGGTGATGACTCAACATAAAAGTAAATAGATAGGCCCTTCGCAGAGGGAACACTACAAGAAAATTGAGATACTGTGACGAAAATCCTGATGACGATGGTTGAGAACATCACAGAAATTCCTAATATGTGACATTTTGTAAGTGGCGTCACTTATTACAGCAAATCGATGACGTTTAATGTCACTGAATCACGCGACCGTTGAGCCTCACCTGGCTACCAATTTCTGCGATGGTTCGGTAATTTCCATGATGGGTCTACTAGAGTCACGAATATTAACGAATGTGTGCCGTTCTTTATTTCTTCATGTAATGTCTAGCAGTGGGGCCTACCATAACCGCGTCACGAGTTATTGAGTGGTAGGACCCACATGATGGTGTCTGCAATGGCACTCACCCCAGTTTCTTCATATGTTTTTGAACACTTAACTTATTTTATTCTATCTAATGGAAGTAAATAGTGGTTAGGAAGAAAGTTATTTTGTGTTTTCGTGAACTGGTGCCCATGGCGCTATAGTTGTTTCGTTCTATCTCAAGAAAATGGAAATAAGAGTGGATGATTTTTTTTGGTATGGATGTTCGTGAGATGATGCTTATGGCAATCAGTTGTTTCGTTTTATCTCAAAAATTCAAATTTGATGAATTTCAGGCCATTTATCTCATATATTTCAGCATTGGACTATATCCGTGCCATACAAATGTCTCTATAAGTTCACATCTTTGACTACAGACTCTTCTAACATTACTATTTGAAAACAATCAGTCCATGTTGCCACTTTGGAGTACTTATTTTTTTCATAATTATAAGGTCGTTATGTACAACTTTCCACATATATTCAGGTAGAGTTCTTCCAAAAAACTTACATGGAACAAACCACATCATAATGTTTTTGTACGAGTTACACCACTGTTTAAATCATTTGCCATCTCATTTACATACTATTGTATTTAACTCGAAAATAAACCATTCCCTTTCCACTAAAAAACACTTTTCGCTCCACTTCTCTAAATTTTTGCCGCATCCAATTAATTACGCCCTTGTTTTTTCAGCTGCGCAGAACCAACTCGCTCTAATTTCTATCCCCATCTCCACCCCTCTCCCCCACGACTGCATCCAACGACGAGATTTGAGGATCACGCCGTCGGCGCACCCCGCGACACCAGCCACGTAATCCTTCTCCAATGACGGCTGCTCGCCCGCCCTCCCATCAAATCCCGGCTGCCGCGCTCGCTCTCCACAAGGAACGGCCGCCACGCCACGCCGGCCAAGATCGGATCCGCCAACCCACGACATCGAAGTCGCCAGCCTCGACAGGCAACATCATAGCCGCTCGCCTCATCCTCACCATCGCCCCACTCCAGCGCCTTCCCCAGCTACCTTTCTCACCTCATGCTTTACCAAGATCTGGACGTTGGCTCACCACCCCTCCATCACCCACTACTTGAGATTAGATGCTGATTTAGCTGTTTGGTTTCGTCCAGTGACCAACAAGATGGCGGCGGCTGGAGACAACAAGTTTGGGAGAGGCAACCCGATGATGCAGTTAGGCTAGGGGATGGGTGAGAAACTCTGCAAGGAACCGCACTGCAATACCATTAGATCTGGTCCCCTTCCAACTATTCGAGGGTATATTTCGCTGCTTCCTTATTTCTTCCATAGTTTCCGGATGTAAGATTTGTGATCTGTAAAATTTGATTCTTCTAACCACCTATTTAAGATCTCCTTTTCCTAGTTGCAGTTCATCTAGATAAGGAGTAAGATCAATGCCCTTTGCTCTTCTCAAAGGTATGGTTTATACGTACACTAGTAGAAAAACACCTAATAGTCCCTGTTCATAAGGGCCTTTAGTCCCGGTTCATGAACCGGGACTAATGGGTCGTTACTAATACCTCCACCCATTAGTCACGGTTCAAACATGAACCGGGACCAATGTGCCTCCACGTGGCCCTGTGCACCGAGCCCAGTCAAGGGGCCTTTGGTCCCGGTTGGTGGCTCCAACCGGGACCAAAAGGCATCCACGCATCAGCACTCCAGTGGCTGGGGTTTTTGTTTTTTTTTGAAAGGAGGGGAGGTTGGGGGTTTTGGGGGGTTAATTTAGGTGTTTCATATATTGTGTTAGCTAGCTAATTAATAGAGAGAAGTGTCCTCTCTTATGTCCGTGCTTGGACGCTACGTACTATATATACATAAGTGATCGAGAGAACCATTCAGTACAGAAGTTCGTCATGCATACCGAGAGAAGTGATCGATCGACCTCTCCTTCTCTGAGAGATTGGTCGAACAACAAGTTTTCGTATCATGTATCCGACGCTACTGGCTACATACATGTACAATATGTATAAGATCTCTTGATTACAAACCCCTAGCATTTGAAATCAATTTCCACATGGTATTCTCCGGCTTTACTGATGACGTGATCAAGAAAGAATCCCACCAATTCCTCTTGAATTGCTTTCATGCGATCTGGTTCTAGGAGTTCATTCCGCATCTGCCACGTCTAATTTGAAGAAGGGGGTTAATTAATACATATATATGAATGAAACTCAACAGAAATGATGGTGTAATAAAATGAAATTATGAATATTATTGCTTACGCACTTCATATTGTCTTTTAGAGTAGCCCCGCTTGTTTTTCAAAGTCGCGGTGTGGATGAACTCGCACACGTATTATCCACAGAAATCATTCCCTTCCTCCTGCCACAAGCACTTTACGAGAAATAGAGGTCAATCAAACTGATAATGAAGCATTATAAATGGCATTGATGAAAGTATATAGCTATAGAATCAACGGGAGATGCGCGCAACTAGCTAGCCAGTAGTACTTACTTTCGGGTATGTATATCGCAGCTCCTTCGGCAGTCCCGGAGCTTCTGCGGTGAACTGTTTCCAAACCCTGCAAGACAAAGAAAATTATTATTATTACTTGAGATATCAGGAAATGAACAAAAAGTTGCCAATATGGTGTGATAATGATCGATTGAACTTACTTGCTGAGCATTTCAGTCATGTCCGCATAGCTTTCAGGATCTTTCCGTCTCGAGTCTAAGACGGTTACTAGTCCCTGCTCAAGCTTAATCTCCATAAGAATATAGTGGTACCTGCACACACATGCATAACTCATCAATTACATTACTATAACCTCGCTCGAGTAATAAGGGAAACCGAATATGCACACGACAATAACACTCACTCGGCATTGTAAGGAAAGAGTATGGTATCTTTGTTTTGATTTTTTATCAACGATCGTAGCAAGTTGTCCTCCCTGTCTCTAAATTTCTACAATGAATAATTTCAACTCGTGTTTCCCCTTTAAGCAGCAAGATCATGCAGTCTCCAGAACATTTAATATGTGACTAGACTCTACGTTCAGAGTATTAACATTTTTTTTTGAAAGACCCAGCAAGATCGCTGGCTTCATTGATTTAGCAGATAGGAGAGTACAAAGTTGTGATCAAAACGATCAGAGAAGAAATAAAGAGGGGAGGGGTGGCCATGGAAACACCAACCCCGTCCGAGACTACTAAACTAAATTTCTCCCAACAGATCCCCAAATGGGGACTCTAATTTCTTGGCTCCGGCTGTTCTCCATTGCTCCAAATTGCTGCTGATTTTTGCACATATGCGTTGAGTACTAGGCAGCAACCCGCAAAAGGTACAGTCATTCGTCTCCTTCTGTATTTCCCACAGAATCATGATGATTGTCGATCTGATTGCCCCTCTGTTTTGCACAGTGGTCCGGTTGATGATTTCCTGAATCCTTTGAACAGAGTTAGAGGGGCCCCTGTCCAATGGAGCCAGCGAGCAGCAGCCTGATCGCCCAACCGCATGCAGCCAAATTTCCCGTGCAAAACTGCAGTCCCAAAAAAATGTGTAGACGTTTCAAGGTTGCGGAGACATAATTGACAAAAGTAGTTATCGGTCCAGCCCCTCCTCTGAAGTCGATCATTGCACCATAGTCTGTCTTGGAGTAGTAACCACATCAACATCTTGAGCTTGTTAGGAGCCCACACCTTCCAGATCATCTTGTTGAGGTTGGACAGAGCGACCGGCTGGAACTGGTTGTTGTATGCAGAGCTTGCAGTGTAGCGGCCGTTTTTTGTGCCTTGCCATCTTATGAGGTCGTCTTCGTCAGGCCACAGCACGGTGTTAGCATTTTGGATCATGTGCCAAATGGATAGGAACTCCGGAGCTATGGCCATTGTGTTTCCGTGTTGTAGGTCTTTGATCCATTGGTCATTCCGGAGAGATGCCTCAACGCTTCTATTTTTCCTGCGGGCGTGATTGAAGACCGCCGGGAATGAGATCGCTAAAGGAGAATCACCTATCCAGTTGTCATTCCAGAAAATGGCTTTGCGGCCATTTCCGATCCGAACTCTGGTTGCTAAGCTGAAGATTCTTCGTTCCTTCTCCGAAGCCGGGATGTGCAGTTGCGTCCAAGGTCTTCCGGGCTGCTCCCACGGCAGCCACTGCCATCTGAGTCGAAGGGTAGTGCTGAATTTGTTTAGATCAAGGATGCCCAGCCCGCCTTGCCGACAGGGGAGCAGACTTTAGACCAGGAAACCTTGCACTTTCCACCTGTGAGCTCCTCATCCTGGGTCCATAAGAACCACCTTCTAGCCTTGTCAATCTCTCTTATGATCTTCTTGGGGATCTTGAGGACTGTCATGGCAAAAGTTGGCAGAGCGGAGAGCACACTATGGATTAGAACCCTCCTTCCTGCCAGGTTGAGCAGCCTCCCTTTCCAGCCTGCCAACCGCGCTTTAATTCTGTCTAGAATGGACTGAAAGTGAGACAAACGCAGCCTTGTCGTCGAGATCGGTAGCCCGAGATAAGTCATTGGAAAATCTATCAGAGAGCCTCCAAAACTCTGACGCACTTCCGGCATATTCACATTTTCTCACCTAATGGCGGACACAGATGATTTACTCTAGTTTAAGTGAGGCCCCGTGGCCTCCCCAAAGTTTGCAAGCAGGCCTAGCAGCATTTCCTCCTCGCGCTTGGACGGGTTGGCAAAGATAACAGCATCATCCGCGTAGAGGCATACTCTCAAGCTCGTTCCCCGGCCCGGAAAACGAGCCAGCATCCCCTTCTCCGCAGCCGTAGCCAGCAAGCGGTGTAGAGGATTGATGGCTAGGATGAAGAGCACCGGAGAAAAAGGGTCTCCCTGCCGCAGTCCTTGACGGTGCTAGAACTTCTCCCCAGGCCCGCCATTCATCACGACGGAGGAGGAAGCCGTTGACAACAACATGGTGGTCCAATCCCTCCAACGTGAGCTGAAACCCAGCCTTTGCAGAAGCTCTAGCAAGTATTCCCAACAAACTAAATCGAAAGCTTTTGCAATATCCAGTTTGAATAGGAGAGCTGTTTTTTTTCTGTGTGAAGTGCTCTGACACAGCCTTGCACATACTGGTAGCTATCATGGATACATTTGCCCTTCTAGAAAGCGGTTTGCGCCGGTGAGATCAAATCCTTGAGCTTGGCGGCCAGCCGCAGAGATAACACCTTTGCAATGAGCTTTGAGATGGAGTGAATTAGGCTGATGGGCCTGAAATGGCACAACTCCGTTGCCCCGTTCTTCTTTGGCAGCAGAGCAATGAACGCGGTGTTGATTTCCTTCAAATTTGCTCCCGCCAGGTTGTAGAACTTTTGAAAAACTGCCATGACGTCGTCTTTGACCGTGCTCCAACATGCCCTGAAAAAGCGACTAGTGAAACCGTCCGGTCCAGGCGCCTTCTCCGTCGGCGAGGCCAGCACCGCCGCCCACACCTCAGGTTCAGTGAAGGGGAGGTCGAGCCCAGACATTTCAATCATCGGCAGATGCAGCTCATCCCAATTCAGGGTGCACGAGCGCTGTCGTAGCCGTCCTATGGATTCAGTGAAATGATTGCGCGCGGCCGAGGCCTTCTCATGATGTTCTGTAATTTCAGCATTGCCCACTCTGACGGAATGGATGTAATTCTTTCTCCTTCTTGCTCTGATTTTTGCATGGAAGAATTTTGAATTTGCGTCGCCCGCTTTTAGCCACATGATCCTGGACGCCTGCCTCTTTCTGGCCCTTTCTAAAGCAGCTAACCCAAGCACCTTCAGCTTAAGCTGATTGCGCAGCAGCCGCTCTTGCTCCATCGGGTTCCTAGCCTCCTGTGCCATGTCCAACTGCAAGATCACCGCGTTTGCAATGTGGAACTGCAGTTTGGCACCTCCAAAGAGCGATCTGCTCTAGATTTTCATATCGGCAGCAACCCTCTGAAGCTTCCTGCTAATGCAAATGAAGGGGCAATCGTGATTTACCGGGTGATCCCAGGCGTGCTGCACCGTTTCCTGAAAATGAGGGAAACGCAGCCAAAAAATTTCAAACCGAAATCTAGCCTTCCTGATCGGGGGGGCTCCATTCGCCAACAGGAGAGGACAGTGGTCGGAGAAGGATGTTGAAGCCGCCGTGAGCATCACATCAGGAAACATGTCTTCCCATGCCAAGTTACAGAAAATCTTGTCGATGTTGCATAAGGTTGGCGATTCTCTTTCGCTACTCCAAGTAAACCGTCTATTCCTGCATTTGACCTCTTTGACCCCAGCAAGATCAATCACCAGGCGAAAACGGCCCATCATCCTTCTGTTGATCAGGCCGTTGTTTTTGTCCCGTGCCTGATAGATCATGTTAAAATCTCCGTTGAGCATCCAAGGTTCAGTGGGGGGAGGTGCTACGCTGGCTAGTTCTGCTAGGAAATTTTCTTTTTGCTCATCCTCCGAAGGACCGTAGGCAGCTGTCATCCAAAAGGACTCGCCACTGCCAATGATCTCTACCCTAACTGTAATGGAGAAGCTAGCGATTGAGTGGGTAACTACGTTGACTAGGTGTTTATTCCAGAAAATGGCAGCGCCGCCTCTAGTTCCTATTGCAGGAAGAACGACGCAACCCTGAAGCGAAGGCCCTCCTACATCTACTGCTAGCTGCGTGGTCCAGGACTCGATCTTTGTTTCCTGCAGGTTAAGAATCGCAATTTTGTTTGCGTGGGCAACCTCACAGACGGCCGTTCTGAAGTTTGCATCAATCATGTGAACAAGAGATATCTCTTCATCGACTGATCTTACTACTGAAGGAAACCAGAGCTACAACAACATGATGAACACACACACACATGCCTTACAGACCTGCGGGGAGCGGCGTCGGCCACCAATAGGCCCCAAGTTCCGACACCAACTAACTAGCACCACCTTACTCTGAGCACTACACATGGAAGTAAAACCTAACTCGGTCTGCTCTAAGACCAGCCGTCGACGAAAACTAACTAGGACGACTAACATGATCACATAGCAAGAACATCCTCATCGCTCGCCCCGGCCATGCCGGCGGCGATCTTCAGGGCCTCGTAGTCCAAGCCAGTGAGTTTGGCAACTGCAGCAATGTCCTTAGCAGTCAGTGGCTCCTGGAAACGCTTGAGAAGATCGGTGGCTGCCTTGGGCGTCATCTTGTCCTTTGGCCCGAGCCCACCGAGCTCCTGGATGAGGCGCATCGCCGCCCTTTGAGCAACTGGCACCGGACAGCCCGTCGCTGCCTGCCTAGCACTGCGGCGAGACGGAGCAGAGGTGGCCCGCTCCTTGGGAGGAGCAGAGGAGTGGGGCCGTGCCAGAGGGTTGGGCAAGACAGCCTGGGGCACCTGAGCGAAGAGCAGTGACAGTCCCAAGCTTCTGCTGCCGTCCCCCACCTCCTGGATGCACGGGCCCGGTCCTCTGCCGAGATGCAAGCAGTCCACCTTCTGCGAGATCAACTCGACGTGAAACCCCACCACGGCCGGAGCAGGCGAGCTAATGCAGGAGCTGGAGAGCGGGGCCGACAGGTCCGTGATGCATGGGAGGATATCATCGCCTTCGTGGAAGTCTTCTATCGCAGCAGAGCGCTTCCTGGCGTGCGGCGGCGAGCGGCCACCGTCTTCAAAGGCCAGCGGGGAGTTGAGGGCGCATGGAGTTTTCAATCTCGAGCTGCATGACGTCCGTGCGCGGCAGAGTGGAGAGCGCCCGGCCACCGGGGAAGGAGAAGAAGGCAGCCACGGGATCGGGCTCCTAGGCATCGAGATCCGAGGCCGTCGCCACCGGGCGGAGTGGGAGCGGTAGGGTAGCCCGCAGAGGCGGTGCCTCGGCCGCCGCCTTGCTTTTGGCGCGACCACGTCCCTGGGCGTCGTGTCGGCTCCCCACCGGTGTCCTGCTGCGGCGTCTCGGAGTCGCCTCGATGACGTCAGTGGATTTGCCCTTGGCATGGCAGGAGTTGCCAAGGAACGCATCGCGCCACGAGTGCCACTGCCCACCGGCTCCATCTTCGTCGTGGTCGCGCCTCTCCACACGAGGGGCCGCCCGGCAAGTCGCCGTTGCCAGCCAGGCGGCCGGCCGACAACCCTGCTCTTGGTCGTCTTCGATGCCGCCCGACCAGGAACCAGGCTCGACACGGGGGAAGGGGCGGTCGTCGGAGGAGGAGGGAAGCCCGCTTTGGCCCGAGCGAGAAGAGCGTGGCGAGAGCAGGGTCCAATCCTCGACGTGATCCACATGCAGTAGCAGGTCGTAGCAGCGCACACCCGGCGGCGGGGGCATGCGGCGGTATGGAGGAGAGAAGCCGAGGATCTCGTCGACCCGCCCCGCACCCCTCTTGAGCACCCAGAGCGCCCGCCTGGTCGGAACATGGGCGACATACCAGGTCCAGAGCCAGAACGCGAAAGTTCTAGTGTGGCCCCGCTCCAGCGTCCTGCTGTCGAGGCGGTCGATGCGGCCGAAGTCGCCTAACGCCTCCTCCGCGCCCTCCAGAGACCAGAATTGCATCGGGAGATCTTCAACAACGATGCAGACGTGAAGAGGCGGCTTCATGATGGCAGCATGGTCGTCCTCGTGCCAAGCGCGGATGAAGAACTTGGCGCCATCCACCCTCAGGACGTCGCGCCGCACGGCGTCGTCGCGGTGCGCCGGGAGGTCGAAGTGGACGAGGAAGGCCTCCCGGGTGGTGGGTGGTGACGCGCAGCTGGAAAGGGGGGTGCCCAGCTGCGCCTCAATGGCCTTGCCCACCGCCATGGGGTTGGTGGAGTGGAACCCGTCGGCGGCGGTGAGAGTGACGGTGTGTAGGCGCAGGACGAGCTCCTCCCGCTCCAGCGCAGGAGTGGCCACCACCACCTTGTTGCTGACGCGCGGGCGCCACGAGGGGTCGCAGTGGAGGAAGCAGTCCATGGAGCAGCGAAGGAGCGGGCGGGGAGACGACGAGGGGGGCGCTGGGGGCGATGAAAAACAAAGACGCTCACGCACCGGAGCCCGGGGCACCGGCGGCGGTAGCCTCTCCCAAATAGACCTGCCCGGAGGCCCGTTTCTCTGGTTCTGGGGGCACTCCCGACCTAAGTGGCCGAGCTGCTCGCAGATGATGCAGCAGAGAGGGTCGCGGTAGCCCTTGCATCGGTGGAGTTTGCTGAGGCACCGGAAGCATTTGCCTCTGAATCTGCTTAAGAAGGCATTGCGGCCGGCCATGGCAGTGAATGCAGGTTGCCGTGTCGAGCGACGCCCCGGCCGCCTCCGCGGATGGACCGCAGGGTCTTCTCTTGCCCGCCTGCCCTTCTTCGAGGTGACCTCCGTGCATCCCTCCTCCGAGCCCTAAAGGGGAAGGTTGACTGCAGCGGGCGGAGCAACTATGATGGATTTAAGACGGTCCGGCCGATAAGGGGGGGACGCGTCTAGATCCGTCGGAGAAAGCCGCGGCCCCTGGCCGGATGACTCACCCCGATGCAGGATACGCGGCGTGGAAACTGGATCTGAGCCCACTAG
Source organism: Triticum dicoccoides (assembly GCF_002162155.2). NCBI lineage: Eukaryota > Viridiplantae > Streptophyta > Magnoliopsida > Poales > Poaceae > Triticum > Triticum dicoccoides. Next base: position 607,264,641 of record NC_041389.1, read on the forward strand.
GGTGGAAGCCGGAGATGATGGCGAGGCGGGGGGCGCAACAGACCGCCAGAAACCGTGGAGCCGCCGGGTCGAGAGGTCGCTCCTTGCCCGCAGGGGGCGGGGCTCGAGGGACTGACGGGACAGGGCGCCATGAATGCCGGATCTTGTGGCCGCCGCGGCCGGACTGGCCTGCGGCGCGGAGGGGAGGAGCGCGGAGGGCTCACCTACCTAGCGAGAGCGATTCCTAGAAATATCAACTTGAGTATTAACATTTAACAATGAAACTGTACAAGGAATTGCCTTCTATTAGTAGTTATGGACAATCAATTAATATTCTGTGATAAAAGTTATCAAGCTAAAGATATGTCGAGGGCTCCTATCATGGGCTAATACTGCTCGGTGAAAGAGAAAATGATTTTGTTATTCTGTAATATTTTTTATCCATGTGAACACTTGTCACTATATTTTTTGTCTTCTCTGTTTTATTCCTTAAACGTAGGTGCATTAGTCGACCACTTACTGTAGGTAGTAGATTGGGTTTGCAATATCAAGATAATCTTATCGTCCTTGCTATGTTGGTACAGTCTGAAGCTTGTTCTTTTTACTACTTGCTTCTCCACTTTCTATTTGCATACAATGCAATACTGGATAATTCGTTACCTGGTTGTGTACGCCTAACATTTAAGCTCATCGTGTACTTCCTTTGCCCATAACTTATATTTTTATTTGTTATATTTAGATTGAGGAAGCATCCTACAACAATAGGGCGAGTACACAATTAGCTGTAGCTGCAGAAGAAGATGTGTAAGCACACAACCGATTCAAATAGTGTAGTTTACGGTACTAGTACTAGTTGCTTATGGCACTTAGTTGTGCATATGGTGATGATCTACCAAATTCATAGCATGTTTGAATCAATTCAGAGATGAGAAAACACACAATTAATAAGAATAAGGTTGCCTACTATGGTTGGGTGATGACCTTTGGATATTGCATTGTTTTGAGATTGTTCAATATATTGAATGGATGAATGGATGTCACTCCTTACTAAAGAAACATTTTTGTGTTTTGCTCTATGATTTTGTAGTACATTACTGGTCTGTTTTTTGTGATGTGTTGATCTAAACTTCTGTAGTAACCAAAGCGTCAAACAACTATACTTATGCAACTAACTATGAAATATCTTCAACAGATAACTATAGTGCATTACCATCTGCTAGCCTAGTGCCCTCACTAGTCATTCAGATGCTACTTAAACTATAAGTGGCACACTAGTTAAAAGTGCAACAGTGATCCATGTAAAATATTTTGACTGACAATTTTTTATATAAGTTTGTGTCTTCTTGTTTCGCTAAACTAACTTAATGTTTTATTGACTCATCCACATACCCGCAAATCTTGTTAATAATACTTAGATTCATAATTCAATAGATTGTAAGTTTCTTAGTGGTACTCTTATACCTTGTTATCTATATGTTTTCATCTCATTAAGGTGCAACACGTTGTTATGTTTCATCAATTTATAGGCACAAGGAGGATTTAGCCCCGAGACATGAAGCACAAGATAGAGAATTTGAAGAGATGCAAAGAAGAGCCAACAAGAGAAGAATAAGCCTGACAAAAGAAGCAACAAGAGATGGATAACCTGATTGGATTTATTGTAAGGGCTCAAGCAACTCAACAAGCAAATCAGTCCAACCCGATGGTGCATGAAGGCCATCATTTTGTTAAAGAAAGATCGTTATTTAATCATACATTGCAATCATTAGGACAACATAAGTGGTCTTTTAGTTATCTAAATATTACTTTTTGTCTTATTTATTCTTGTGTCAAACTTGAGTCTATGATACTTTTATGGGACAATTCCATTTATCCCCCTAACTTGAGCCACCACCTCGCATTTGCCCCTAATTTTCAGGTATGCTCAAAAATACCCCTCTGCCGTCAAGTCACCTTACAGAAATGCCCTTCTGTGCCGTTACCGTCCGGTCAAAGCGGTTTGACCGTCTGGTGAATAGTAAATGGTGAACAGTAAATTCGAAAAAAATAGCAAAAAAAATCAAAAAAATCTGAAATTTTGTGGGATAGAAGATACTCAAGGGAGCAAGGCGCGTGCAAATTTTGGCATAGTTTGGACATTCCAGCAGCTCATGTCAAACGAAAAACTTTAAAATGTACGCTGTGAGCAGTAAATTCAAAAAAAATAGCAAGAAAATTCAAAAAAATATTAAATTTTTTCGCATCAAAGAGGCTGGGGTGCGCAAGGTGCGTGCTATTTTTTTTGCGTTTCGACACTGTAGGAGCTCGTGGAGAAAAAAACAAATTTGGCGCAGAAAAAAACTTTGAAAAAAATGCACTATTTTGTTTTTTTAGAGCACCTCGCATGCCATTTGATCACAAAAATTTGCAAGCGCCTTGCGCACCCAAGCCTCTTTGATGCCAAAAAATTCATATTTTTTAAAATTTTCTTGCTATTTTTTTGAATTTATTGTTCACAGCGTATAGATTTAAATTTTTTCCTTTCCCATGAGTTCCTGGAATGTCCATACAATGCGAAAATTTGCACACACACCTTGCGCCCTTAAGTATCTTCGATCCCACAAAATTTCAGATTTTTTTTTTTGCTATTTTTTCCGAATTTACTGTTCCCCATGTTACTATTCACGAGACGGTCAAACCCCTTTGACCGGATGGCAAGGGCATTTCTGTAAGGTGACTTGACGGAAGAGGGGTATTTTTGAGCATTCCTGAAAATTAGGGGCAAATGCGAGGTGGTGGCTCAAGTTAGGGGGATAAATGGAATTGTCCCTACTTTTTTTGTCATTTCTATTTAGAAGATGATTTGGTTGGCAGATGGAATAGATAATACTATGATTTGTCTTTTATTCCAATTTGTAATGCAATTTGGCTCTTAACTTATTTGTATAATGTGATGTAATGTGAATTAAATACTTTATGTGATGTGCATTTGCAATATAGTGGATTCGATAATTCATTGCAAATTATTTGAAATTTAATGATGTCGTCTTCATCAATAATGAAAGTAGTGATGCTAGTAGTGGGAATATATGTGCGGGTGTTGATGCCCTGTTACTGAATATGGTATAATATGGCATATTTGCTGAATATGGTATAATATGGCATATTTGCTCCTAACACGTGACATTAATTGCCTGTCATAGAAATAGCAAGTTGTTGACGTTCTAGAAAACGTCACCGAAGGTCCCATATTCGGTGACATTATTTTGCGTGCGCCGTCACTAGGAGTAATCTGTGACGGGGATTCTGTGAAGATGCTTGTGACGCCCATAAAATGGCACCCAGGGGTAATTTGTGACGTTATTAGCAATTCGATGACATATTTTGGCTCGTCACAGTAGGCCCAATCTCTTGTAGTGGAAGCAGGGATTTGTAGAGGTGCCAGAGCTCGATTTTAAAATAGATATTGAATAACATTTTGAGCGGCATACTTTTGCTGTCAACACAACAACTATGAGATGGTTGTATCTTCCATACTATATGCATTATAGGCAGTTCCCAAACAGAATGGTAAAGGTTTATACTCCCCCAACCACCAACAAGCATCAATCCATGGCTTGCTCGAAACAACGAGTGCCTCCAACTAACAACAACCCTGGGGGAGTTTTGTTTAATTATTTTGATTTGCTTTGATCCTTTTGGATCATGGGACTGGGCATCCCGGTTACCGGCCCTTTCTCATGAATGAGGAGCGGAGTCCACTCCTCGTGAGAATAACCCACCTAGCATGGAAGATATAGGCAGCCCTAGTTGTAACATGAGCTACTCGAGCATACAAAACAGAATTTCATTTGAAGGTTTGGAGTTTGGCACATGCAAATTTACTTGGAACGGCAGGTAAATATCGCATATAGGAAGGTATAGTGGACTCATATGGAACAACTTTGTGGTTTAAGGAGTTTGGATGCACAAGCAGTATTCCCGCTTAGTACAGGTGAAGGCTAGCAAAAGACTGGGAAGCGACCAACTGAGAGAGCGACAACAGTCATAAACATGCATTAAAATTAATTCACATCGAGTACAAGCATGAGTAGGATATAATCCACCATGAACATAAATATCATCAAGGCTATGTTGATTTGATTCAACTACATGCGTGAACATGTGCCAAGTCGAGTCACTCAATTCATTCAAAGGAGGATACCATCTCATCATACCACATCATAATCATTCTAATAGCATGTTGGCATGCAAGGTAAACCATTATAACTCATAGCTAATCAAGCATGGCACAAGCAACTATAATCTCTAAATGTCATTGCAAATATGTTTACTTCATAATAGCTGACTCAGAAACGATGAACTCATCATATTTACAAAAACAAGAGAGGTCGAGTTCATACCAACTTTTCTCATCTCAATAAGTCCATCATATATCGTCATTATTGCCTTTAACTTGCATGACCGAACGATGTGTATAATAATAAGATTGCATGTGCATTGGACTAAGATGGAATCTGCAAGCATTCAACTCAAGAGAGAAGACAGGGTAATATGGGCTCTAAGTAAAGTAAACAATCATGCATATAAGAGCCACTAAGCATTTTCAATATAGTCTTCTCGACCCCCAAAAGAAAGAAAAGAAAATAAAACTATTTACACGGGAAAGCTCCCAACAAGTAAGAAGAAGAACTAGAAATCTTTTTGGGTTTTCATTTTAATTTCTACTACAAGCATGGAAATTAAACTAACTAATTTTTTGTTTTTTTTCTTAAAGTCTATCAAACACACAAGAAGAAAACTAGAAAAAGGAAATTTACTAGCATGGATAATACAATGAAAGAGTATGAGCACCGACGACTAGTGTGTGAACATGAATGTAAAGTCGGTGAGAAATACGTACTCCGCCAAGCTTAGGCTTTTGGCCTAAGTTGGTCTAGTACCAAGGACCGCCGCTACTCTCCCCGGTGTAATGGGAGGTGTAATCAGGATACCACTGGCTGGTCATCTCCAGATCCGACTGGACATATGATGCACGATAAGGGTCCAGTTCAGGTTCCGACTCAGGTTCAGGTTCTGGAGTAAAAACTTGAGCTCAATGATTGTTCACCGCTTCTGGTGTGACAAGAAAATTTTCTGCAAGCAAATCAAGCAACAGAGGCGCAGGCAAAATAATAATCTCAAAGTGTTTCTTATTAAATCTAAGTTTATACAAGAGCATCTTTTCTTCGTTGTCAACAATAAACTTGTGTGCTACCATGCTCTTGTAATCTAAAATGCGAGGAGGCAATTTTATCTCCTCCTTCTCATGGTGCCTAATGGGTATATGAAAATATTTAGCAAGACGTGCAGCATAGATACCTCCAAATATGAGGCCTTTTGTATGATTCAGGGCTAGCCGTTTAGCAACGACGACACCCATACTAAAAGTATTGTCTCCAAGCAAAGCATGTTGAAGAATGATAATATCAGGAACGCTCAAGTTTCCACTATTTCCACGACCAATCAAGCATCTACTAGCAAATATGGCAAAGTAGTGTAAAACAGGATAGTGTATGCTAGAGACTTTTGCCTCGGAGCCCTTCTTTGGCTCCTCTACAGCTATAGTGTTAACAAAGCAACCCACATCTTCACGATGGGGTTCTTCTAATTCTCCCTCATAAGGTATCCTACACACCGCGCAAAAATTACGTAAAGACATTTCTTTGAACTCATCATATAAATGAAATGATACTGTAGGCGGTGACTTCTAAGGATAATAATAAAAGTTTTGCACGAAAGTATTGGTGAGTAAGAGATACTGATCGATTCGGTTGTTGATGAAACCGATGAGGCCTGCAGTCTCGATTAAAGTATAAAAATCTTCATGAATTCCAGCTTCTTTCAAGAAATCCTCACATGGCCATTCACACGACTGTACTTCCGCTAAGCGAGGAAGATTATACTTGGCTTTTCCCTTCTCTTTGGCTTGTTTTTCCTGAGAGCTTTGGCTAGAAGAGCCCCTCAAAAGTTTCCTCAACATTTTCTGAAAATTTCTGAAATTTTAGTAACTTCAAAATAAAAGTGAATAAAACTAAACAAGATTGATAGCAACTACTCCTACAAGTGCCTAGAGCCTATATCATGCATTGGAACTGCTTGGGACCTCAAAAATTTAACATGCAAGCTCAAGAACATGGTCACCTATGCAGCAAAAATTTGCAATGAATAAAGCACTAGAACAAAAACTATTTGGACCAATGGAGGAGTCACATACCAAGCAACAATCTCCCAAAGCAGTTTTGTGAATGGAGCTTTGAGCAAGGAGATCGAAAATCGCAGCAAAACTAGCTAGAACTCATGCTTGAGCTGGATGGGGATTTTTTTGGGTAGAAGATGAAGTGTGTGGGTGCTGGCATAAGTGGAGGGGGGGGGGCACCAGGGCCCACGAGACAGGGGACGCACCCTATAGGGGGGCACGCCCTCCACTCTCATGGCCTCGTGCTTGCCCCTCCTGCAATGATTTCAGTGCCTAAAATCCACAAATATTTCATAAAAAATAATACTAAATTTGCAGGGTATTTGGAGCACTTTTATTTTTGGACTATTTTTTAATGCACGGATAATTCAGAAAACAGACGGATAATACTATTTTTGCTTTATTTATTCTAAATAACAGAAAGTAAAAAGTGGGTACACAAGGTTGTGCCTTCTAGTTTCATCCATCTCGTGAACATCAAAATGAATCCACTAATAAGGTTGATCAAGTCTTGTTAACAAACTCATTCCGAATAACACGGAACCGGAGAAGTTTCGAATAACACTATGTTACCTCAACAGGGATATGAAAATCCCCAATAATAAGAATGTCATACTTTTTCTTGACAGTAGGGTGAGGAAATTCAAAACCTCTAACAATAATGGTTGGAACTTGTCCAATAGAATTGATGCTATGAACTTGAGATTGTTTCCTCGGAAAGTGTACCGTGTGCTAATTACCATTAACATGAAAAGTGACATTGCCTTTGTTGCAATCAATAACAGCCCCTGCAGTATTAAGAAAAGGTCTACCAAGGATAATAGACATACTATCATCCTAGGGAATATCAAGAATAGCAAAGTCCGTTAAGATAGTGACATTTGCAACCACAACAGGCACATCCTCGCAAATACCGACAGGTATAGCAGTTGATTTATCAGCCATTTGCAAAGATATTTCAGTAGGTGTCAACTTATTCAATTCAAGTCTACGATATAAAGAGAGATGCATAACACTAACACCGGCTCCAAGATCACATAAAGCAGTCCTAACATAATTTCTTTTAATGGAACATGGTATAATTGGTACACCCGGATCTCCAAGTTTCTTTGGCATTCCATCCTTAAAAGTGTAATTAGCAAGCATGGTGGAAATTTCAGCTTCCGGTATCTTTCTTTTATTTGTAATGATATCCTTCATCTACTTAGCATAATGATTTACTATAAGCATATCAGTTAAGAGCATACGTAAGAAGATAGGTCTAATCATTTCGGCAAAGTGCTCAAAATCCTCATCATCCTTTGACTTGGATGGTTTAGGAGGAAAGGGCATGGGTTTCTGAACCCATGGTTCTCTTTCTTTATCGTGCTTCCTAGCAACGAAATCTCTGTTTTCATAACGTTGATTCTTTGATTGTGGGTTATCTAGATCAACAGCAGGTTCAATCTCTACATCATTGTTTTTGCTAGGTTGAGCATCAACATGAACGTTATCATTAATATTATCACTAGGTTCATGTTCATCACCTGATTGAGTCTCAGCATCAGAAATAGAAATATCATTGGGATTCTCAGGTGTGTCTACAGTAGGTTCACTAGAAGCATGCAAGGTTCTATCGTCTTTCTTTTTCTTCTTTTTAGAAGAACTAGGTGCCTCTAAATTATTTGTCTGAGAATCTTGCTCGATTCTCTTAGGGTGGCCTTCAGGATACAAAGGTTCCTGAGTCATTCTACCAGTTCTAGTAGCCACTCTAACAGCAAAGTCATTTTTATTATTTAATTCCTCAAGAAAATCATTTTGAGCTTGAAGTACTTGCTCAGCTTGAGTAGCAACCATAGCAGCATATTTGCTAACAAGGTGAAGTTCATCTTTAACTCTAGCCAGATAATCACTTACACGTCCTATCTCGAAAGCATTATTTTTTAACTCTCTACCAACATAGGCATTAAGACTTTCTTCTCTAGCCATAAAGTCATCAAATTCATCTAAGCATGGGCTATGAAATTTAGTAGAGGGGATTTCAACTTTATCATATGTATAGAGAGAATTTACCTTTACTACATGTGTCGGGTTATCAAGACAATGTGGTTCTTCAGGCGGTATATTAAGACCATGTATTTCTTCAATAGGAGGTAAATTCTTAACATCTTTAGCTTTAATACCTTTTTCTTTCATTGATTTCTTTGCCTCTTGCATATCTTCAGGACTGAGAAATAAGACACCTCTCTTCTTCGGGGTGGGTTTAGGAATAGGCTCAGGAGTTGGCTCAATTGGTTCGGGAATTGGCTCAGGAAGAGTCCAATTATTTTCATTAGTCAACATATTATTCAATAGTAATTTAGCTTCGTCGACTGTTCTTTTCCTGAAAACACAACCAGCACAACTATCCAAGTAGTCCTTGGAAGCATCGGTTAGTCCATTATAAAAGATATCAAGTATTTCATTTTTCTTAAGAGGATGATCAGGCAAAGCATTAAGTAACCGGAGAAGCCTCCCCCAAGCTTGTGGGAGACTCTCTTATTTGATTTGCACAAAATTATATATTTCCCGCAAGGCAGCTTGTTTCTTATGAGCAGGGAAATATTTAGAAGAGAAGTAATAAATCATATCCTGGGGACTACGCACACAACCAGGAGCAAGAGAATTATACCAAGTCTTAGCATCACCCTTTAATGAGAACGAAAATACCTTAAGGATATAAAAATAGCGAGACTTCTCATCATTAGTAAACAGGGTAGCTATATCATTCAACTTGGTAAGATGTGCCACAACAGTTTCAGATTCAAGGCCATAAAAAGGATCAGATTCAACTAAAGTAATAATCTCAGGATCAACAGAGAATTCATAATCCTTATTAGTAACACAAATAGGTGAAGTAGCAAAAGCAGGGTCAGGTTTCATTCTAGCATTAAGAGACTGCTGCTTCCATTTAGCTAATAATTTCTTAAGATCATGTCTATCATTGCAAGCAAAGATTTCCCTAGAAGCTTCTTCATTCATAACATAACCCTTAGGAACAACAGGTAATACATAATCATTGGGAGAACCTTCATCATAACTATCATCAATAATAGGTTCTTCAGTAATTTCATTCCCCCTAACTCTAGCAAGTTGTTCATCAAGAAATTCACCTAATGGCAAAGTAGTGTCTAGCACAGAAGTAGTTTCATCATGCATAGCAGAAGTGGCATCATCAATAACATGCGACATATCAGAATTCATAGCAGTAGCAGGTTTATGTATCACAAGCCTACTAATAACGGAAGGAGAATAGATGGCAGTTCCTTACCTCCCCTCGTAGTTGAGGGCAAAATAGTAGTTCGGTCATCTTTCAAGTTCTTCATAGTGATCAACAGATATAAATCCCAAGTGACTCAGATAATAGAGCTATGCTCCCCGGTAACGGCGCCAGAAATTAGTCTTGATAACCCAAAAGTGTAGGGGATCGCAACAGCTTTCGAGGGTAAAGTATTCAACCCAAATTTATTGATTCGACACAAGGGAGCCAAAGAATATTCTTGAGTATTAGCAATTGAGTTGTCAATTCAACCACACCTGGATAACTTAGTATCTGTAGCAAAGTATTTAGTAGCAAAAGTGGTATGATAGTAAAGGTAATAGTAGCAAAGGTAAAGACAAATGTTTTGGGGTTTTTGTAGTAGTTGTAACAGTAGCAACGGAAAAGTAAATAAGCGAAGAACAAAATATGAAAAGCTCGTAGGCAATGGATCAGTGATGGATAATTATGCCGGATGTGATTCCTCATGTAATAGCTATAACATAGGGTGACACAGAACTAGCTCCAATTCATCAATGTAATGTAGGCATGTATTTCGTAAATAGTCATACGTGCTTATGGAAAAGAACTTGCATGACATCTTTTGTCCTACCCTCCCGTGGTAGCGGGGTCCTAGCGGAAACTAAGGGATATTAAGGCCTCCTTTTAATAGAGAACCGGAACAAAGCATTAGCACATAGCGAATACATGAACTCCTCAAACTACGGTCATCACCGAGAAGTATCCCGATTATTGTCACTTCGGGGTTGTCGGATCATAACACATAATAGGTGACAATAGGCTTGCAAGATAGGATCAATAACACACATATATTCATGAAAACATAATAGGTTTAGATCTAAAATCATGGCACTCGGGCCCTAGTGACAAGCATTAAGCATAGCAAAGTCATAGCAACATCAATCTCAGAACATAGTGGATACTAGGGATCAAACCCTAACAAAACTAACTTGATTACATGGTAAATCTCATCCAACCCATAACCGTCCAGCAAGCCTACGATGGAATTACTCACGCACGGCGGTGAGCATCATGAAATTGGTGATGGAGGATGGTTGATGATGACGACGGCGGCGAATCCCCCTCTCCGGAGCCCCGAACGGACTCCAGATCAACCCTCCCGAGAGAGATTAGGGCTTGGCGGCGGCTCCGTGTCGTAAAACATGATGAAACTTTCTCTCTGATTTTTTTCTCCCCGAACGTGAATATATGGAGTTGAAGTTGAGGTCGGTAGAGGTCCAGGGGGCCCACGAGATAGGGGGGCGCGCCCTACAGCGGGGGGCGCGCCCTACAGCGGGGGGCGCGCCCCCCTGTCTCGTGGACAGGCCCTGGGCCCCCTGGTGTATTTCTTTCGCCCAAAAATTCTTATTAATTCCAAAAAGTGCCTCCGTGGATTTTCAGGACATTCCGAGAACTTTTATTTTCTACACATAAAACAACATCATGGCAGTTCTGCTGAAAACAGCGTCAGTCCGGGTTAGTTTCATTCAAATCATGCAAGTTAGAGTCCAAAACAAGAGCAAAAGTGTTTGGAAAAGTAGATACGTTGGAGACGTATCAGCGACCTCCCATGCTCTACTCTTTCTCGATGCCGCCGGTGCCCACGGACGTGCCATCTTTGTGGTCATGGTGGTGGTGCGCAGGAGGCGGAGTTGGAGACGTCGTCCTCTTCCTCGCTGTAGCCATATACTTCGTCCGCCGCCTCGTGGAACTCCTTGAAGGCGGCATCTAGCTCCGCCTGATAATAGAGGTACTCCTAGTGGTCACTATGGATTTCATAGGCATGAGATAGGATTCGACCAGCGCCACCTGCTTGGCCACGTCCACATTCGGCACGATAGCAGTGTCGGAAACGAGTAGCTCCTCCGTGTGCAGGTGCTCGTCGAGGAACCAGATTTTATTGTCCTGGTCGGCCTACGCCTGCCTGAACGCAGCCACCCGCTCCTCTAGCACCATGTATGTGTAGTCAGCATGGGCCTCGCCCATGGTGATGTCGGCATGAACCGGCGAGGAGGGTGGTGCCGGGTCATCGTCGCCCGCATCCTCCTTTGGGGATGTCTGTATCGCTGGCCTGCCAGCTGGCAACAATTGAGGCGATCTCCTTCTTCTTCTCAGACAAGAGGTTGTCCCAAATGGCTTTGGAGCTCAGAGGGGCCATAGCGGGCATGGTGCCGAGAATAGAAAGGGAGTCGTGGAGGATGGATGCAGCTATGGCCGAGGCTGGAGTTTGAATAGCCGGCGGATGGCAGGGCTAGCGACATGGTGGTTAATACGAAGGACAGATGGACGGACGGGTGGCGTCGGAGTAGGTTCCAACCATGCATCTATAATGAATGGAGGCGAAACGACGGGCTGTCGTTTGAATTCTGAGAAGTTGCGTGCACCGGGGAACGATGTGTGAGGAGCTCTTGGCCGGTGTGCTGCTTCAATGTCGGTGCGCCAGTGAGAGGTCGTGTCGGTATGAGCCGGCACGGCACTTTTGCTCTGGAGCGGCGCTGACCGCTTTGGGCGGGAAGGAACGTGGGCGAGGGAGAGGGTGTTTTGGTGGGCCATATTAGTCCGACACAGACGTGGCAGCGGTCCGGACGCTCGCAAAACTCCCAGTTTGTTTTGGACCGATGCAGACCCGTGTTGGACGGCAAATACGTGCGGACAATACGGTTTGGACAGTTGCGAGTGGTTTTTGGGTCGGCATTGTTGATGAACTTAGTGATGGGATTAGACCAAGGAATTCACCTTTTATTCCTAAGATCTTGCTTACGCACCCATGGGAAAATTGTGCGCTTTAGAATATGATGATGCAACTCAATTATCCATACACATCTCCTTGCGATCTACTGCACAGGTCATGGCACCGTCTTGCCCGGCTGCTTGATTTATGGTTAAATAGCAGTGGCCTTGAACACAGCGATGTTGAGGATCTTGAGTAGGCACAAGCAGAGTGAGCGTTGGTAAGCTGAGGGCATCAATATATTATGAATCAAGCACCTATCACGATGCGGCCAAAATGATGCCGCACAGCTGCCCCACGATGAGGAGCACAACCAGGCGGAGCGAATTCTATAGCACTACAAGTCAGGACGCGTCTTCTTGAGCAAAGATGGCGCCGCCCACCAACTGTAGCACTCCTAGGTGTTCCGCCTCCCATGGAGCGAGGAGGGTGTCATGCTGAGCATTGATAAGATGGCGACAGTGTACTAGATCCAGTCGTAGAGAGCTGACAAGCCTGATTATCTCCTGATTCATCTTGATCGTCTGATATGCAACCGGCAAAGGAGCAAGAAATGTTGTTTAAGGTGTTACTTGCCAGAAGCAAGTTACCGAATCCATGTACAGAGTAGTCACTGCTGCCGGTTCTCCCAATGCCTATCATTCCTATCAGCCTACACTTTTTTAGTAATGCGTGCTCGAGCAATGTCTTAGTTTTTAGAGTGTAGACATCTACAATTATAGAGAAAGAGACATTACCAAAACCACTACTTATATAAGAAGTGTGACATGGTATAGAATAATTTGAAGATTCCATGTAAAAGTGGCTGAACTCTGCCCATGTTCGGAGCGTTGGCACATGAAGTTATTTCATTTATTGTGGTCACGTTTGGTTGAAAACTTGAATTCTGCGGTGAGAAGGGAATACATAAGGAAGTTCCGGAAGAAACGTGGGATGACTGAATTCGATTTGCATAGACAATATTTTATAGAAAGCAAGTGAGGATAAACTTGAGGTTTGCAATGTCTCCATTAGTGCATTCAACCATGATAATCATGTCGTCGGCGTATTGGACAAGGGAAACCCCACCCCCGATACAAGGTGTGGAACCACCCCCCAGATATGACCGGACCCCTTGGCTACATCGAGGATGAAGGCAAG
>NC_041389.1:607278383-607309296 GCF_002162155.2 Triticum dicoccoides
ACCCCCCCCCCCTTCTGAACCCCACAATAGGTGTGGAAGAACAGGCCCACTTCGCCATTGATATTCATAGTGGTGCGCCCACTAGACACCAACCAGATGACCCTGGTGACTCAACGGTCATCAATATGCTTCCAGAGCAACAATTCTCGAAGGAAGGACCGGTGAACTATGTCGTATGCCTTATGGATGTCGATCTTCAGAAAGACCGCATTTTGGCGTTCTATTTTTACTTCTTGAAGCACTTCATGAAGGACTAGGACCTGATCCATGATGAACCAGCCTTGGATGAAGGCCGATTGGTTTGTATGTGTCAACCGATCGGCAAGAAGTGTCGCCCTATTGGTGCACACCTTGGCTAGGATACGGAAGCCAGACCTGGCGGATATCGGAGGCCCCAAAAACCTTAGGAATAAGCGTAATAATCCCAAAGTTGAGACGGGAAAGATCCAGGGTACAAATGTAGAAAATCATGGAACATGGCCATCACCTCGTCCTTAACCGATGTCCAGAACACCTGAAAAAACCGGACTGGTAAGCCATTGGTGCCAGGCACTGAGTCAGGGTTCATGCCTTTGATAACAGGAAAGATGTTCTCCATGAAGGGCACCATGAGAGCCTCATTATCCAAGTCTGAGACGATACGAAGCCCCGACCACCGGTAGGGGTCCAACTGTTTGTACTCAGATAATATTTTCTTTGATGGCTTATGTATTTAGGTCCGTGCGACCCCTGATTTGTAATATAAAGACTTGTGTTTATTCTTTGTTTCGTAGAGTTGTGTTGTGATATCTTTCCATGCGTCTCCGATCTTGATCGTGCATGTTTGCGTGTACGATAGTGCATGATTGAATCGGGGCGGTCACACCAGCGTGGGCCACATCACAAGGAAGAGGAGAATAAGTCATGGTAGAAGCTGTCGACATGCTCACGGATATCATCACGGTGCTATAGTAATCAATCACCGTCCCAGAGAAGCGGGGTGGTGTTGTGGCTGCGGCAGCCATTAGTGATCGCCTGGAAGTATGCCGTGTTGGCATCTCCCTATAGAGCCCATCTCTGAGTGTCACATTGATCTTCTTCAATGACGTCGCCTCCTTCATAAAGGTGTTGTCTTAGTTACTGGTGGCATCCCTGATGTTGGATCTTGCGATGTTGGATGTCATGCTTGGTGTGGCTGCTTCCCAGGGCACAGGCCCCTAGACACCAACCTGCCATATGGACAGGAGGTGAATGACACAATCACAGAGTGGCTTCATTGTCCATTAGGGTGTTGAACCAACAACCTGATTGTGTGGTTATTCTGAATGCAGATAGAAAGTCTTCGGTCATACTGGATGTACAATGGTTGCATATGGATACAAATGCCCTATGAGAAAAAGTAGCTTCATGCATCTATATTGATTTTTTCTCCCTAATTGAAGCTACTATTAGTGGGCCTCAACAAAGAATAAAAAATAGACTTCCACTACACATGAACCCCTACTCTCCACTTTTCTTCGTAAACTCCTTTTTTCTTTACTCATAGCAACACTGAATGCAGTTTTCTTTTGTCAAAAATAAATCTGACAGCAAGAATGTCGTACAAAATGTTCTCCTCGTTTATCGATTGAGGAGAGGAGCTCTCTGCCCCAAATTCAATTTCCATGAAAATAACACACAATGATACCTAACTTCATTTCCAACAGCTCAGATAAAAGGTTTTACTTGTGCTTTTGGAAATAAGGACATGAATGTTAATATTGACACCAGCACATCATATGCAACATTGCTTGGATGTTCCTTTTCCTATGTGCGTGCGTAAAAAAACCCTATCTGATGGTTGTTCTTCACCCCAAACCAAACAACAGTTCTTTTTGACGGAAACTTTCAGGTGCTCTGTCATAGCGTACTCGGACTTCTTTTCTTCTTCCTTCATTCACTCATTCCATGGAAGGGGCACGGGAGTTTACAGAGGGAATTAGTGATGGGATTGGACTTGGGATTTGGTTCTTTTCCCCAAGCTCTTGCATTCGCATGGGAACAACGATTTGTAATTTGCGTTTAAAAACTGTATCGCACAACAATATCACTCAGTTACCCATTAATCTATCTCTTTGCAATCTGCCACGCACGATACATAAGGTGCCTTGCTGCTTATAGCGTTGCGTGTTCTACGACTAAATAGCGTAGGGGCTTGGCCATACACTCTGTGCTGCAAAGGAGCTTGAGTAGGCGGTAAGCTGAGTGCATTAATATAGCTTATGAAACACCATGTCAGTCAGTCGGGCGAGTGTGTTGTTGCTTCCACTGTGCCGGCGGCGCACGTCGCATTGATGAGGGCTGCTCATAAAGGAGTCCAGGTCGCGGCACGGCCAGAAACGATGCTGCGCGAGTGCAGTGCGCTGAGGAGCGCGAGCAAGCGGAGCGAATTCTACATCACTACAAGGTGCGACGCTACCGGTGGAGCGAGGAAGCCTCCGCTCCCCAGCTACGTCACTAACAGGTGCTCCAGCTCCCATCAAGCAAGGAAAGTGCCTTGCTGAGCAGCGACAAGACGACGGAGACATACTGGATCCAGTCGTCGAGAGGTGCCAAGCCTGGTTATCTTCTGATTCATCTTGGCTGTCCGATATGCAGCACATGAAAGATGGAAAAGGGTTGGTTACGCCGTGGCTTGCGAGAGGCAAGTCACTGAATCCAGGTGCATAGCACACGCCCGTGCCGGTGTTCCTGTTGCCTACCATTCTCATGGCTCTACAGTTTTCCTTTCAATGCACATGAGCAATGTTATTAGAGTGTACAGTTACAATTCCAGAGAAAGGGACATCACAGACTCCACTTATATAAGAGAAGCAGTATAGTAGAAGAATACATAGTCTATGGAAAGAGGTTGAACCCTGCCCATGTTCTGAGAGTTGGCACATGCCGCTATTTCATTTATTATGGTCATGTTTGGTTGAAAACTTAAATTCTTTGGTGAGCAAAGAAGGTACATAAAGAAGTTTCCGAAGAAACATGGGACGGTTGAATTCCATTTACATAGACGATACTTTGAAAACGCAAGCACATAAGATGTCTACAGCAATACCATGTACATTTCAAATGGAAAAGTACTAACATGATTTGGCGAAGTCTCTGGGGTCTCTCTCTCTCTTTCTTTCCTTGATAGTGTCTTTGGTAGCCACTTGATTAAAATATGTTCTGAAGTAAATGTGCACTACGCCCGGAAATACCAGGTCTCGGGTGCCAATGCACCAGAAATGAATAAATTAATAAAAATAGCAAAACAAGTAGAAATGTTGTGAAGGAATGACTTCTGTGGTATTCTAGGTGAAAAAGTCAGTACTAAAATAACTTTTCACATTTGTTTTACTTGCAACTTTGTTTTTTTTCATGAAGTCCGTCATTTTTCCGTAAAACTTTACACACAACTATAGTACTTGACGATATTTTTGACTTTTTTTGCCATTTCTAACTATTGTTTTGTATTTTTTTTGGCCCGTGACGATGGGAAAGGGCTGACTATAGCGTTTTGAAGAAGTTCAACACTAAGGGGCTTTCGCCCATATACATGAGCAAACATACTAAATAGCACGCTATAGCAATTTAAAAAGGTTCGTCGCTAAGAAGCATATCGCGCTATTTAAAACTATGATTCGAATGCATTGGCACTGATGCTCAAAAGATCAGCACCACACTACACCATCTTAAGCTAATGGATTCCCCGTGGCCGTCCTGTCAGACCAACACCACGCTAGACCATCTTAATCTAATGGATTCCCTGTGGCCAGCACCATCAGTTTCATTGAAATACAATGTTTGACTTTTAGACAGAGCCAATGCATTTTGGAAGATGAGTGCGGGAGAATTTAAGCTTGTTTTTGTTGCCGATCAATCTGAATCGCCAATGGCCATGTGTGTGCC
Source organism: Triticum dicoccoides (assembly GCF_002162155.2). Taxonomy (NCBI): domain Eukaryota; kingdom Viridiplantae; phylum Streptophyta; class Magnoliopsida; order Poales; family Poaceae; genus Triticum; species Triticum dicoccoides. Next base: position 607,282,287 of record NC_041389.1, read on the forward strand.
TAAAACGAAAAGGTTGGATGTCGGCCAAATTTCTTTCCCATCCAATCCTTTGGACGGTTTATCCAAAAAAAAAAAATCCTTTGGATGCTTGACATCCCTACCAAAGCAACAACTACATGCAGGTGAGCCATAGACATCCCTACCAGGCCACCCCACCGCACCTACCTCAACCCTCTCGTTCGTCAGCCCTCCTCGCTGCCGCGGGCAGTGGCCTCCCAGGCCGGCTTGACAATGGCGGCGGGCCTCCCCGTACGCCTGCCCTCTCTTCCGTTCTCTTCCCCATCTAGTTTCCTCCATGATCGGCCAGATCGGACACGCCACCGTGCAAGTGCCAGCGCTGCTGCTCCAACGTCTTTATTTCTGCGGTCTATGTACAACAATTGTTGAAGACTTGAGGCTGTTGGATGGCCCTTTCAGTGGGTTCCTGGCGTTGTTGATAACCTTGTTGATGCTGGCGGTGTTGCTCTGATCTGCTCTACATATACGTGGTATATCATGTTTGCATGGCGTTCTCCACGTTAGGGATGTGAACGTGTACGGTTGTTGATGTGTATCAACATGGCTTGCAGCAATGCTTCTTCATTGAAAGTGGGAGCGACAATAAAAGGGGACTTAAGACTGGTGGTGCTTTCGCGCACATTTTCTCGATCTCCGGAGTGAAAATTCTAGGTTTCACCTACATTGGTTGTACCTTGAAATGGTGGTCTCTTTTGCAGCTAACTCTGAAAATTTCAAAAAAATATTCTTCTAACAGCAACACTGAAAGCACATTAGTTTTGCAGAAATAATTACCAACTGCAAGAATCTTTTCCAAAATGGACTCCTCTTGCTTCGATTGAGGAGCTCTTCGCCCCTAATTTAATTTCCATGATAACAATACACAATGATACATAACTTCATTCTCCAGTCACCCGTATGAAAAGGTTTTACTTCGGCTTTTGGAAACAAAGGACTAGAATGTTAATATGTACACTAGCACATCATATGCAGGATTACTTGGATGGTCCTTGTGTCATGTGTACCCTATTTGGTGGTTGTTCTTCACCCCAAATCAAAAAAACTCTTTCACTCATTCCATCGAAGGGGACATTAGAATTTAGAGGAATTAGTGGTGGGATTAGACAAGTGACTTGTGTTTTATTCCCAAACTCTTGCTTATGCATGGGCGTAAAGATTTGTAAATTGCGTTTACAAAAATAGAGTATCAGAGTACGATATCACTCAATTAGCCATCAATCAATCTCCTTTGAAACCCGCCGCACATAATATTGTGCCTCATGCTCGCTTGCTGCTGCTTTTTGATGGGCTACTAGCCTGGTGTAGCATGTTCTGAGACTAGATAGCGGAGGAGACGTCGGCTTGGCCTTGAACGTAGCGCTGTAGAGGAGGTTAAGTAGGCGGTAAGCTGAGCGCACTAATGTAGCATATGAAGCACCTCATCTGCGAGTCGGGCAAGTGTGCCATTGCTTCCAGTATGCTGGCGGTGCATGCCGCATTAACGAGGGCCGCTCAGACGTAGTCCGGGTCACACACCTGTCGTGGCTCAGCCAAAACGATGTCGCGCAGTTGCGCCTGATGAAGAGAAGCCACCCTCCAGCTGAAGCACTACTCGGTGCTCCGCCTGCAATCGACGGATGAAGGTGTGTCTTTGAGCAACGAGAAGATTGTGAGGGCGTGTTGGATCCAGTCATCGAGAGCTCCCAAGCCTGATCATCTTCTAATTCAACCTGGCCGTCCAATATGGTTAGGTGCACAATAACACAGATCCTCTCACGGTGGATTACTCACAACAATTTTGCTACACAATCTTGGTGAAGAAGAAGTTCATAGGTCGGAGAAGAGATACAGGTAAACATCTAAGAGCATCACCAACAGACGCGCTAAAAAAGTTTTATAGCGCTGAAATAGCGTTTTTGCGCACGGGAGGTTTTCGAGACACACAAAAACACAATGCCCAATGCGGCGGCCCCACCTGCAGCAGCCCACGTGCACAATCTGGTGCCCCAAATTTGCAGCCCCGTAGACCACGCGCACACCCATGCGCTAAAGTTTTTTGAGCGTGCTCTACTTTACAACGCATGTTGTAGCGCTTTTTTTTTGCCTCCGGCGCACAAAAACGCTGGTTTTTAGCGCGTGAGGTAGTTTTGGGGCACCTGTTGGAGATGCTCTAAGCACTACAGCCACCACCGGGATGGCTCCTTCTTAACGAAGCCAGCTACTTAAGCACCGTTGCGGGCTTGCTACTCATATTCCTTGATGAACATGTATGAGACCCACTGCATGCAGGAGTACTTGAGATTGGGTCATCTTGTGCGCACCCGCATGTTGGGTTTGCTTCCTTCCCCTCCCCTCTCCTGTGTTGGCGTCTTGCTGATGTTCATGTCGTTGACAAATTTGCGGCCAATGAACTATGCAGAAGGGTGTTACTTGACAATGGCAGGTCACTGAATCTATGTGCATAGCATAGGCCCGTGCCCGTGGTCCCGTTGCCTACCATTCTTATCACCCTGCTATTTTTCTAGTCAATGGTCTCGAGCAATGTTATCATTGTACAATTACCAATCTAGAGAAAGAAGTAGCACCAAATCTCTATTTATATAAGAGTAGTATCTCTATGTAAAGAGGCTGAACTCTGCCCATGTCTGCTAGTTGGCTCATGCAGTTATTTCATTTATTGTGGGCATCATTGGTTGAAAACTTGAATTTAATATTGAACAGAGAAGGTACGTAAGAAAGTTTTGGAAGAAAGATGGGATGAATGAATTCCATTTACATAGAAGATATTTTGAAAGCCCATGCATATAAGATGTCTAGCGCAATACCATGCACACTTCAAAGGAAAAAGCTCTAACATGATTTGGAGAAGTCTTTGAGAGTCTCTCTCCCTTTCATTGATAGGGTCATCGGTGAATTCATTGAAATATTTTCCCAAGTAAATATGCACCACACTGTCTTAAAATAATTGATTCCCCGTGACCATCTCCTTATAGACTAACACCACCAGTTTGATTGAGATACAATGTTTGCATTTTTGACAAAGCCAATGCATTTGGGAAGACAAGGATGGGAGAATTTAAGCTCATTTTTGTTGTCAATTAGTCTGGATGGCCAATGGTGCATGTCAAACAAGAAACGCTCAGGGGCGGCGGCAAAGTGTCTTTTCCAACTAATCCTTTGGACGTTTGGCATCCCTGCCGAAGCAATAATTACATAGATGTGAACTCCCTTAATTCTTCTTGTAGTGTTCTCCGGTAGTGGGATCCATGGTTGTGTCCCAGCTGTTTGGCTCTCTAGATCCTGGGTGGAAGGGGATACGGTTCCCCTTCTCCGTGGTTGCGATGTGACGGAGGACGTGGGGCCTAATTTCTCTTGTGCGGCGATTTGGTTTGTACTTGACGTCCCTCAGTTTGTTCTAGAATTTATATAGTTGTCCTCTTCTTCAAGTTTCGCCATTAGCTTTCCCCCAGTCGAATGTCCGTGGCCTGACGATGCATCTGGCCAGTGTGCCTCCCGCGTCGAGGTGGTACTAGTCAGTGTCGTTTCAATGTTGTCAGCAAGGCCGGTATGTTCCTCAACTCTCAGGAGAACGCCTCTACAGCCGGATAGCGCGCCGCCTTTCAAACCTAAGGCGAGGGGATGGATACCTCTTCAGCGTTAGAGAAGGATGGCTCATTGTTTCTTTTGGGAAACAACATTACTTTGTCCCGTATATTTTCATTGATTTTCAAATATTGAAATGTTCAAGTGTTAGGAAGAAATAACAAAAAAATGACCTACAAAGTGGGGCCGAGATTTCCCGAGGGAGTACCGATATTGTTTCTTTCAATTGTGGGCATAGCCTCTCTGCTCCATTTTTCTTATCTACCTTTGGTGCTGGGTTGTCGTGGCATCTCCATTAGAACAGGTTGTGTGAACTCTTAAATTATAACGTAGCCTACTCATTCATCTTAGCATTCGATAAATATCTGACTGTTACACTTACGAGCTTTGTTAGATCAACATGCAATTATGGGGGCTTTATGGGGCTGGGCGCCCACCCCACCAATTAAATTCCGGGGGTGGGAGTGTTAATTAGGAGAAGGTTAGCCTAATTAAAAAGGGAAAGACTTTGTATCTAAGTCTGATAAGTGATCCATAAAGTCCAGTTTCTTTAGTCATTGTGTCTAGCATTTATGTACTCTTCGCTCAAGACCACTAGGCAACACAACTTCGGGAGGCTAAATAAATGCTAGGCCCACTTGTCAACCTTGAACTTCTTTTCTTCTTCCTTCCTTCACTCACGTTTGGCGAACGGTCGAAGGGGGCCAGAATTTGGATAACAAACTGGTGATGGGATTGGACTAGTGAACTTGTTTTTTATTCCCAAACTCTTGGTTAGGCACACATGGGAATAACAAGTTGAATTTGCATTTTAGAACACGATATCACTAATTTATCCATCAGTCTATCTCCTTGTGATCTGCCGAATAGGACAGGGTGCCGTCGAGCCGGGCCGCTAGCATGGTGTTGCGTAGTTTATGGCTAAATGGCAGAGGAGTCCTTGAACGCGGCAACGTGGAAGAGTTTGAGTAGTCACGAGCTGGGTGAGTGTCGGTAAACTGACGCATTAATATAGCTTATGAAGCACTACATCTGCGAGCAGGGCGAGCGTGCTGTTGCTGCCGCTGCGTTGGGGGTGCACGCGGCATCGACAAGGGGCGAGTTCAGATCTAGCATCTATCGAGAGCGGCCGAAACGATGTCGCACGAGTGTGCGGCCATGAGGACTGAGCAGGCGGAGCAAAGGCTGCTGCACTAGGAGTTGCTACGCGTCCCGTACGTTGGACAAGGATGTCGTCGTAATCAAGCTGCGGCACTAGCAGGTGCTCTGCCTCCGATCGAGTGAGGAAGGTGCCGCAGTGAGAATCAACATGATGGCGAAGAAGTACGGGATACGGTTGTCACGAACAGCCAAGCATGTTTATCTTCTAATTCATCTTGGCCGTCTGGTATGCAATTGACGAATGATCCGGAAGCGTTGGTTACTCTGTGACTTACCAGGGGCAAGTAAGTGAAACCATGTGCACAGAGCACGCCTGTGGTAGTGCTCCTGTTGTCTACCATACCTATCGCCCTATAATTTTCTGGTCAACGCCCTCATGCAATGCTACGAGAGTGTACAATTACAGTTCTAGAGAAAGGGGCAGCACCAAAAACTCTACTTATATAAGGAGTGTGGTATAGCAGGGAAGAAGATGAAGAGTCAATGTAAAGAGATTCAACTCTACCCATGTTCCTAGATGGCACATGTAGTTATTTCATTTACTATGGTCATGTTTGAGCAGCGGACGTACTTAAGGAAATTCTAGATGATATTTTGGAAACATGGGATGATTGAATTGCATTTACAGATGATATGTGGGAAAAAATGAGAACACAAGGAGTTGCGAAGCCACACACAGACTGTGTAGTCGATGACTAATACTACCTTTTAGTGAAAACACCATATGGCCACCATATACCGGCCGCTAAAACGATGCCGCGTGACCGAATGTGCCGCGCCAATGAACAAAGGCAGGCAAAGCAACGCCCGCTCCTCTAGGAGGTGCGACGACACTTGTTGATCGAGGAAGCCGCCGCCCTCCAGCTGCGGCATTTTCAGGTGCTCAATAGTAGAAAACGGGTCTTTCGTCTGGTCCATTAGTCTCGGTCTGGTTTTGGTCTGGAACTAATGGTTCCATTAGTCCCGGTTCGAGCCGGGCCACCATTAGTCCCGGTTCATTTGTGACCTATCACTGGTAGAAAACAGGGCACTAGTCCCGGTTTTAGAGGGCCTTTAGTCCCAGTTCTGGAATTGGGACTAAAGAGTCGGGATTAAAGCCCAAAACCTTTAGTCCCGATTTGCTTACGAACCGGGACTAAAGGAGGTCCACGTGGCCGCTGTGGGGCATCTAGCGAGGAGGACCTTTAGTCCCGGTTGGTAACACCAACCAGAACCAAAAGGCAGCCACGCGTCAGCAGCTCGCAGGCGCTGGGTTTTTTTTTGAAAGTGGGTGGTTTAGGGGTTTGGGATGGTTAATTTAGGGGTTTGATCATTGTGTTAGCTAGCTAATAGAGAGAAGTGACCTCTCTTTCTCCGTGCTTTTGGTCGACGCTAGCTACTATACGTATAGAGAGAACTCTACGTGCTAGCTAGTAAGCAAATGAAGGAACCATTAGTTACACAAAATCGTCATGAACATATACATACAAAGAGAAGTGACCTCCCTTTCTCCGAGATTGGTCGAACAACAAGTTTTCGTATATCTATCCGACGCCACTACATATATACAATATAACATCTCTTACAATCCCTGACATCTAAAATCCATGTCAACTTCCACGTGGCATTCTCTGTCTTTATGTATAACGCGGTCAAGAAAGAATCTCGTCAATTCCTCTTGAATTGCTCGTATGCGATCATATGGTAGGAGTTCATCCCGCATCTACCACAACTAATTTAAAGAAGGGGGTCAATACATATATATGAATGAAACTCAACACAATAGATGGTAATAAAATAAAATTGTGAATATTTTTTACGTACTTCATATTGTTCGTCAGAGTAGCCCCGCTGAGAGGTCGAGTTGTAGATGAACTCGCAAATGTAGTGTCCACATAAATTATTCTCGTCTTCCTGCCACAAACACTTTACGAGAAATAGAGTTCAATTAAACTGATAATCAAGCATGATAAATGGTATTGATGAAACTAGAATCAATGAGAGATGCGCGGAACTAGCTTGTACTACTTACTTTGGGGTGTGTAAATCGCAGCTCCTTCGGAAGACCCAAAACCATTCTGGTGAACTGTTTCCAAACCCTGCCAGGCAAATAAATGATTACTTGATATCAGCAAATGAACAAGTTGCTGATATGGTGCAATAATGATCGATTGAACTTACTTCTGGAGCATTGCAGTCATGTTCGCATATTCCTAGGGATCTTTATGTCTCAGAGTCAAAGACAGTTACTAATCCCCGGTCAAGTTTAATCTCTAGCAGAATAAAGTGAAAGATGCGCATGCATAACTCATGAATTACATTAGTATAACCTCGAGTAAGCGAAACTGAATATGCATAAGACAGTAACACTCACTTGAGGTTGTAAGGAAAGAGTATTTTAGCTTTGTTTTGATGTCGAAGTAACGATTGTAGCAAGCTGTCCTAAGTATCTTTGACTCTCTTTTTAACCGACCATTCATTTATGGTATTTGGGTTAATGAACCCAATGTCATACATTTGTCCTTTTTTGCATTCGATGGTCTTCAATCTGCATAATATAGTGAGGATAATTATATATACATGCAATGAAAGAGCTGAGCTATAGAGACTTAATTACAGAAGTAATAGTTAAAAACAGTAGCAAGTCATGAGTTGTTTGTCGAGGGCGTCTTGATTGAATAACTCAAATAACTCCACAAATTCCACAGACAGCAGATCAGCTCCAATGAGGCCATAATCATCTTTAATTCTCACCATCATTGTATCCTCCCCACACTTCCTGCAGGTATCCATGTACCATTCATGCAATCTTCACATCATCGTTGTTAGAGGAGAATGATCAGATTTGACGAGAGGCTTCCTGTACTCGTATCTGAAGATCTCTACTGCCTCTAACATTTCAAACTCTACATCATCGGTCAGGTAATCACCAGGATTTGTTCCGGGCAATAGCCCCGGATGATTAGCGACAATATCGCTAGACACCTTGAGCGGGGGGCACGATTGCTTCGCCTATTCGCCGAGCTGGGGAATTGGTTTCCCACTTCTTCATTGTGCTAATCTTGCATCACTGGAAGTACTTCCCAACCGCTGCGCATCTTCATATGTCTTTTTAATACAACGGACATAGTTGGAATCCGATGGAGGCAGTGGTGGTCGCTTCAGGGCATCCAGAGTGCGCTTCGCTTTCACTGGATCTACCATTTCCCTCGGAGGTGGAGGTTTCCGTGCAAAAAGGTCCTACACTTTGGCTGCCACGATTTCATCGATTTCCTTGTCATCCCTCTCAGGTGGTAACTTTGGAGCTTTGAGACATGGACCGTATTTGAATTGCTTCCCACCTCTGCTTGTACTGCTAGCCGCCAGAGGGGCAGCGTCTCTCTTCCGCCGTTGCTGACACGTCGGAGGAGGCGGAGTACTCTGATGCGCCGGAGAAGGCTGAGGAGGAGGCATTGTGCCCTCACGTGCCGGAGGAGGCGGAGTGCCCTAATCACTCGCCGGAGGAAGAGGCGGAGTGCCCTGACCCGCCGGAGGAGGAGGAGAAGGAGGCGTCCAGTTTGGAAGCTTGATGTACTCCTTCCTCCATAGAAAGGTAGTCCTTAAAGCATCTCCCAGATGAATGTCCCCTTACCTGTAGGGAAGTCAAGCTCCAGCTCCTCAAATCCATCCATTATTTCATCCACCATCACAACAACATAGCCATGTGGAATCGGATGACAAGGAAAATTTCCCTCAGCTTGAGGAGGTATAACAGAGCCAACCGCCGCCTTCAAAGTTAGGTTCATGCATTTTGTCATTAGATCGCAAATTTTAGCCTCCAAGATAGTATCCACGGGGTAGCGAGGAGCCGTGAAATCAGGCTGAACAAGCTCCGTGGAAGCCACACTGCTTCTCCGCTGAGATGGTGGGGTAGCTTCTGGGGCAGCGTCGAAGCAAGGATCTTCGTGCCGCTGAGATGGTTGGCCGGTAGCTCGCTGGCTATTAAGTTCCTCTAGCGCTGCTATTCTTGCATTGAGCTTCTCCATTTCGCTCGCTTCCACTTTCCTCTTTCACTCTTGGCTTTTGTAACCACCACCGCCGGGAAACCCATGCACCCACGAAACAGAGCCTGGTGTGCCTCGTGTTCATCTAGGGTGCTCAGGATTCACGAGGGCCTCTGTTAGCTCGTCCTTCTCTCTGTCGGGAATGAACGTCTCTTCTTGCACTGCCCTGATATATTTCTGAAGCTTCTTGATGGGTATTGCAAGTTGCTCGTCCATCCAATGACACTCCCCTGTTTCTAGGTCCAAAGTTCCCCCAACCTCTAAGAACCAATTCCTTGAACGATTTGGCCAGTTCAATGTTGCTGATTGGACCCCTTTGGCAAGCAGGTCTTGCTCAGCTTTGTCCACAATGGCCAAGCTTTGTAGTGAAGGAAATATGCCCTAGAGGCAATAATAAATTTGTTATTTTATATTTCCTTATATCATGACAAATGTTTATTATTCATGCTAGAATTGTATTAACCGAAAACTTGATATGTGTGTGGATACATAGACAAAATACCGTGTCCCTAGTAAGCCTCTACTAGACTAGCTCGTTAATCAAAGATGGTCAAGTTTCCTAACCATAGACATGTGTTGTCATTTGATGAACGGGATCACATCATTAGGACAATGATGTGATGGACAAGACCCATTTGTTAGCTTAGCATTATGATGGTTCAGTTTTATTGCTATTGCTTTCTTCATGTCAAATACATATTCCTCCAACTATGAGATTAAGCAACTCCCGGATACTGGAGGAATACCTTGTGTGATATCAAACGTCACAGCATAACTGGGTGATTATAAAGATGGTCTACAGGTATCTTCGAAGGTGTTTGTTGGGTTGGCATAGATCAAGGTTAGGATTTGTCACTCCGAGTATCAGAGAGGTATCTCTGGGCCCTCTCTGTAAGACACATCATAAGAAGCCTTGCAAGCAAAGTGACTAATGAGTTAGTTGCAGGACGATGTATTGCGGAACGACTAAAGATACTTGCCGGTAACGAGATTGAACTAGGTATGAAGATACCTACGATCAAATCTCGGGCAAGTAACATACCGATGACAAAGGGAATAACGTATGTTGTTATAATGGTTCAACCGATAAAGATCTTCATAGAATGTGGGAGCCAATATGAGCATCCAGGTTCCGCTATTGGTTATTGACCAGAGAGGTGTCTCGGTCATGTCTACATAGCTCTCGAACCCGTAGGGTCCGCACGCTTAACGTTCGATGGTGATATTGTATTATATGAGTTATGTGATTTGGTGACCAAATGTTGTTCGGAGTCCCGGATGAGATGACAAACATGATAAGGAGTCTCGAGATGGTTGATAGGTAAATATTTATATAAATGATGATGGTATTCGGACACCGGAAGTGTTCCGGAGGGTACCGGGCACATATCGGGTCACCGGAAAGGAGTTTCGGGCAACCCCGACAAATATATGGGCTTAATGGGCCGAGGAGGGATAGACCAGCCCACAAGGGGCTGGTGCGCCCCTTTCCCTGGCCACAGGCCCTGGAGGAAGGAAAGGAGGGGGCGCCACCTCTTCCTGCCTTTCCACCTTGGTGGGAGAAAGGAAAGGGGGGCGCCACCTCCTCCTTCCTTCCCTTCATCGCCAAAAGAAGGAAAGGGGGGTGTCGGCCTAGGCAGGAGCCCAAGTAGGATCCCTCCTACTTGGGGCACCCCTAGGGCTGCTCCTCCCTTCCTCCCACCTATATAGACATGGGGGGCGCCACACATAGACAAGACAATTGCTTAGCCGTGTGTGGTGCCCCCCTCCACAGTTTACACCCTGGTCATATTCTCGCGGAGCTTAGGCGAAGCCCTATGCGGATCACTTCACCAACACCGTCACCACGCCGTCATGCTGACGAAACTCATCTACTTCCTCGACACCTTGCGGGATCAAGAGGGCGAGGGACGTCATCAAGCTGAACGTGTGCAAAACTTGGAGGTGCCGTAAGTTCGATACTTGATCGGTCGGATCTAGAAGAAGTTCGACTACATCAACCGCGTTGTCAAACGCTTCCTCTTTTGGTCTACAAGGGTATGTAGACACACTCTCCCCCTCTCGTTGATATGCATCTCCTAGATAGATCTTGCGTGAGCGTAGGAATTTTTTTAAATTGCATGCTACGTTTCCCCAACAGTGGTATCAGAGCCAGGTCTATGTGTAGATGATATACACGAGTAGAACACAAAGAGTTGTGGGCAGTGATCGTCATACTACTTACCACCAATGTCTTATTTTGATTTGGCGGTATTGTTGGATGAAGCGGCCCGGACCAACCTTACATGACCACGTTCATGAGACTGGTTTCACCGACAGACATGCAACTAGTTTTTCATAAAGGTGGCTGGCGGGTGTCTATTACCTCAACTTTAGTTGAATCAAATTTGACTATGGTCGGTCCTTGTTGAAGATCAGCAAACTTGATAAATCACTGTTGTGGTTTTGTGCCATAGGTAAGAACGGTTCTTGCTAGAAGCCCATAGCAGCCACGTAAAACTTGCAACAACAAAGTAGTGGACGTCTAAGTTGTTTTTGCAGGGCATGTTGTGATGTGATATGGTCAAGACATGATGTGATATACGTTATTGTATGAGATGATCATGTTTTGTAAAATTTATCGGCAACTGGCAGGAGCCTTATGATTGTCGCTTTATTATATGAAATATAAACACCATGTAATTGCTTTACTTTATCACTAAGCGGTAGCGATAGTTGTAGAAGCAATAGTTGGCGAGACGACCACAACGCTACGATGGAGATAAAGGTGTCAAGCCGGTGACGATGGAGATCATGATGATGCTTTGGAGATGGAGATCAACAACACAAGATGATGATGGCCAAATCATTCACATATTTTGATTGCATGTGATGTTTATCTTTTATGCATCTTCTTTTGCTAAGTACGGCGGTAGCATTATAAGATGACCCCTTAACTAAAATTTCAAGGTATAAGTGTTCTCCCTGAGTATGCACCGTTGCGTCAGTTCTTCGTGTTGAGACACGATGTGATGATCGGGTGTGATAGGCTCTACGTTCAGATACAACCGGTGCAAGACAGTTTTGCACATGCAGAATACTCGAGTTAAACTTGACGATCCTAGCATGTATAGACATGGCCTCGGAACACTGGAGACCGAAAGGTCGAACGTGAATCATATAGGAGATATGATCAACATAGAGATGTTCACCATTGATGACTACTCCATCTCACGTGATGATTGGACATGGTTTAGTTGATTTGGATCACGTATCATTTAGATGACTTGAGGGATGTCTATCTAAATGGGAGTTCTTAAGTAATTGGGTTTTTTTATTTCTGTGCCCCTGGTTCATTAGTTGTACTCATTCATCCCCACTCTGTTAACTTTTGCTCACTTTTCCCCACTCGCTTGCCCGAAACCCTAAGAACAGGTTACAATGGACGTTGTCGTCGGGTCAATGCCTTTGATCGTTAACTCTGATGAGTGGGGCCGCGTATACGTGGGCGCATGCAACTGACCGTGGTCGTGGGGTATCACATGTCCATGGACATGCGAAACGTCCCATCAAATAAAGAGGCAACCACCTCCATTGCCCTACCATTTCCCCCCAAATCCCCTCCCTGCCATATCATCTTTCTCTCCCCCACCAGCGTCGTCTCGCTCTCCTCCACTACCTCCATCGCACCGTCTCGCTCTCCCCCACCGCATCCTCTTCCTCACCTTCATCGCCTCCATCTGTTAGATGGCTGAAGCTCGTGGTGACACCGGCGCAGCGGCCGGAGATGTGATGGAGCTGCAGGGCGCGGTGACTGCAGATGTCAGCGGCGTCCACGGCGGTGCGGGTAAACTCGCAACAACTGCGGATGTGGAGAAGGATGTGGCGGGGTCCGCCTCAGCGCCGCAGAAGGTGACGGTGTCGAGCGGCGCAACCCATCCCGATACCTCCGATGCGCAACCTGCCGTGGAGCAGGAGGTATTTGCACTTGGTTAGCTTATAGAGTTAGTTGCTCCCTAGTTGCATTGGTTAGATTGTGACTCATACGGTAATTCAGATGGTTAGAGTAGTTGGTTTGACGGATGGGCCGGGGTTTTTTGTATTTGTATTGGGGGGATGGGGGGGTTGGACTAGGGTTTGTTGGATAAATTCGTTGCAAAAAGGCAAGATAGATCTGTATGAGAGATAGGGATCTCTGTGCTTCAATGCTACACAAATGTATGCTTATTATATTTGTTTTTAATGCTCATAGATTGGGTTTTTAATGCTACTCTTGCCTTAGATTGGGTCCCTATTAGATTTGTTTTTGAATGTTACTCAGATTGGGGTTTTGAATGTCATATGCCCAAATGGAATCCATTGATTAAGAAATTATTTAATTTATTAGTATATAAATTTGTCCACAATATGTAGTTATATTAGCTCTGTTGTTCAATTTGTGTGCATGACAATGGAAAATGCAAAACAATGATCATAGTATATTGGGAGTATATTAGCCCTATGATCAATGTGTCATGTGTGCATATCTAAATTTTCAATTGGCTTCCGTATTTACTAGTGATGGATGTAATTGTATATTCAGGAGGATGATGGTTGGGGGGTAGAAAGAGGAAGATGGCCCAGTACGACTCGTATGATCCAGAGGAAAGTGATGACGAAGAATATGAGGTAAGCCTACTTGAAATTTAGATTGTTCATTTAGTTCCTTTGACATGGTGTATCCATGAATTTATAATGTATTAATGTAACTCATTCATCTGTGCAGTATGATTCTAGAGAAGAAGTGTACAAGGGCAACGTCGCGTCCTTCACAACCAAGGGGGTGGTGATGATCAAGGCCAAGGGAGTTGCTTCCTTCTACAGCCGCAAGACCAAGAAGTGGCACTGCCCCTACTGCACCACCAAGCCAAAGCCAAGGGATGGCCGCTTTGATCACCTTATGTCACATGCAGAGGATGTAGCAATTCGCGGGGAGGACTACATGATCAGGGGGCGGCATGCCACCCTCGCGAAGGCCCTTACTCCGGCGTGATGATGTGATGTTGTGATGAGCGAACTGAATCTTTATCTTTATCTATTGGGTCACTTTTGGTTTGTTGAGCTGAATCTGGTTGTTTATGGTTTGTTGAACTGAACCTAGGGTGATGGTAGTAATCTGGTTGCTATCTATATATGTCTCATGTTTATTAATCAAATCAAATGCATGCTTTTTCCCACCAGCATGTTTCATTATCCGATGTTTTCAACTGACATTCGGCTAGGCAGTATAAATTCAAGAAAATGCAAAAACAAATAAAACCTTGGCAAACTATCTATGTTTCTGTAGGAGATCATGTGTGCAAAATTTGAAGTGATTTAGAGGAGGTCAAATAAATTAGAATTTGAGAAATGTGCTCCAAATGAGCTTCGAGGCTAGGGTAAATAGCCCATTTGTAATCAAGTTTTTTTGGACCTACTCTAAATGAGCCAAATATTTTTTTATTAACAAATATTCACTTTCCATAGTGTAGATTCGAAGTTTCACTATTTTTTGAATTAATCTTCATATTTTTACATTTTCTTTTTAAAACATATGCTTTAAAATAAAAATTATTAAAAACAAGTTTGAAATATGAAAATGGAAAACTAAATTCAGATCCTTCTTATTCACTTTGAAATAAAGCTTTGGAGATTTTTTTTAATTTTTTTTTGATTTTTTGAAAACAGAAGGTAAGCTTGCCTACTCTCCTTGAACTCTATGAAATCATGTACTTGATAGCTCATATGTGTGAAGGTTTTCTCATGAAAATGACCATAGACCAAGTTTATGATTTTTGATTGGTAACATGTCACATAAGACAACATTGTGCACATGTTATATATTTTTTTGATTTTTTTAAATTAATGGTGCTCATTTGACCTCGATTGTGCCAGCTAAGATTTTTTCATGAAAATGACCATAGACTAAGTTTAGTATTTTTCCTCGTTAGTTTGTCTTATAAAACGACGAACGACGAAGGTTTCATATTTTTTTTGTTTTTGTTAAATTAGTTATGCTTAGTCACAGCCTTCGAAACCCTGTTGACCAGCTCAAAACCCCTCTAAACCCCGCGGGGTTTCGCCCAACCCTAGCTCCCAACGTCGGCCGTCCGATCATACCCTCGCGCCAAGCAACAGCCCTCAGATCTGGTCTTCTAGAAGGAATTAGGTGGGCAGGCTGTCTGTAGGCTCCGCGTCATTGGATCACAAGGACGGCTCCACATCGTTGGATCATGGGGCGATCCTATTGGTTGTGCTCGGCTGCTCACCCACCACAGATTCCGCGAAAATAAATTGTTATTGGGCCCAAAAGGAAACCAAGCTCTGGTTGGACCGTCGAATTGCGTCGTTTTTTTTTGCATCATTTGCTCTGTTTTTTGTGAACGTGCTGGCTTTGTTTTTTTGCATTGTTGAAATCAATTGACATTGCGTAGCAGAATTTAGTTCTTTTTGTTCTATACAAATGGAAAATGACCAAAATTTTAAGGGCCAAATTTATTTTTATCATGCAAAATGGCCACAAACTATTCAAAAATTGTCTCTTTTTGTTCATATAATATATATGACCATGGATTCCCAAGCATGCAGTTAGCTTATTTTTCTTCTTCTTCTCAAACCACCGTTCCCCACGCGTGTACACTCCCGATGCTGCGGTGGGTTTGACAACGGACTACTTCACATTTGACCCCGTTATTGCCACAACCAAATAAAACATAGCACTACGACTATTTAAGCAACCCTATGCCTCTGCCATCCCTCATCCATCTCCCATCCTCTCTGCCATCTGCCCTTCTTGCTATTCGACCACTTCTCCTTCTTCTAGCACATTCTCAACCATGCAGTACATCGGACCAACCTACCACTTCCCACCCACCATGCCGGAGAGGCTCTACCCTCCCAGTGTGTGGGTGATATCAAGGTGGAGGACCCCAAGGAACTTCACCGAGTTCTTCTTCGCGTCCGGCTACCACCACCTCCCGCAGGGATCTCCAAGGATGTTCCGTGTCGAGGAGGTCATCCAAAACGGGGTGCTGGTTGCTCTCCTTGCTCACTTCACCAACACATTCGACGCCTTCTACCTCCTTGGACGGGTGTTTTGGTGTGGCTGCGAGTTCATCGCTTTCACCACCCACAACACATTCACGGAGTACACCACACTAGTAGAAAAGAGGGCTTTGGTCCAGGCCGGGTTAGCCCATTAGTCCCGGTTCAGTCTAGAACCGGGACTAATGGGGGCATTAGTCCCGGTTCGTGAGCCCAGGGGCCACGTGGGCCATTTGTCCCGGTTCGTCTGGACCTTTTAGTCCCGGTTGGTGCCACGAACCAGGACTAAAGGATGCGATGCCCATTAGTACCGGTTCGTGGCACCAACCGGTACTAAAGGTTAGACCTTTAGTCCCGGTTCGAGCCACCAACCGGTACTACTAAAGGTCCCATTTTCAAACTCTACCCCCCTGATCGCCTTTTCAGTTTTAAAAAAAATAAAAGAAAATGATGAAAATGTCAAAAAATAAAAGAAAATAAGTTTCCCATGTGATATGTGGTCTAGTTGTTGGGAAAATTTGCAAATGTGAATTTCGACTTTATTTGCAAAATCTCTCTAGAATTTAGTAAAATGGGCATAACTTTTGCATACTAACTCGGATGAAAAAGTTTTTTATATGAAAAATCATCTACTCGAAAAGTTACACCCAAATTTAACCGGGGGAACCCCGTTAAACATTTTCAAAATCCTCAAAAACCTAACAAAAAAGTTACGGGGCTTTTAAGATCTGGAGGCAAAAGAATTCATCAAATTTCAGTTTTTTTTGAATTTTTGTTAAATCTGGTCAAACTGTGGTCAAACTACTTACTCAAGAAGTATTAGTGTTACTAAATAATTATTCAAGAATATTAGTGTTACTAAATAATTATTTTAGTTTTTTTGAATTTTGGTCAAATCTGGTCAAACTATGGTCAAACTATGGTCAAACTGTAGTCAAACAATGGTCAAACTAATTATTCAATAAATATTAGTGTTATTTTTAGAACAATAGTTTCAAACT
Source organism: Triticum dicoccoides (assembly GCF_002162155.2). NCBI lineage: Eukaryota > Viridiplantae > Streptophyta > Magnoliopsida > Poales > Poaceae > Triticum > Triticum dicoccoides. The sequence goes on from NC_041389.1 coordinate 607,299,112, forward strand.
CAAATAGTGAAATGTGTGACTTCATGCTCAAGCTAAATTCCTGAGGTTAATAGGATTGACATCTTACTATTGTCAGGAAAACAACAAGTGCAGACTTGGAAACGAGGGAGAATAGAACCCGGAAGTTAAGCGTGCTCAGGCTGGAGTAGTGAGAGGATGGGTAACCATCCAGGAAGTTAGATGATTTGGAATGATGAGGGGTGATTAGAGATTAGAGGTTAAATTGAGCAGTGATGAGGGGTGATTAGAGATGAGAGGTTAAAATAATTCAGAAATTTGAAAATCAAAAAAAAATATTCCAAAAAAAATTCAAAAATTCTTTTAAAAAATCATAAAAATTCCTTTAGTACCGGTTGGTGTTACCAACCGGTACTAAAGGTGGACCTCCAGGCAGCGGCCACGTGGAGAGCCTTCAGTCCCGGTTCGTGTTAGAACCGGGACTAAATGGGGAGGCTTTAGTAACGACCCTTTAGTCCCGGTTCCAGAACCGGGACTAAAAGCCCCTTTTCTACTAGTGCCAATATCTTCCCCACCGCGTCACGCATGCACACTCTTCCATACCCCATCGACAATGCCCCAGAGGAGCAGTGAAGGGCGCCCGGAGGAGGAGCGAGGTGGAGAAGGCGGCGTCTAGGGTTCTAAACCCTCTATCTATTTTTGGTTTTTTAGTCTATGTTATGTTAAGTTATAATTGAACTATGTTGGAGATGATATGGGCTTGTTGGCCCTTTTATTAAGTTCTATTATTAAGTTTTCTATCTATTCTATTATGAAGTTCTTCCTAGTTTCAACTATGTGAACGTGCTATGGGCTTGTTGGCCCTCTCTACATATTTGTTGATTGTTTTCTTAGAGAGCTCGCTTTGTTAGTAACCACCTAGTGCATGCAGCCACAACGAACCCTTCTTTTTTTACACAAGCGACAAATATGTAGCCACCTAGCTAGTGCATGCAGCCACAAAAATATAAAACATATTTGTTCAATTTATTTGACGTAGCAAACCGGTGCAGATGCGAGTGGATCGAAAAGGCTACAACTGATCGTAAAAACGATGCTCTAAATCGAGAAGACAAGCGTGCGAGAAGAGAGGAACCAGCGGCAGTGACCGTCGTTGCATCCCTTGCGCCTGGCGTGCATGAAAGCGGCTCGATCAGTGCATCGTGGCGGCACGCATCGGTGCATGCAGGCTCGGTCGGTGCATCGTGGCGGCGTGCATCGATGCATGCAGGCAGGCTTGCTGGGTGCATGCATAGCAGGCTTCTATCGTGGCAACGACCCATGCGTTTAACGCAAGGATGGCCTAATGAAACGACGGCCCAACGGTCGAACAGCGACACTGCCCAATGCGGCCCCACTTGTCAGAGTTAACGGTCAAAGCACTGACCCGACGGCAATGTCTGTTGTGACCTGTTCTGAGGGTTTTGGGCAAGGGAGTGGGGAAAACTGAGCAAAAGTTAAGAGCGTGGGGATGAATGAGTAGAGCTAAGGAACCAGGGGCACAGATGTAAAAAACCTAAGTTATTTGATTTATTGAACATAATTTATCATGAAACTTAGTCCAGATAGTATTTGCAAATTATGTTGTAGATCAATAGCTCGCGTTGTAGCTCCCCTATTTTTTATATGTTCCTAGAGAAAACTAAGTCGAAAGATGATGGTAGCAACTACGCGGACCAGGTGCGTGAGGATTATCCTCATTGCTGCACAGAATAATTATTGATGCACTGCTAGGTGACCAACCTATTGCAAGAGCAGATGCAAACGTTATGAATGTTCTGCAAGCTCGATATGATGACTACTTGATAGTTTAGTGCATCATGCTTTACGTCTTAGAATCAGGGCTTCAAAGACGTTCTGAACGCCATAGAGCATATGAGATATTCCAAGAGCTGAAATTGGTATTCCAGACTCATGCCCGTGTTGAGAGATATGAGACTGCTACCTCTTGAGCTTGCGTTGGTTTTCCCTCGAAGAGGAAAGGGTGATGCAGCAAAGTAGCGTAAGTATTTCCCTCAGTTTTGAGAACCAAGGTATCAATACAGTAGGATACGACACACAAGTCACCGAATACATGCACAAATAATCAAGAACTTGCAACCAACGCGATAAAGGGGTTGTCAATCCCTTCACGGTCAATCGCCAAAAGTGAAATCTGATAGAGATAATAAAGTAAATATTTTTGGTATTTTTGGTTTATAGATTGGAAAGTAAAGATTGCAAAATAGTAGATCGAAAACTAGCCAGATATAAACGAGATTCAATAATATGGAAAAGAGACCCGGGGGCCATAGGTTTCACTAGTGGCTTCTCTCGAGATAGCATATATTACAGTGGTTGAACAAATTACTACCGAGCAATTGATAGAAAAAAGCATAATTATGATGACATCTAAGGCAATGATCATGAACATAGGCATCACGTCTGTGTCAAGTAGACCGACTCCTGCCTGCATCTACTACTATTACTCCACACATCGACCGCTATCCAGCATGCATCTAGAGTATTAAGTTCATATAGAATGGAGTAACACATTAAGAAAGATGACATGATATAGAGGAATTAACTCAAGCAATATGATGAAAACCTCATCTTGTTATCCTCGATGTCAACAATACAATATGTGCCTTGCTGCCCCTACCGTCGCTGGGAAAGGACGCCGCAAGATTGAACCCAAAGCTAAGCACTTCTCTCATGGCAAGAAATATCAATCTAGTAGGCGAAACTAAACCGATAATTCGAAGAGACTTGCAAAGATATCAAATCGTGCATATAAGTATTCAGAGAAGAACCAAATAATATTCATAGATAATCTTGATCATAAATCCACAATTCATCGTATCTCTGCAAACACACTGCAAAAGAGTATTACATAGAATAGATCTCCACGAACATAGAGGAGAACTTTGTATTGAGAATCAAAGAGAGAGAAGAAGCCATCTAGCTAATAACTATGGACATGAAGGTCTGTGGTAAACTACTCAGGCTTCATCTGAGAGGGAATGGTGCTGATGTAGAAGCCCTCCGTGACCGAATCCCCCTCCGGCAGGACACCGGAAAAGGCCCCAAGATGGGATCCCATGGGTACAAAAGGTTGCGACGGTGGAAAAGTGGTTTCGTGGCTCCCCCTGATGTTTTTAGGGTATAAGAGTATATATAGGCGAAAGAACTAGGTCGGTGGAGCTACGAGGGGCCCGTGAGGGTGGGAGCACGCCTACCCCCCTAGGCGTGCCCTCCTGCCTCGTGGACGCCTCGTCGCGTCTCCGACTTCATCTCCAAGTCTTCTGGTTTGCTTTCGGTCCAAGAAAGATCATCGCGAAGGTTTCATTCCGTTTGAACTCTGTTTGGTATTTCTTTTCTGTAAAACTCTAAAATAGGCAAAAAAACAGAAACTAGCACTAGGCCCTCGGTTAATAGGTTAGTCCCAAAAATAATATAAAATAGCTTATTAAAGCCCATTAAACATCCAAAATAGATAATATAGTAGCATGGAACAATAAAAAATTATAGATACGTTAGAGACGTATCAGAGACCTCTGACAAGTACTTTGCCTACAAGATGGAGGAGAATATCTCAGCTAGTGAGCATGTGCTCAGAATGTCTGGACATACAATCGCTTGAATCAAGTAGGAGTTAATGTTCCAGATAAGATAGTGATTGATAGAGTTCTCTAGTCACTATCACCAAACTACTAGAACCTTGTGATGAACTATAGCGTGCAAGGGATAACAAAAAAGATTATCGGGCTCTTTGCGGTGCTGAAATCGGTGAAGGTAGAAATCAAAGAGGAGCATCAAGTGTTGATGGTTAACAAGACAAATAGTTTCAAGAAAAAGGGCAAAGGAAAGGAAAGGGAACTTCAATAAGGATGGCAACTAAGTTGCCACTCCCATGAAGAAGGCCAAAGCTAGACCTAAGCCTGAAATTGAGTGCTTCTACTACAAAGAAAACGGTCACTGGAAGCGGAACTACCCCAAGTATTTAGCGGATAAGAAGGATAGCCAAGTGAACAAAGGTATATTTGATATACATGTTATTGATCTGTAACTTACTAGTGCTCGTAGTAACCCCTGGGTATTTGATACCTGTTCGGTTGCTAAGATTAGTAACTCGAAACAGGAGTTGCGGAATAAATGGAGACTAGTTGAGGGTGAAGTGACGATGTGTGTTGGAAATGATTCTGAGGTTGATATGATCACCATCGCACACTCCCTCTTCCTTCGGGATTAGTGTTGAATCTAGATAAATGTTATTTGGTGTTTGCGTTGAGCATGAATATGATTAAATCATGTTTATTGCAATACGCTTGTTCATTTAAGTTAGAGAATAATTGTTATTCTCTTTACATGAATAAAACCTTCTATGGTCATACACCCAATGTAAATGGTTTATTGAATCTCGATTGTAGCGATACACATATTCATAATATTGATGCCAAAAGATGCAAAGTTGATAATGATAGTGCAACATATTTGTGGCATTGCCATTTAAGTCATATTGGTGTAAAGCGCATGAAGAAACTCCATACAGATGGACTTTTGGAATCACTTGATTATGAATCATTTGATATTTGTGAACTATTTCTCATGGGCAAGATGACTAAAACTCCGTTCTCCGGAACAATGGAGCAAGCTAATGACTTATTGAAAATAATACATACCGAAGTATGCAGTCCGATGAGTGTTGAGGCTCGCGGCAGGTATCGTTATTTTCTGACCTTCATAGCTGATTTGAGCAAGATATGGGTATATCTACTTAATGAAACACAAGTCTGAAACATTTGAAAAAGTTCAAAGAATTTCAAAGTGAAGTGGAGAATCATCGTAACAAGAAAATAAAGTATCTACGATCTGATCACGGAGGCAAATATTTGAGTTACGAGTTTGGCCTTCGTTTAAAACAATGTGGAATAGTTTCACAACTCACGCCACTTGGAACACCATAGTGTAATGGTGTGTCCGAACATCGTAACTGTACCTTATTAGATATGGTGCGATCTATGATGTCTCTTACCAATTTACCACTATCATTTTGGGGTTATGCATTAGAGACAGCTGCATTCACGTTAAATAGGGCAACGTCTAAATCCGTTGAGACGACACCGTATGAACTATGGTATGGCAATAAACCTAAGCTGCCGTTTCTTAAAGGTTGGGGTTGTGACACTTATGTCAAAAGGCTTCAGCCTGATAAGCTTGAAACCAAACCGGAGAAGTGCGTCTTCATAGGATACCCTAAGGAGACAATTGGGTACACCTTCTACCATAGATCCGAAGGCAAGATCTTTGTTGCCAAGAATGGAACCTTTCTAGAGAAGGAGTTTCTCTCGAAACAAGTGAGTGGGAGGAAAATAGAACTTGATGAGGTAATTGTACCTTCTCTCAATTTGGAAAGTAGCTCATCCGAGAAATCCGTTCCCATGATGCCTACACCAACTAGAGAAGGAGCTAATGATGATGATCATGAAACTTCAGATCAAGTTATTACCGAACCTCGTAGGTCAACCAGAATACGATCAACACCAGAGTGGTACGGTAATCCTGTTCTAGAAGTCATGTTACTAGACCATGGAGAACCTACAAACTATGAAGAAGCTACGATGAGCCCAGATTCAGATAAATGGCTTGATGCCATGAAATCTGAGACATGATCCATGTATGAGAACAAAGTGTGGACTTTGGTGGATTTATCTGATGATTGGCGACCCATAGAGAATAAATGGATCTTCAAGAAAAAGACTGACGCTGATGGTAATGTTACTGTCTATAAAGCTCAACTTGTCGTGAAAGGTTTTCGACAAGTTCAAGGAGTTGACTACGATGAGACTTTCTCACCCATAGTGATGCTTAAGTCTGTCCGAATCATGTTAGCAATTGTCGCATTTTATGAATATGAAATCTGGCAAATGGACGTCAAAACTGCATTCCTTAATGGATTTTCAAAAGAAAAGTTGTATATGATGCAACCAGATGGTTTTGTCATTCCTAAAGGTGCTAACAAAGTGTGCAAGCTCCAACGATCCATTTATGGACTGGTGCAAGCATCTTAGAGTTGGTTTGCTTCATCGACTCACAACGCAACTTTATCTGTTATGTAGCTAATTCTATCCTTGGCAAGTTGGGGTCTTTCCTCTGTCCAATGAAGTTTTTGCGACGGCAGCTTATGGAGGTGACAGCTGGTTGTTTTGCTTTTAGGATCCCAAGCATTTCTTTGCAACTTTTTCGTGGGTTTCTTCTTGCAAAGTGTTGTACCGTTTGTGTTCTGGATGCCTCTTGATGGTGGTTACGTATGGGTTTGTAATTCTGCTCATGAATAAATGACACGTGGTTTACCTAAGAAAAACTTCAGGAGGCTCAACAAATGCTAGGCCCACTTGTCAGCCTCAAACATCTTTTCTTCTTCCTTCCTTCACTCACGTTTGGCAAACGGTCGAAGGGGGCGAGAATTTGGATAAGCAACTAGTGATGGGATTGGACTAGTGAACTTGCTTTTTATTCCCAAACTCTTGGCTACACACACGTGGGAATAACGAGTTGGAATTTGCGCTTTAGAACACGATGTTACTCATTTACCATCAGTATATCTGCTTGTGATCTGCCGAATAGGATAGGGCGCCGTCCAGCCGGGCCTCTAGCATGGTGTTGCATAGTTTATGACTAAATAGCAGAGGAGGCCATGAACGCGGAAACATGGAAGAGCTTGAGGCATTAATATAGATTATGAAGCACTACACCGGCGAGCAGGGCGGCTGCTGGACAAGGAGTTGCTACGTGTCTCGTACGTCCAACAAGGATGTCGTCGACGTCAAGCTGCTCTGCCTCCCATCGAGTGAGGAAGGTGCCGCACTGAGCATCAACATTTGATGGCGAAGAAGTACTTGATCTAGTTGTCACGAACTGCGAAACTTGCTTATCTTCTAATTCATCTTGGTCGTCCGAAGGATGCGGAAGGGCAGGTCACTGAATCCATGTGCATAGCACACGCCTGTGCTGGTGCTCCTGTTGCCTACCATACCTATCGCCCTACAATTTTCCGGTCAACGTCCTCAAGCAATGTTATTAGTGTAAAATTAAATTTTTAGAGAAAGAGGCAGCGCCAAAAACTCTACTTATATAAGGAGCGTCGTATAGTAGGGAAGAATATGAAGAGTCTATGTAAAGAGATTCAACTCTATCCATGTTCCTGGAGTTGGCACATCCAGTTATTTCATTTATTATGGTCATGTTTGGTTTAAAACTTGAATTCTAAGGTGAGCACAATACCATGCTTGGTTCAAGTGGAAAGGTACTAGGAGTAACATGATTTGAAGATGTCTTCGAGGGCCTCTTTTGCCTTTTTTTAGACAGTCATCAATAGTCACTTTACTAAAATATCATCTTAATTAAATATGTATTACACCATCTTAAACTAATGGATTCCCCTGTATGTTTCCTCTCACATCAACACCACCAGTTTGACTAGAGATGCAATGTTCGCCTTTTTTCCTAGATATTCAATAAATTTCACTTTGGGAGATGATTCAAATGTATGTCCCTAATTTGGGTTGACACCTTAGTGTATAAATCTACCTAGGATCTTAAATTTTGACAAAAAATTAACCATCCAATTAGCAAGGTTTGTACCTAACCAATATCAATTAAAGAGATGATGGATGAAAATATCATTTTCAAATACCTAGCTAGTTCTCAAATTTGTATGTCCTCTTACGCAAACTTTGAATTATAGGTGATTCATTTTTGTTTGGTTCACCTAGAGCGTGCCATGTACATGTATGTTTAAAGGCCACGTTCTGAGGGCCTCTTAATTAGACAACCGTTGTTTTATTCCACCTGGTTTGTTCTGTCGTTGTGTTGTTGTGGGAATGCGTTGCCCGGCGAGGAGATCAACTGTGTTCAATTTCAGTTTAGCTGTACATGAGTCGCCTGAAAATGGAATTTGGGTCAGTCGATTTCGGATGAACAAAGCAGCCGACGGAGGGAAGGAAGAAGCAGTCACCGGTTCGGCGGAGAAGCTCTTTCAGGCTATCTAAGGGTGGCAGGCGACCCCATTATCTATTTTAGGGGTGGCGTAGGTTCGCCAAAAATTGTCCATTGCTATGGTTACAGGAACGGCCGCACGGCTGTGGGAGGCGGTTAAGGGTGGGGCGGGGTGGCGAGGCTGAAGATCGCAGGAGCGCCGCCGGTCGCAGGTGATGGTGGCCGGCTGTTTGGCCGGTGGTACATTGGGCTGTTGGGGTAGAAGCAGAACATGGGCCCTAGAGGCTGAAGAAGGAATCTTCACCGCTTGTTTTGCATTGGACGGCTAAAATGAGTCAATTGGCCCAAATTGAATTTTTTTTTAGTTGACTTACCCCTCGCCAACCCCGTTCAATTTTATGTGGTCATATGGACTCGTACTAAGCAAAACTAGACCAAACTGGGATTTATTGTGGCATGCTTTATTGAAAACTTCAATTCTATATTATGTCTATCAGAAAAGGTTTTGAAGTAAGTTTGAACAGATCAGATGTATTGATTCCATTTACATAGGATGTACACACTGACAAGCAAAACGTGAGATTTCAAAAGCACAGTTCAAATGGAAAAGTACTAATAAATTCTTCAGGAGTCTCTCTCCCTTTCTTTGATAGTCTCTTCAAGTCACGACGTAAATATGTCTGGCAACATCTTCTCTTTTGAAGTAGTATCATGAGAATTTGGGGAAAAGGAATTTAAAAATTCATCAAAGAACTATCCCATCAACTAGTTGGTAGAAAAAAGAGTAATTCCATATTCATTACCGTCATTCAGTGAAATATTCCTCATTGCATTCAGCGATCGCCATGGATTCAATGTTGAGCTCATCCTTGAAGTAGTTCACTAGATGAAAGAGGAAAAGCTCGAGTGGATATAGGGCTTCAACAGAGGGGGGTTTGTGTTTCCTTCATGGGATGGGCTACCATCAAAGAGCCATCTAGAGAGAAGAGCTAGGTGGTGTCGACTCGTCATGACCATGTTGGAGAAACAAAGTTAAGATGAGGAAGAAACACCCAACATGTGGGTCGGCACGCCTACCATAGTGACATATGGATCATGAGTTTGAACCGATTGTTTTTTCCTAAACTGGCTAGACCTTTGCAAGTTGCAAATTACTATGGGACACTATAGAAAAAGTGCAACAAGTTAAATTTTATATGATCCAACGGCAATATACTGTAATTCTTTGGATTGAGCAGCGATTGTGCTAACTTTTTTCTATCTCTGGCGGCGCGGTGGTGCGTGGGATCAGGGCCTAAGGGTCCGATCTGGGTCGCCCCCTGCCATGGACTGCTTGTGGTCGTGCGCTGCGGCTGCCTTCTCCGATGCTGCTCCAACATGCGGTGTGGGGGCCTGCTAGTGTGCTCGAATAAAGGCGGTGGTCCTAGGGTTCCTCTTGCGCCAAGACGACGATCTACCTGACGCCCGTCCTTCCTGATCTGGCCGAGGTGGCGGGTTCCGGATGGCTCCGCCGACGAACTCCCGTGGGCGTGTTATAGCTGGAGATTGCTGGATCGGGTGGGATTCGGTCGTTGCCATTGATTCTCTGTTAACGAGGGAGCAGCGCGAAGCTCTGCTATCTGTTGCCATTAGGAAATATGTTTAGCTTCATGGTGATGTCAGAGGCGGAAAATGTCATTGAAGCCGAGATTGGAGGACTAGTAATGGTGATTAGAGCTTACGGCGTTGAGGAACTTGCTTGGAGTTTTGGGATTCGTAGCAGCGGCATGTAAGTGGGGGCGACAACACAAGTGACGTTCAAAGTCTTGCGTTTCAGGGTGAAAATCCAAGGTCTGGCCTTAATTGGTTGTGTCTGGCAATGGTCTTGTTGAAGGCATTTTTTTAGAGCAGGGATTATCTCCGGGGTGAAAACCCAAGATCTACGATCGGGCGACAACGACATTGGTGCACTGTTTCCTCCATGGAGACGTCACTTTTGGCGAACCTGCACATTAGGTGTTGTCTTGGTGGTGGTTGTGTTGCTGCTGCAAGGCCTGAAACACTGTAGCGGGACTTTCTTTTTTGTTGTTGTGTGCATCCGCCATGTCATTAGGGCATTGCATTGTTGCAGAGGGTGAGTGTAATTGGTATCTTCGCGATATTAATATATACTATTTATCGAAAATCTTATTCGCATGTACCCATAAATGAATTGCATCCCAAGTTCTCTAG
>NC_041389.1:607309651-607367466 GCF_002162155.2 Triticum dicoccoides
TCAGGCTCTGTATCGTCGTGATTTTCTTGAGCCCAAGCAGCCCATGCCACTTGCTCGAGCAGCTACACGCCTTTATGGAAAACATGTATTATTCGACAGCACCAGCCGTGCCACCATCACAAAGTGGCATCATCGTCTGTCGGAACCATGAAGATGTGCTTGGACCGTATGCCTTTGCTAAAGCCAAATTTAGAGTCCCAAAAGTACTTTCTTTTGCAGGGTCCCAAAAGCACATCTTGGGATGTTTGTTTACTCTAGAAAGTGACGAACTAAGTTCAATTTATGTGTGTGAGCTTCAAGTGTGAACTATTTGTGTACATGCCTTTTGACTGGTATCAGAGGATGCAGTGGTGCCACTATGCTCAATTCTTTTGTTAACCTTGTGAATTCAAACGTGTGATCAAATACGGGAACGTAATAACAAGTATGTCCTTCCATCTCCCTAGCCAGATCACTGTAGCTAGTTGTTTGGTCCATCTAGCATATCGAGAGTTAACTCGCTAATTCACTTATCTGTTCCTTTTGATGTCGGGACATGGAAAAAAGATCAGGCCCATTTACACACACAAAATCACAAATTGGAGATACTCTAAACTCTCAAGACATGTCTTTCTTATGCAACCAACTTTAAAGACATTTTTTCCCCGACAATAACACTAAATGCACATAGTTTTCTCAAAAATAAAACCCGCTACCACGAAAAATATCGTACAAAAGGCCTTATTTTTTCTATTGAGGAGCTCTCTACTCTCAAAATTTATTTGAATGAAGCACACATTGATACATAAATTAAGTTTCCAATACTCGTACCAAAAACGTATAAAACACTATCCAACAGGAAACACTGGGTAAGATAGCGTAGCCGGTGTTCTTTTGTACATCCGGTTAGATTTTTTTTGCGTGCTCAAGGTTTAGAGGTCCTCCACGTTCCTTGAGGTTCCACATCCTTCTCATCGTTTTTACCTTCTTTGTTGACCCTGTTTGTTGGACCTGGATATAACTAGTAGCTTGATTACATCGAGATGTAACTCTGACGTATACACCACTTTGTGCACACACAGAATCCATTCCACCTTCTGTTTCCGGTGGTCCCGTTGCCTATAATTTCTAACAATCTTTACCATTTTCCCGATCAACGCGCTTGAGCAATATTATTAGAGCATACAATTACAATTCCAGATGAACACATGGCACCAAAACTCTACTTATATAAGACATGGTAGAGAACATGAAGAGTTTATGTAAGATGGTGAACTCGGCCAAGGTTTCAAGAGTTGGCAAAGGAAGATATTTCATTTATTGTGGGTATGTTAGGTTGAAAACTTGAATTCTCTGTTGAGTAGAAGAAAGAAAGCACAAGCATATAAGTTGTCTATCACAATATCATGCACAGTTCAAATGGAAAAGTACTGACAGATTTGGAGAAGTCTGGGGGCGTCTCCCTTTCTTTGACAGTCTCTTCAGTAGCCACTTGATCGAAATATCATCTCAAATAAATAAATACTACACCATCTTCATCTCAAAATATCATGAGAATTTTCGAAAACAGAATGTCACAACTCATCAACAACTATCCAATCCACAACTCTGTAGAAATAAGAATAATTCCTTCTTCACTACCATAATTCATAAACAACAACCAAGAAACTGGTCACCCTTTAAAGACTTAAAGGTGATGACTGTCATTCTATGGCCATTTTAACACAACGCTGACAAACAGCTATGGACGTTGCTGATAATGCTGACAAACCCAATATAAATTATCTATGGACAAGGGAACTCATCGTGCCGCAAAGTGAGGCAAGGTCACCAGAAGTGAAACCCTTTTTCCTTGCCTCTATCACCGAGGGAGGGTGTTTGTAATGAGATCTCTATTGGTTGGCATGCTGTATCCATCACCATCCTCCAGTGTTCGTTACTGATTCCGGTGTAGATTGACATTCCCGGGTTTCCATCCGAGTTCCCGAGCCCTTTCCTCCCACAAAGCAGTTAATTTCCTTTGACCGAGCAGCGACTCTGCTGATTTCTCCCTAGCTTCTTCACATGTATCCATACCTGAACTGCATTTGTCAGCCTCCTTTTGATACTGCGAAGCTAATTTTTTGGCCTCGAGCAATTTTACATCCGCTTGTTGCTGAGCTTCTGTTGCTTCCTCCTCTCTCTGCTTTAGCTCTTCTATTAGTAACTCTGTTTCTTCACCGGAAGCACCACTCTTGACCTCTTTGAATTGCTTGGCACAGTCTGGAAACATCAGAAGCAATAATAACGAGTTAAACCAGTAACCAGAGAATTGCAAAATATGGCTCAGGAAAATAAGTGCCTATGTTTACAGGCAAGACAATGCTTCTAAAATACTATGGAGTTATTGCAAAAAAGAATAAGTATGACTTTATACGTAGAGCTTATGGAGTGGTATTATAATTATACTGCATAGTATGATTATTACTTCAGAGGTAGACTGGCAATTTACCATGTTTATTTATTTAAGAATTTAGATATTTCAGAGGTAGCATAGTATCCAAGTCAAAGACTAACTGTAAATATGGTGAAAAATAACTGAGCTACTTAGTTGAACTATTGACAGGACAGAGTATATCATGGATACAAACTAATTACAGAGTGCAGAGAGAAGAATAAACAAATGAAAATATTTCCACAGATAACAACTAGAGCAGTAGACATCTTTTAGACTAAGGACAAAGGAAGGCATCGCAGATTGAACTTGAGAATCAAAGAAAAAATATTGCAATGCTCATATGTGATAGCACCAAGACAAGACAGGCATCAACCTTTCAGTACCATGGCATGTTATCATTCAACTCTATCTTGTTTATTGAAATACACAATTACTCGCAGTATAAGGCTACAACCTGAACCAATGTTCTGACATCTGAATAACTGAAAACATCTTGGCCTCACCCCCAAATTTCAAGCATAGCTAAAGTTATCAAGGTGAGGCCAGGCATAGAAAATCTGATGCATAATAAGCATTGAACAAACTGCGGAAGTTAAGCTATGCATGCTTGTTAGAACATTCAGATCACAAGTTAGAATCCCCCCATAAAGTGAAAATCAACAGATATCATAACTTACATATCATGCCAAATTCTTAGCCTATCCACAGTACTACCATGTCCCGTCCACAGCAGAAAGCTATACTAGTTAAACTACTGACAAGGCAGAGAGTATCATGGATACAATCTAATTTAAAAGTGCAAAGAGAACAATAAACATAAGAAAAGATTTCCAGTTTTCCACGAATAGCAACTAGAGCACCACACATCTTTGGGTAGACTAAGGACAAAGGATACTACCCAAGGTGGAGCTTGAGAATCAAATAACAAATATTAAAATGCTCATCCGTGATAGCACAGAGACAAGATTTCAGTAGCATGTCATGTTATACATTCAATTTTATCTTGTTCAGTGACCATACATAATTACTGCTACAACCTGAACCTGTGTTATGACTTCTGAATAAGTGAAAACATCGTGGTCTCACACCCAAATTTCAAGTATGCTTATAATTATAACAAACTGAGCAAGCTAAACCGTGCATTATTGTAGGACATTCAGGTCACAGGTTAGAGTCCCTCAGAAAAAAATCCACAGATCCCCTAATTTACATACATATTGTGCCAAGTTCTTAGCCTATCCACGGTCCTACCGTGTCCCGTCCACAGCAGAAGGCAATCTTGAGCGGCTACAAACGCATTGCTCGCACAGCACAGAAAAATTGTACGGCGACGGCACGGAAAGAAGGGCCAGGGCGTGGAGCAAGGAGATCTGGGCGGGTAGGTCGGGGCACCGACAGCAAGAGGGGTGGGTACCTTCCGGGAGCTGGAGCAGCGGGAGCGCGTCGCAGTCGCAGGCGCACGCGGGGCAGGCCCCCGCCGAGCGGCCGAGCGCCTCCGCGACGTGCCAGTAGAGCGGCGGGCCGACGATGTATGCCGCGACGCCGAGCCCGAGCAGCGCCACCAGCGCCGTCGCCGCCGCGGGGCTCGGGCCCCACGACGACGACGAAGACGACGAGCGGCCCGCCATCGCCTCCTCGCCGAGGGCGGGTGGTGAATTGATGGTACGGCCGCGGTGCGGTGCGGTGCGGCGTGAGGTGGGGCGGGGACCGGGCAGGCGTGGCTTGTCGGCGGCCCGGCGCGGCGGGGTGGGGAGTAAAGAGGGGGAGTGGGAGTGGGAATGGGAGTGAACGAGTGAGTGAGTGGGGACGGGCCAGACGCGCGCCAGTGGAGACGGAGCGGCCCGAAACCCAGATGAGATGACACGGCGGTGACGGGTGACAAAATCTGGAGATCCGGCGGCGCTGAGACGCCCACGTCCACTTCAGTTCGTCCCACGGCCGAGAAGCGCCTACGTATGTGTCAGCTTCAGCACTTTTTCTTTTCTTTTGACTCGATTATAATTTGTAACTACTCTTCATGAAAGAAGCACGCACACAACACACGTACAGCAGCACTACGAGTTCCAGAATTGTGATTGTGCTTCTGCTTAAAGAGGATGAGAGGCTTTTGCTTCTTTTTCAGAATTGGGCCAACCGCATTAGGAGTTTGTCGAATTCACGGCTTTCTCCCGTTGAACTACGCTGGCTTAGCATCAGCCTCCCTGAAAGACGGACACTCACTAGATATGTCATTCCGATGCCTCTCAATTCTAAGTTGAAACTACGAATCTTTCCCATGCATCTTATTGTGTCGAAACCTGTGAATGTAACCAGGCCTTCCGCCCACCTCCCCCCCACCAAAAAAATGGCCTATTCGTAAGCATTGTTTCATCATGTAGTTGGAACTCTTCATTGTCTTCTCTTGTCATATACATATACACACTTGGGTACCGAGTATTTGATCAAGTGTACAACGAAATCATATAGAATCACGGTAGGTTTGGGGGGAATATGTATAGAGGCGGTTGAGTATTGGAACATGTGAAGAAGAGGAGGTAATATAGGAGCCGGAATCCTTGAGAAAAGATGGTTGATCTGTAGTGCATGCAAAATTTAATGTGCAATGTCTAACATGATAGGTACTAGTGTGGTTGGTCCCAAGCTCAGCCATTGTGTGGGTCGGATTGTGATTTTTTTGGGTCTGTATTTCATATTTCCAAAAGAAAGCTAGTGGAGCCTTGTGAGCCAAATGCAATTCAGCCGCTACACTCAGTCCTTTGTTATACATGCCTTTTTGTTCATAGGAAAAACTCAATAGAAACACGTAATAGGAGATCTTTCATTCATGGCCCTAATCATTCGTTCGGTTCCATGGATTAGAGCAAAAAGGTTGTGGTAACTTTTATTTGATTCAATTGAAAATTCAAGAATTTACAATCCCCACTGGCCTATTTTTAGAATTACTACACAAAAGGGGCAACAGTATTTTCTCATGCGGTTGAGTTTCTTACATTAATGCAGTTATGTTCTATGCAAACGGTTTAAACCCCTTTCGCTGACATAGTTTGGAAGTGTTGCCTTGCGAAGGTGTACTTTAAGGGGGCCCATCACACATGACACAAGTTAATCGTTTGTGATAGGGCTCAAGGATGCAGACGATTTAGCAATGGGAAGACAAAGCCTAACAAAGCCTATCCTAGATGCTATTCCAGAAGCAAGTGTTTCCAATATATAAAATGTCCCAAACATTTCTTGCTTAAAAGTCAATTGGAGTGATACATCTATCGCACGAACTATACATTGACGTCCCATTTGCTATGCGCCCCACATCAAGATAGTTGCTCGATGCAACGCTTGTGCAAAAAAAATGTTTATCACAAACTTTTAATCTACCGTGTTGTTTGCTATGCAAACCATATCAAAGAGGTGGATCCACGACGACGTCCTCGGGAGGAAGGTGACATCCACGGGCACCGCCGGCACCAAAGCACAAATTTTTCACTCAAATCTGTACCCGCAACAATGAGGCATCTTGAACCAGAACCACGACGGGGACTGGACTACCCAATCAAGATCTAGGCAACGCCAGCTCCGCTAGAATAGCATGAGGCTGGGCCACCCACCATTGCAACCCTTGACACCCACACGACCAAGACCCACAACCGCCACCACCACCAAGAAGCTTGCCAGAGAGCCGCCTGGTAACCGCCATTCAGAGTCACCGCCTCGGCATCCGATGTCGATCCTTACACCGACACCACAATGTGCAGACACCACCAATCAATACGAGAATCAAGAAGCTCCGCTCGACCTGCGATAATCCACCACGTGGATACATGGACACCACAAGTTGACGCATCGGCCGCCCAGCAAAAAGCTTTAGGCCATGCACGGGGGATCCTGTCGGCGTTCTGGGAACGGGGGTCCCTAGAATTGCCTGCCCGCGGCCCGCGGTGTGGCTCCACCAGTGGCCCAGTATGGCCCGTCTTTGTCAAGCAACTCTCAAGACCCTCGCGAGGCGGACCACACAAGGCCTCCTCAGGAGCGGCCTCACCAGTCAGGCTCGCGAGGGAGGCGGAGAGATCAAGGCAAGGGGTACCTCGTGAGGTTCCCTTGACGCAATCCATGACGACCAAGGCCAGGCGGGCGCCAACGCGCGCAGTGTCCTCGTTTCGCCTTTGGTGCTAAGGGGGCAAGCACAGGCGCGGAGTACGGAGGCATCAGGCAAAGGTTTTCATACCGGTGCAACAAGACCAAGACCAGCTGGACGGCAGGAAGGAGGTCATCGTGGAGCCCAAGACGGCGTCACCACTAGCGCCCTGGACAGGCGAAGACCACCTTTAGTCAGGATAGCTTGTACTAGCTGTCCCCTTTTAAATTGGCCGTTGTTGGATCCCTTCCCGCTCAATATTTAGGGAGAGGACCAGGGCCTCTATAAATAGGACTAGCCACCACATTAGAAGGGGATGGATCATTCAGATCATCCTTATCCACACCACCCCAGCTCAAGAACACCTCCCCTCAGGAGGCTGTTCTCCCCTTGTACTGTTCATCATCAGCCCAAGAGGCAATCCACCACCAGCACACATGAGTAGGGTATTACACCACAACGGTGGCCCGGACCTGTATAAATCTTGCGTCTCTTATGTTGTGAGTTCATTGAGCTAAGCTTAGGGATCGTGGCGAGGCTGAGAGCGAGATTCGGTAGGGGGAAATTGTGACGCCCGGGTAATTAAGCTACAGTTCGGTAGGTGGGCCTGGCCCTGTTCGGCGTTCGCGGATACTTAACACGCTTAACGAGATCTTGGTATTTGATCTGAGTTGGTTACGAGCCTATACGCACTAACCATCTACGCGGGAGTAGTTATGGGTATCCCGGCGTCGTGGTATCAGCCGAAGCACTTCGTGCCGTCAGCGACTGAGTGGCGCGCGCCGGGTTGGACTGCGTTAACGCAACTTCCTTTGTAATGGAGGTTGCTAGGTCTGCTCACCGGCCGCGTACGCAACGTGCAGGTGTGCTAAGGGCGATGGGCCCAGACCCCTGTGCGCTTAGGTTTAGACCGGCGTGCTGACCTCTCTGTTGTGCCTAGGTGGGGCTGCGACATGTTGATCTTCCGTGGCCGGACATGACCCAGGAAAGTGTGTCCGGCCAAATGGGATCAAGCGTGTTGGGTAAGTTGGTGCACCCCTGCAGGGAAGTTAATCTATTCGAATAGCCGTGATTTTCGGTAACAGGACGACTTGGAGTTGTACCTTGACCTTATGACAACTAGAACCGGATACTTAATAAAACACACCCTTCCAAGTTCCACAGACAACCCGGTGATCGCTTTTCCACAGGGCGACGAGGGGAGGATCGTCGGGTAGGGTTATGCTATGCGATGCTACTGGAGATGCTACTTGGAGATGCTACTTGGAGGACTTCAATCTACTCTCTTCTACATGCTGCAAGACGGAGGCTGCCAAAAGCGTAGTCTTCGATAGGACTAGCTATCCCCCCTCTTATTCTGGCATTCTGCAGTTCAGTCCACTGATATGGCCTCCTTACACATATACCCATGCATATGTAGTGTAGTTCCTTGCTTGCGAGTACTTTGGATGAGTACTCACGGTTGCTTTTCTCCCTCTTTTCCCCTTTCCCTTCTACCTGGTTGTCGCAACCAGATGCTGGAGCCCTGGAGCTAGACGCCACCGTCGACAATGACCCCTACTACACCGGAGGTGCCTACTACTATGTGCAGCCCGCTGACGACGTCCAGGAGTAGTTAGGAGGATCCCAGGCAGGAGGCCTGCGCCTCTTTTGATCTGTATCCCAGTTTGTGCTAGCCATCTTATGGCAACTTGTTTAACTTATGTCTGTACTCAGATATTGTTGCTTCCGCTGACTTGTCTATGATCGAGCACTTGTATTCGAGCCCTCGAGGCCCCTGGCTTGTATTATGATTCTTGTATGACTTATTTATGTTTTAGAGTTGTGTTGTGATATCTTCCCATGAGTCCCTGATCTTGATCGTACATATTTGCGTGCATGATTAGTGTACGATTGAATCGGGGGCGTCACAAAAATCTTCGTGCGCACCCAAGACGGCTCCTGTCGGCGGACCTCCCCGTCGTTCTCCGTTGCCTGCTGCCAACACCGCCACCGGCCCGGCGGGGAACGAGCAGCAAGCATCCTCGCTGCACCCCTCGGTGCGGCGGGACGGCCGCACCGCCACTCCATCGCTGACCCCAACCGGCTCGTCATCCCACGCTCGTTGCGCCCCCACGGACTTGCAGGCCGTGCTGTTTATGGCACGCGAGCTCATGCGTTACCGCCCCGTCGACGACCTCTATGAGGAATGGCTCGCTCGCATCACCGAGCTCGTCAGTGCCGCAAGGGGCTCTCCCGCACCGTCCCTCTCGTTGCCTCACCCTCCGCCATGTACGGGCGACGTGGCTCATGGAGCGCCTCCACCACCTCTGCCCCAAGACGGCGCCCTGGCGCCAAGGCGCGCGGCCCCTGGGCGTGACGCACTGCGTCCAACGCCCGCGCGACAAGAAGGAAGTTGTCAAGAAATCCCTCGACCTCAAGAAGGCGCCCCCGTGCGCCCTGCACCGGCGCGGCAAGATTGCGTGCTGCCCGTGGCGGCGGTGCGCGGGTACCATCAACAGAAAGCTCCACGTCAGCAAAGGGCCCCGGTGACCACGGCAGGCTGCCGCGCCTTCACTCCCGAGCTGTGTAGCGTCCCCTGGTCCGGCAAGTTCAAGACGGACCTGCCTCCTCGCTATGACGGCACTTCCGACCCCGCGGAGTTCTTGCAGCTCTACAAGCTGAGCATCGAGGTGGCCGACGGCGACGAGAAAGTCTTGGTGAATTGGTTTCCCATGGCACTCAAGGATGGTGCCCGCTCGTGGCTCCTAAACCTGCCTCCCGACTCGATCTCCTCCTGGGACGAGATGCGCAACCGCTTCATTGCCAACTTCCAGGGCACTTGCTACCACCCCCCGACCATGGGTGACCTACGCCGCAAGCAACAGCCTGGGGAGACCCTGCAGAAATAGATCCAACGCTTCAACATCGTCCGCCTCAAGATCCCCAAGGTGACGGACGAGGCCATCATCTCAGCGTTCTCTGATGGCGTCCATGACATCAAGATGAAGGAGGAGCTCGCCATCCATGAGGAGTTGTGTACATCCCTGGAGCTGTTAAACCTGGAGACCAAGTGCGCAAGAGCTGAAGAAGGACGCCTCTCCCTCCTCGAGCTTCCAGCTGCTGACCCGGAAGAAAAGAAGACCAAGGCCAAGGACATGAAGCACAAGGGAGTGGCCGTGCTCGCGGCGGAACCAGACAAGAAGCGCAGCAGGGACCAGCCGGAGTCGTCCAAGGGCAGCCGACTGTTTTGCGCCTACCACAACCTCCACACCCACAACACCAACGATTGCCAGGAGCTCAGGGCCATTCGAGAAGGATGCTTCGGTCGACGCCCCGAGCGCAACGACCGGGGCTACGGGCGAGGAGGAGGACGTGGCGGAGGACGATGGACCGACCTCGTGAGGATTGCTGGTAGGACCAGCCTCGCGAGGGCGCCTGGAGGGACCAGCCTCGCGAGGGCGCCTGGACGGATCAGCCTCGCGAGGACCACCCCCAGGGTAACGCAGGCCTTCCTCCGCTGCTGCCGCTGCCAAGAAGGAATGACGACCATCATCAGGACATGGGGGCTGGGGGCTTCTAGGAGCCGCGTGCTACCACTTGCATCTTTGGTGGAGCTCAGGCCCCAGCCTCTCAGCGTATCTTCAAGTAGTTTGCTCACGAGGTGAACGCGGCCCTCCCCAGGCTCGAGGCCACGCGCCCGCTTAGGTGATCCAAGTGCGCCATCACCTTCAGCTCGGCAGATCAACTCAAGTGCGAGGCTACAGCTGGCGTTCTTCGATGCTCTACTCACCAGTCATCAGCAACGTGCAAGTCACCAGGACCCTCATCAATGGCGGTGCAGGGCTTAACATCCTATCCGTTGAGATGTTCGACAACCTCCAAGTGCCATATGATCAACTTCAGCCTACCAAGCCCTTCTCAGGAGTTACCGATGGTTCCACCACCCCGATGGGGCAGGTCCGCCTCCCTGTCACCTCTGGACAGCGCGACAACTACCGCACCGAGCTCATCGACTTCGATGTCGCCCACATCCACCTGTCGTACAATGCAATCCTCGGGTATCCAGCCCTGGCCAAGTTCATGGCAGTGACCCACCGCAGCTACAATGTCCTCAAGATGCCGTGAAGCGGCGGAATCATCATGGTCCCCTGCGAAGAGAGAGATGCGGTGTGCTCCCTTGAGCATGCCTTCCAAGCCGCAGCAATCGAGGAGTCGGATAGTAGGGGCGAAAACCCTCCTGAGGCCATCCCCAAGAAGAAGAAGCAGCCGCTCCGCATAGGGCCTCAGGAGGTCGGCACCTCGGGTGGTGCCGCGTCAAGATCAGCGCCTGCGCTTGGGGCGCTCCCTTCCATCCCATAGGAAGGCGCGTCTGGCGCCCTCCTCGGGCAGGGTTCGGGGGATCTCTTCTAGAGGGCCTCAGACCTCGCCAACATCACGAGGGAGGCGCTCGGGCACCACTTTGAGGCGTACTTCGCGGCACGTTTCCCTCAGGAAGACATATGGCATGGAAAGCCCAACGTTCAGGAGTTCATTGCCAAGACCACTTAGGAGCTTCAGGAAGCGAGGGCCGTGCGCGGCGACCGCTACTTGCCCAGCGCGACTCCACATCCAGGCGAGGATGGTGGGCTGCGCTTCTGCGTCGACGTCCCAGGGCTCAAGCGAGCCGCATCTCAGGAGCGTTTCTAGCCTTCGCGCATGGGACGCTGCGAGGGTCGGCCGCACAACTATGTTCACATGCCTTTCGTCCTGCCGAACGCGGCTGCCACCTACCAGCGTCACCTGCGGAGCATTCTGGCAGCTCAGGAGGCCAGGTACCACACGGTCCTAGCGGAGATGGAGACGGTCCTCAAGGAACCACCTGGACCCCCAGAGCCTCCCGAGGCTCAGGGCCTCGGTGGCTCATGAGGGTCGGCCCCTTCACTGCGCGTCTTCAGCTGCCCCAACACCCCCTCTACAGCGGAACCAGCCGCTCGCGCTGGCACGACGCTTGCGCACGGGTCCGTCCCTACAAGGGAGCCTCAAGGGAGCTTCACCAACCGTGCTGGCAGAAGTAGTTACCGGGTACCACTAATTCCTCAGGAGCAAGCTTATGCTAACCATGGGTCACAGGAGGGTCAGGTCACAGTAGCGGGCGGCTGCCCCAGCTCGGTAGCCTCGCTTCCACCAGGAGGAGCGCACTGGGGGCTGCAGGAGAGGGGACGGGAGCAAGGCCCCTGCCCACGACGCACGGAGCAAGGTGTCCCCCGGAGGTAGGCCCTCTGCCGGGGAGGTGCTGCAAAGCCTACCCCTGGCAGAGGACCCGTGGTCGCCGAGGGCGCCGCTGGCGTCCCCTTTGCCCCTTGGCATCGTCCTGGTCTCCGGTCACCGTCAATGGTGGTTGAGGGTGGCGCAAGGCGGGGCCCTCGTCCGACGATATGAAGCAAGGCCCGGTGCGTGTGAAGAAGGCCTAGTGCCTGTGAAGCTCGCCGGCCGTGACACGCTCACGTAATAATGAGTGGGGCTGTACACGCCGCGGAGCCTCAGGAGCGTCGCCCTCGGGCCTCGGGGGCTCCCTCCCACGCCCAGTGGCAGCACTTAGCTCTGCGCTGGTGAGAAGACTTGAAGACTAGACTAGGTGCCGGACGCGGCTTTTTTATTTGCTTTGTACAGTTGGCTCTGTCGGTATTTTGGGAACGGGGGTCCCCATACTTGCCTGCCTGCGGCCTGTGGCATGGCTCAAGCAGTGGCCTAGTACGGCCCGTCTACGTCAACCCAAGCTCAAGACCCTCGTGAGTGGCCAAGCCTCATAGGGCGGACGACACAAGGCCTCCTGAGGGACAGCCACACCAGGCAGGCTCGCGAGGAGGTGGAGAGATCAAGGCAAGGAGTACCTTGCGAGGTGCTCGTGACGCAAGCCATGACGATCGAGACCAGGCGGGCGCCGGCCGGTGCAGTGTCCTCGTTTCCTCTTTGGTGCAAAGGAGGCAAGCGCAGACGCGGAGTACCGAGGCATCAAGCAAAGGTTACCATATCGGTGCAATGAGACCAAGACCAGCAGAGCGGCAGGACGGAGGTCACCATGGAGCCCAAGATGGTGTCATCGCCAGTGCCTTTGGCAGTCGAAGTCCAACTTTAGTCAGGATTGCTTGTACTAGCTGTCCCCCTTCAAAATGGCCATTGGTGGCTCCCTTCCCGCTTAATATTTGGGAAGAGGACCAGGGCCTCTATAAATAGGGCTAGCCACCACAGTAGAGAGGAATATTGGATCGAATCCTGGACAAGTAGAACTCCACACCAGCTCAAGAACATGCCTCGCGAGGATGTTCTTCCTCTGTACTGTTCATCATCAGCCCCAGAGGCAATCCACCACACCACACACTAGAGTAGGGTATTACACCACAACGGTGGCCCGAACTAGTATAAACCTTGCGTCCATTGTGTTGTTCATCGTCTAGCTTAGATCCCCAGCGAGGCTTCAAAATGCAGATCGATAAGAAGAAGAACTTCGCGCGCACCCCAGAGTTCGAACCTTAATGGTTTGCCGGAACCCGACATCCGACATTTGGCGCGCCAGGTAGGGGTGCGTGATACGTCCATTTTGCATCATGCTTTTATATCAATATTTATTGCATTATGGGCTGTTATCACACATTATATATCAATACTTATGGCTATTCTCTCTTATTTTATAAGGTTTACCATGAAGAGGGGGAATGCCGGCGACTGGAATTCTGGCTGGAAAGGGACCAAACATTGGAAACCTATTTTGCATTGCTCCAAAAGACCTGAAACTCCACGAAACTTATTTTTGGATTTAATAAGAATTATTGAGTGGAAGAAACACCTCAGGGGGCCCACACCCTGGCCAGGAGGGTGGGGGGCACGCCCACCCCTACTGGGCGCGCCCCCTGTCTCCTGGGCCCCCTGGTGTCCATCTTCTACTATATGAAGGCTTTTACCCTAGAAAAAATCATGGGCAAGCTTACGGGACGAAACTCCGCCGCCACGAGGCGGAACCTTGGCAGAACCAATCTAGAGCTCCGACATAGCTGTTTTGCTGGGGACACTTCCCTCTGGGAGGGGGAAATCATCACCATCGTCATCACCAACGATCCTCTTATCGGGAGGGGGTCAATCTCCATCAACATCTTCACCAGCACCATCTCCTCTCAAACCATAGTTCATCTCTTGTATCCAATCTTGTATCCAAAACCACAAATTGGTACCTGTGGGTTGCTAGTAGTGTTGATTACTCCTTGTAGTTGATACTTATTGGCTTACTTGGTGGAAGATCATATGTTCAGATCCTTAATGCATATTATTACACCTTTGATTATGAACATGAACATGCTTTGTGAGTAGTTACGTTTGTTCCTGAGGACATGGGTGAAGTCTTGCTATTAGTAGTCATGTGAATTTGGTATTTGTTCAATATTTTGTTGAGATGTATGTTGTCTTTCCTCTAGTGGTGTTATGTGAACGTCGACTACATGACACTTCACCATTATTTGGGCCTAGAGGAAGGCATTGGGAAGTAATAAGTAGATGATGGGTTGCTAGTGTGACAAAAGCTTAAACCCTAGTTTATGCGTTGCTTCGTAAGGGGCTGATTTGGATTCAAATGTTTAATGCTGTGGTTAGGTTTACCTCAATACTTTTGTTATAGTTGTGGATGCTTGCAATAGGGGTTAATCATCAGTGGGATGCTTGTCCAACTAAGGGCAGTACCCAAGCACCGGTCCACACACATATCAAATTATCAAAGTACCGAATGCGAATCATATGAGTGTGATGAAACTAGCTTGACGATAATTCCCATGTGTCCTCGGGAGCGCTTTTCTCATTATAAGAAATTGTCCAGGCTTGTCCTTTGCTACAAAAAGGATTGGGCCACCTTGCTGCACCTTATTTAGTTTTATTGCTTGTTACTTGTTACAATTTATCTTATCGCAAAACTATCTATTACCTACAATTTCAGTGCTTGCAGAGAAAACCTTACTGAAAACCGCTTATCATTTCCTTCTACTCCTCGTTGGGTTCGACACTCTTACTTATCGAAAGGACTACGATAGATTACCTACACTTGTGGGTCATCAAGACTCTTTTCTGGCGCCGTTGACGGGGAGTGTAGCAATTTTGGTGAGTGGAACTTGGTAAGGAAACATTTATACAGTGTGCTGAAATTTTCTATTACTTGTTACTATGGAAACTAATCCTTTGAGGGGCTTGTTTGGGGCATCTTCGCCCCAACCAGTAGAGCAAAGAGTTGCTCCTCAACCTACTGAACCTACTGAAAATGTTCACTTTGAAATTCCTTCGGGTATGATAGAGAAACTGCTAGCTAATCCATTTGCAGGAGATGGAACATTGCATCCCGATTTACACCTTATCTTTGTGGATGAAGTTTGTGGCTTATTTAAGCTTGTAGGTATTCCCGATGATGTTGTCAAAAGGAAGGTCTTCCCTTTATCTTTGAAGGGAGATGCATTGACATGGTATAGGCTATGTGATGATACGGGGTCTTGGAATTATAAACGATTGAAGTTGGAATTTCACCAGAAGTTCTATCCTATGCATCTTCTTCATCGTGATCGTAATTACATATATAATTTCTGGCCTCGCAAAGGAGAAAGCATCGCTCAAGCTTGGGGGAGGCTTAAGTCAATGTTATATTCATGCCCCAATCATGATCTTTCCAGAGAAATGATTATTCAAAAATTTTATGCTCGGCTTTCTCTCAATGATCGCACCATGCTCGATACTTCCTGTGCTGGTTCTTATATGCTGAAGACTATTGAATTCAAATGGGACTTATTGGAAAGAATTAAATGCAACTCTGAAGATTGGGGTTCTGACGATGGTAAGGAGTCAGGTATGACACCTAAGTTTGATTGTGTTAAATCTTTTATGGATACCGATGTTTTTCGTGGATTTATCGCTAAATATGGACTTGACTCTGAGATAGTAGCTTCTTTCTGTGAATCTTTTGCTACTCACGTTGACCTCCCTAAGGAGAAGTGGTTTAAATATAATCCTCCCATTGGAGTAAAAGTAGTTGCACCTATTACAGTTCAAGAAAAGATTATTACCTATAATGATCCTATTGTTCCTACTACTTATGTTGAGAAACCACCTTTTCCTGTTAGGATAAAGGATCATGCTAAAGCTTCAATTGTTGTTTGTAAGAGTAATACTAGAACTTATACACCTCCTGAGCAAATCAAAGTTGAACCTAGTATTGCTATGGTTAAAGATCTCTTGGATGATAATTTAAATGGGCATGTTATTTACTTCTGTGGTGAAACTGCTAATATTGTTAAACTAGATGCCAAGATACATAGACCTGTCGTTGGCATGCCTGTTATTTCTGTTAAAATAGGACATCATTCTTATCATGGTTTATGTGATATGGGTGCTAGTGCTAGTGCAATACGTTATTCTCTATACCAAGAGATTATGCATGATATTGCACCTGCTGAGTTAGAAGATATTGATGTTACGATTAAGCTTGCCAATAGAGATACTATTAGTCCCTTTGGGATTGTTAGAGATGTTGAAGTCTTGTGTGGGAAGGTCAAATACCCTGCTGATTTTCTTGTTCTTGGTTCTCCACAAGATGACTTTTGTCCCATTATATTTGGTAGACCCTTCTTGAACACTGTTAAAGCTAAGACTGATTGTGAAAAGGATGTTGTTACGATTGGCTTGGATGATATGACTCATGAGTTTAATTTTGCTAAATTTCGTAGACAACCCCGTGATAAAGAATTCTCTAGTAAAGATGAAATAATTGGTCTTGCTTCTATTGCCGTGCCTCCTACTGATCCGTTAGAACAATATTTGTTAGACCATGAAAATGATATGTTTATGAAAGAAAGAAGGGAAATAGATGAAGTATTCCTTAAACAGGAACCTATTCTGAAACATAACTTACCTGTTGAAATTCTAGGGGATCCTCCTCCACCCAAGGGTGATCCTGTGTTTGAGCTAAAACCATTACCTGATAATCTTAAATATGCTTATCTTGATGAAAAGAAGATATATCCTGTTATTATTAGTGCTAACCTTTTAGAGCAGGAAGAGGAAAGATTATTGAAAACTCTGAAGAAGCACCGTGCTGCTATTGGATATACTCTGGATGATCTTAAGGGCATTAGTCCCACGTTATGCCAACACAAAATTAGTTTGGAGGACAATGCCAAACCAGTTAGAGATCCTCAACGACGACTGAATCCCAAGATGAAAGAAGTGGTAAGAAAGGAGATACTAAAGCTCCTTGAGGTAGGTATAATTTATCCCGTTGCTGATAGTGATTGGGTAAGCCCTGTCCATTGCTTCCCTAAGAAGGGAGGTATTACAGTCGTTCCTAATGATAAAGATGAATTGATCCCGCAAAGAATTATTGCAGGTTATAGGATGGTAATTGATTTCTGGAAATTAAATAAAGCCACTAAGAAAGATCATTACCCTTTGCCTTTTATTGATCAAATGCTAGAAAGACTATCCAAACATACATATTTCTGCTTTCTAGATGGTTATTCTGGTTTCTCTCAAATACCTGTGTCAGCGAAGGATCAATCAAAAACTACTTTTACTTGCCCTTTCGGTACTTTTGCTTATAGACGTATGCCTTTTGGTTTATGTAATGCACCTGCTACCTTTCAAAGATGTATGATGGCTATATTCTCTGACTTTTGTGAAAAGATTTGTGAGGTATTTATGGATGACTTCTCCGTTTATGGATCCTCTTTTGATGATTGCTTGAGCAACCTTGATCGAGTTTTGCAGAGATGCGAAGACACTAGCCTCGTCTTGAATTGGGAAAAGTGCCACTTTATGGTTAATGAAGGCATTGTTTTGGGGCACAAGATCTCCGAGAGAGGTATTGAAGTTGATAAAGCTAAAGGTGATGCTATTGAAATGATGCCATGTCCCAAGGACATAAAAGGTATAAGAAGTTTCCTTGGTCATGCCGGTATTTATAGGAGGTTCATTAAGGACTTTTCTAAAATCTCTAGGCCTCTGACTAATTTATTGCAAAAAGATATTCCTTTTGTCTTTGATGATGAATGTGTAGAAGCATTTGAAATACTTAAGAAAGCTTTGATCACTGCACCTATTGTTTAGCCACCTAATTGGAATTTACCTTTTGAAATAATGTGTGATGCTAGTGATTATGGTGTAGGTGCTGTTCTAGGGCAAAGAGTTGATAAGAAATTAAATGTTATCCAGTATGCTGGTAAGACTCTTGATGCTGCCCAGAGAAATTATGCTACTACTGAAAAAGAATTCTTAGGAGTTGTGTTTGCATGTGATAAGTTTAGACCTTATATTGTTGATTCCAAAGTTACTTTTCACACTGATCATGCTGCTATTAAATATCTTATGGAAAAGAAACATGCTAAACCTAGACTCATTAGATGGGTTCTCTCGCTCCAAGAATTTGATTTGCATATTATTGATAGAAAGGAAGCTGAGAACCCCGTTGCAGACAACTTGTCTAGGTTATAGAATGTTCTTGATGACCCACTGCCTATTGATGATAGCTTTCCTGATGAACAATTAGCGGTCGTTAATGCTTCTCATACTGCTTCTTGGTATGCTGATTATGCTAATTACATTGATGCTAAATTTATACCACCTAGTTTCACATACCAGCAAAAGAAAAAGTTCTTTTACGATTTAAGACATTACTTCTGGGATGACCCACACCTTTATAAAGAAGGAGTAGATGGTGTTATTAGACGTTGTGTACCTGAGCATGAACAAGAACGTATCCTATGCAAGTGTCACTCTGAATCATATGGAGGACACCACGCTGGAGACAGAACTGCACATAAGGTATTGCAATCCGGTTTTTATTGGCCTACTCTCTTCAAAGATGCCCGTAAGTTTGTTTTGTCTTGTGATGAATGTCAAATAATTGGTAATATTAGTAGGCGTCAAGAAATGCCTATGAATTATTCTCTTGTTATTGAATCGTTTGATGTTTGGGGCTTTGATTATACGGGACCTTTTCCTGCCTCTAATGGTTATACACATATTTTAGTTGCTGTTGATTATGTTACTAAGTGGGTAGAAGCTATTCCAACTAGTAGTGGTGATCATAACACTTCTATTAAAATGCTTAAAGAAGTTATTTTTCCGAGGTTTGGAGTCCCTAGATATCTTATGACTGATGTTGGTTCACATTTTATTCATGGCGCTTTCCGTAAGATGCTTGCTAAGTACGATGTTAATCATAGAATCGCATCTCCTTATCACCCACAGTCTAGTGGTCAAGTAGAGTTGAGCAATAGAGAGCTCAAATTAATTTTGCAAAAGACTGTTAATAGATCTTGAAAGAATTGGTCCAAGAAACTTGATGATGCATTATGGGCCTATAGAACTGCATATAAAAATCCTATGGGTATGTCTCCGTATAAGATGATTTATGGAAAAGCTTGTCATTTACCTCTAGAACTTGAACATAAAGCATATTGGGCTATTAAAGAGCTCAACTATGACTTCAAACTTGCCGGTGAGAAGAGGTTGTTTGATATTAGATCACTTGATGAATAGAGAACCCAAGCCTATGAAAATGCCAAGCTATTCAAAGAAAAAGTCAAATGCTGGCATGACAAAAGGATACAAAAGCGTGAGTTTAACGTAGGTGACTATGTGTTATTATTCAACTCTTGTTTAAGATTTTTTGCAGGAAAATTTCTCTCTAAATGGGAAGGTCCTTACGTTGTCGAGGAAGTCTACCGTTTGGGTGCAATAAAAATCAACAACTTCGAAGGCACAAGTCCGAGGGTGGTGAACGGTCAAAGAATTAAACATATATTTCAGGTAATCCTATCAATGTTGAAACTAATATTATTGAAACCATAACCCCGGAGGAATACATAAGGGACACTTTCCAGAACGTTCCAGACTCCGAAAAGGAATAGGTATGTGGTACGGTAAGTAAACCGACTCCAAAACAATTCTAAAGGCAATTTCTATCAGTTTGGAATGTTTAAGAATTTTAGGAAGAAAGAAGTAGTCCGGGAAGGACACGAGGCCTCCACGAGAGTGGAGGGCGCGCCCACCCTTACTGGGCGCATCCCCTGTCTCGTGGACACCCCGTTTGCCTTTCGGACTCTGATTTCTTGCACGTTACATATTTTGGTCGGTAAAAATTCATTATATAATCTCCTGGAAGTTTTGACCACCGTATTATGCAAATATCCTCTGTTTTCGTTTCGAGCTATTTCTGCCACGGGTTTAAGCAACATGTCATATCAAGATTCAGAGGGAGAAAGCTATGTGGCTGATTACCTTGCAGACCCTAGAGTCTACGGGGATTTGGACCATAGTGGCTGGACCATGGAGGAAGAAGAAGACTATGAGCCTAAGGGAAAGGAAGAAACAAGCTCAGACAAAGACGAAATTCCATTACCTCAACCGGGGGATAAGCATGTGGAGTTTAAAAAGTCAAGCCTACCTGATAGACCAAAGAAGCTAAAGATCTAGTTTATCCCTTTTCGTCTCTTGAAGGAAAATAAGCAAGAACTTTGCAAAAGAGTATTAAGTCTTGAGCGGGAGATCGAGGACCTAAAAGAGCAAAACACTATACTCTAGCGTAAATTGAGGAAGAAGTCACCATCATTATCACCACCTCCACAACCTCCGAGGACATAATTACATGGGTATGGGCACTCCCCTTGGCAACTGCCAAGCTTGGGGGAGGTGCCCCGGTATCGTATCACCATCACACTCCTATCTTTACCGTTTTATTTAGTTCGATCCTTTTAGTAGTATCTTGATTTAGTAGATTGAAGTTTTGATATCAAGTAGTTTTGAGTTTGCTTTGTGATCTCTTTATGTAATTGAGTCCGTGAGCTATCTATAATAAATATTAGTGTTGAGTCAAGGGCTTTGCTTTCTTGCTATGATCTTGAGAAAAATAGAAAGAATAAAAAGAATAAAAGAGTTCATATTGATCTTATGGATAGTATTAACTTCACACATAGAAAGTATGAGGCTTAAAAGTTGTTGAGAGTTGATAAACATAGTTTTGGTCATTGTTGCAATTAATAGGAAGTAATAAGGAAAGAGAGATTTCACATATAAATATACTATCTTGGACATCTTTTATGATTGTGAGCACTCATTAAGTATGACATGCTAAAAGAGTCGACGTTGGACAAGGAAGACAACGTAATGGTTTGTGTTTTCTCACATCTCAGTTAAAGTATATTGTCATTGACCTTTCAAACATGTTGAGCTCCCTTTCCCCCTCATGCTAGCCAAATTCCTAGCACTAAGTAGAGATACTACTTGTGCTTCCAAATACCCTTAAACCCAGTTTTGCCATGAGAGTCCACCATACCTACCTATGGATTGAGTAAGATCCTTCAAGTAAGTTATCATCGGTGCAAGCAATAAAAATTGCTCTCTAAATATGCATGACTTATTAGTGTGGAGAAAATAATCTTTATACGATCTTGTTATGGAAGCAATAAAAGCGACATACTGCATAATAAAGGTCCATACACAAGTGGCAATATAAAGTGACGTTCTTTCGTACTAAGATTTTGTGTATCCAACCCTAAAAGCGCATGACAACCTCTGCTTCCCTTTGCGAAGGGCCTATCTTTTACTTTATGTTCTTACTTTACGTTTTTACTTTATGCTTGAGACAAGGTGATTTTCACCTTTCCCTTTTTTTCATTTTATCCTTTGGCAAGCTCCTCGTGTTTGAAAGATCGTGATATATATATCCAGTTGGATGTTCGTTATCATGGACTATTGTTGTTGACATCACCTAAAGGTGAATACATTGGGAGGCAACACAATAAGCCCCTATCTTTCTCAGTGTCTGGCCGAAACTCCATAACCACAAGTATTGCGTGAGTGTTAGCAATTGTAGAAGATTATATGATAGTTTAGTATGTGGACTTGCTGAAAAGCTCTATTCTTGACTCTTTGTGATGTTACGATAAATTGCAATTGCTTTAATGACTGAGATTATAGTTTGTTAGCTTTTAATGAAGTTTCTGAACCATATTTGACATTGTGAATTGATTGTTACTTGAGCATAAGAAATCACATGACAAAATCTAATTATATTGCTGTTATAAGAATGATCATGATGCCCTCATTACCGTACTTTATTTTTATCGACACCTCTATCTCTAAACATGTGGACTTATTTTTCGATTTCGGCTTCCGCTTGAGGACAAGCGAGGTCTAAGCTTGGGGGAGTTGATACGTCCATTTTGCATCATGCTTTTATATCAATATTTATTGCATTACGGGCTGTTATTACACATTATATATCAATACTTATGGCTATTCTCTCTTATTTTATAAGGTTTACCATGAAGAGAGGGAATGCCGGCAACTGGAATTCTGGCTGGAAACAGAGCAAACATTGGAAACCTATTCTGCACTGCTCCAAAAGACCTGAAGCTCCACGAAACTTATTTTTGGATTTAATAAGAATTATTGAGCGGAAGATACACCTCAGGGGGCCCACACCCTGGCCAGGAGGGTGGGGGGCGCGCCCACCCCTACTGGCGCGCCCCTGTCTCCTGGGCCCCCTGGTGGCCCCCCGATGTCCATCTTCTGCTATATGAAGGCTTTTACCCTGGAAAAAATCACGGGCAAGCTTACGGGACGAAACTCCACCACCACGAGGCAGAACCTTGGCGGAACCAATCTAGAGCTCCGGCAGAGCTGTTTTGCTGGGGACACTTCCCTCTGGGAGGGGTAAATCATCACCATCGTCATCACCAACGATCCTCTCTTCGGGAGGGGGTCAATCTCCATCAACATCTTCACCAGCACCATCTCCTCTCAAACCCTAGTTCATCTCTTGTATCCAATCTTGTATCCAAAACCACAAATTGGTACCTGTGGGTTGCTAGTAGTGTTGATTACTCCTTGTAGTTGATACTTATTCGTTTACTTGGTGGAAGATCATATGTTCAGATCCTTAATGCATATAATTACACCTATGATTATGAACATGAATATGCTTTGTGAGTAGTTACGTTTGTTCCTGAGGACATGGGTGAAGTCTTGCTATTAGTAGTCATGTGAATTTTGTATTCGTTCGATATTTTGATGAGATGTATGTTGTCTTTCCTCTAGTGGTGTTATGTGAACGTCGACTACATGACACTTCACCATTATTTGGGCCTAGAGGAAGGCATTGGGAAGTAATAAGTAGATGATGGGTTGCTAGAGTGATAGAAGCTTAAACCCTAGTTTATGTGTTGCTTCGTAAGGGGCTGATTTGGATCCAAATGTTTAATGCTGTGGTTAGGTTTACCTTAATACTTTTGTTGTAGTTGCGGATGCTTGCAATAGGGGTTAATCAAAAGTGGGATGCTTGTCCAACTAAGGGCAGTACCCAAGCACCGGTCCACCCACATATCAAATTATCAAAGTACTGAACGCGAATCATATGAGTGTGATGAAACTAGCTTGATGATAATTCCCATGTGTCCTCGGGAGCGCTTTTCCCATTATAAGAAATTGTCCAGGCTTGTCCTTTGCTACAAAAAGGATTGGGCCACCTTGCTGCACCTTATTTACTTTTATTGCTTGTTACTTGTTACAATTTATCTTATCGCAAAACTATCTATTACCTACAATTTCAGTGCTTGCAGAGAAAACCTTACTGAAAACCGCTTATCATTTCCTTCTGCTCCCTGTTGAGTTCGACACTCTTACTTATCAAAAGGACTATGATAGA
Source organism: Triticum dicoccoides (assembly GCF_002162155.2). NCBI lineage: Eukaryota > Viridiplantae > Streptophyta > Magnoliopsida > Poales > Poaceae > Triticum > Triticum dicoccoides. The sequence continues at coordinate 607,332,887 of NC_041389.1, forward strand.
TCCCCTACACTTGTGGGTCATCAGTGCGCCGGAATCTTCCTTCCGCAGTTCTGTGTTCAGTTGCTTTGCCGCATCCATGGCGGACGCTCACCGAGCTCGCGCCGAGCGTCGGGCTGCTCTCGCCGCCCCCGTCGCCTAGATGGCTCCCGTCGGTGGGCCTCCTCATTTTTATCCATCGCCCGCCGCCAACGCCAACACCGGCCCGGCGGGGAATGAGAAGCAAGCGTCGTTGCTGCATCCCTCGGTGCGGCAGGACAGCCGCACCACCACTCCGTCGCTAACTCCGGCTGGTTCGCCGACTCATGCTCGTCGCGCTCCAACGGACGCGCAGGCCGCGTTGCTCCTTGCACTTGAGCTCCTGCACTACCGCCTCGTCGATGACCTCTACGAGGAGTGGCTCGCTCGCATCACCGAGCTCATCAGCGCCGCAGGGGGCTCTCCTGCGCCGTCCCTCTTGCCGCCGCGCCCTCCGTCCTGCATGGGTGATGCAGCTCAGGGGGTGCCTCCGCCACCTCCTCCCCAAGAAGGTGCCCAGGCTCCGAGGCGCGCGGCCCCTGGACGGGACCCGCCGTGTCCAGCGCCCGCGCGACAAGAAAGGAGCTACCAAGAAATCCCTTGGCCCCAAGAATGCGCTCGGGTGCTCCCTGCTCCAACACGTCAAGACCGAATCCCTGTGCCAGCTCGTCAAGACCCCACACTGCCCCTGGCAGTGGCGCGTGGGAATCTCGAAGAGCAAGCCCCATGTCTGCAAAGGGCTCCAGTGGCCATCGCAGGCTACCGCGCCTTCACCACCGAGCTACGTAGTGTTGCCTGGCCGGGCAAGTTCAAGCCAGATCTACCTCCTCGCTACGACAGCACTACCGATCCCGAGGAGTTCCTGCAGCTCTACGAGCTGGGTATCGAGGTGGCCAACGGAGACAAGAAGGTCATGGAGAACTGGTTTCCCATGGCGCTCAAGGATGGTGCCCGCACCTGGCTCCTGAACCTGCCTCCCGGCTCGATCTCCTCTTGGGACGAGATGCGCAGCCACTTCATCGCCAACTTCCAGGGCACTCGCGAGCGTCCTCCGGTCATGGGTGACCTGTGCTGCATCAAGCAGCAGCCAGGAGAGACCTTGCAGAAGTACATCTAGCGTTTCAACAATGCTCGCCTCAAGATTCCCAGGGTGACCGAGGAAGCCATCATCTCAACATTCTCTGACGGCGTCCGCGATGTCATGATGAAGGAGGAGCTCGCCATCCATGAGGACATGTGAACATCCCTGGAGCTATTCAACCTGGCGACCAAGTGCGCAAGAGCTGAGGAGGGGTGCATCTCCCTCCTCGAGCTCCCAGCCACTGAATTAGAAGAGAAGAAAACCAAGGCCAAGGACATGAAACGCAAAGGAGCAGCTATGCTCGCAGCATAACCAGACACAAAGCGCGACAGGGACCAGCCGGAGTCGTCCAAGGGCAACCAATTCTGCGCCTACCACAACCTCTACACCCACAACACCAACGAATGCCAGGAGCTCGGAGCCGTTTGAGAAGGATGCATCGGTCGACACCCCGAGAGCTACCGAGGGCTACGACCGAGGAGGAGGAAGAGGTGGAGGATGATGGGACAACCGAGGCCCTCGCCAGAAGTGGCGTGACCGACCTTGCGAGGATCGCTGGCAGGACCAGCCTCGCGAGGGGGCCTGGAGGGATCAGCCTCGCGAGGACCGCCCGCAGGGCAACGCAGGCCTTCCTCCTCTGCCACCACCGCCAAGAAGGAATGACGACCACCACCAAGACGAAGGTGCTGGGGGCTTCCAGGAGCCGCGTGCTATCGCTTGCATCTTGGGCTGTGCCCACGCCCCAGCCTCTCAGCGCATCTTCAAGAAATTTGCTCACGAGGTGAACGCAGTCCTCCCCAAGCTCGAGGCCACGCACCCTCTTAGGTGGTCCACGTGCGCCATCACGTTCAGCTCAGCGGACCAGCTCAAGTGTGCGGCTACAGCTGGCCTCCTCCCAATGCTTTGTTCCCTATTCATCAACAATGTGCAGGTTACCAGGACCCTCATCAATGGTGGCGTAGGGCTCAATGTTCTATCCGTTGAGACATTCAACAACCTCCAAGTGCCTTATGATCAACTCCAGCCAACCAAGCCTTTCTCAGGAGTCAGTGACGGCTCCACCACTCCGATAGGGCAGGTTCACCTGCCTGTCACCTTCGGACAGCGCAAGAACTACCGTACCGAGCTCATCGACTTCGACGTTGCCCATATTCGACTGCCATACAATGCCATCCTCGGGTATCCAGCCCTGGCCAAGTTCATGGTGGTAACTCACCAAGGTTACAATGTCCTCAAGATGCCGGGAAGCGGAGGAATCATCACAGTCCCCTGCGAAGAGAAGGATGCAGTGTGATCTCTCGAGCGTGCCTTCCAAGCTGCATCAGTTGAGGACCCAGACAGGAGGAGTGAGAACCCTCTCGAGGCGGTTCCAAAGAAGAAGAAGACATCGCTCAACTCAAGGCCTGAGGAGGTTGACATCTCCGGAGACGCTGCTTCAGGATCTGTGCCCAAGCAAGGGGCGCCTCCCACCATCGCATAGGAAGGAGTGCCCGGCGCCCTCCTCGGGCAAGGCTCGGGGGCTCTCTCCTGGAGGGCCTTGGACTTTGCCAGGACCACGAGGGAGGCGCTCGCGCACCACTTGGCGGCGTGATTTGTGGCTCCCTCAGGAAGGCATGGGGCAAGGAGGGCCCAGCCCTCAAGAGTTCATCACCAAGGCCACTCAGGAGCTTCAAGAATCGAGAGTCATATGCGGCGATCGCGGCCTACCTGGTGTAGCTCCCCATCTAGGCGAGGATGGCGGGCTGCGCGTCTGCATCAACTACCCAGGGCTCAGCTGAGTCGCGTCTCAAGAGCGCCTCTGGCCTTCGCGCGTAGGACGCTGCGAAGGTCCGCTGCACAGCTACATTCGCATGCCTTTTTGCCTGCTGAACGCGGCTGCCGCTCACTAGCGTCTTCTGCGGAGCATTCTGGCAGCTCAGGAGGCCAAACACCACGCGGTCCTGGCAGAAATGGAGATGGTCCTCGAGGATCCGCCCGGACCCCCAGAGCCTCCCGAGGCTCAGGGCTCCGGTGGCTCGTGAGGATCGGCTTCTTGCCCGCGCATCATCAGCTACTCCGACACCCGCTCTACAATGGTATCAGGTGACATCTTTCAAGTTCATTTCAGCTGGGAGCACCCTCAGGGCTGCATTATTCTCAGGTCGCGTGGATCCGTCCTTGCGGCATGTATCCCTTTTGCTTATGTTTTTAGTCTACATTGCTGGGGGCGCCCCTCGGGCTACATCATCCCCAAGCCGCTCGGGCCTGACCCAGTGCCATGTATCCTTCCTGCATTTGTTTGAGATGATTTTCCTTTCATGCTTAACCTGCCTGTGATTATCACCTCCCGCCTACCACATGCCCCTAATTCTCCCTCATGCAAATCGCTTGCATGTTAAAAGGGGGGCGCCTGAGCATCGCGACTTAGGGGCTCTTACTGGCTCTCCAGCCCTCACCCCCTGGCCTTGTCCACGGCATCGCGACCTAGCATACCAGCGTCAGCCGAGCTCGCTCGAGGGCCGGGACCTGAGGACGTAGAGCACTTGTATCTAACTACCTCGCAGGAACACTCAGCCGCCCAAGGCTCAAGATCAGGCGCAACCCGCCTTGAGGTAGGGCCTCGTGAGTCCCGCGCTGGCTCACGAGTGCCCAGATACACCTCGTCTAGCCCTACCATGTCGGCCACGTGTCAGGGCGGGGCTGTACACGGCCCAGGGGGCCCTCCCGGAGGCCCCCCCTCCCATGTACTTGTGGAAGCACCATGCTACGTGCTGGCTGACAACACTGCCGAGGAGCGGCTATGCCCGTACACATACGGAAACGCTATGCTCCGCGCTGGTGATAAACAACCGAGGGCAGCCCACGGCTGTATCAACCTCAGGGAGCCCAGAGCTTAGTGTCTGGCATCATCGCAATGCCTCCCCTCAGGAGTGCCACGCGAGGGGGCTGGACATGGGGGCTGCACCCGGGTCACGCCCGAGCGCACGCCACCCAGCCAGGTCCCTCGGACCTAGTCGTCGCGCGCCCCTCCCCGAGTGGAGCCAAGGTACGAAGACCGTTTGAGCGTCAAGGGGGACTCATGAGCATCGCGACTCAGGAGCCTAACTTGTCACGTAGCCCCTCACTCCTTAGTTCCAAAAGGCTAACGGCGGTTGAGGTATGCGCGGGGCCAGGCCCTGCCGACATAGAACGACAGATCTAGTCCTACATCCCCTCACTATTTGCTGTTTGCGCGTCAATGGGGACTCCTAAGCATCACGACTCAGAAGTCGAACTTTTCATGTAGCCCCTCACTCCTTGGTCCCGTCCTGGTGATCTGGTCGGGGCTAACGGCGGCTGAGGTATGTGCGGGGCCGGGCCCTATCAACGAAGAACACAAAGCAAATAGGAAGGAAACCGCAAAATATCGCAAATTCAGAAGCAAATATTACAAACCATAAATTTTCTTCACGATACCAAACACAAGTTTAAACGCCTCCACGAGGCATGGTGCATGTTGCAGGGGTTGAAACAGGAAAGAAGCTACGAGGAGATCACCCTTGAGCAGCGCCGTCATTCGCCAGGAGCCCCGCCTCCATGGCGGAGTCGCGCTTGTCAGCTCCACCTCCCGAGGCCGCGGAACCATCAGTACCTACCTTGGGCTCAGGGGAGAAGGCGCGGAACTTCCCCAGCAGGGCTTCCGCTCGGCCTTTCACGGCTTCAGCAGCAGCAGCGGAGCGCTCGGCGTCCACAGGCTCCAGCAGATCGTCAAGATTGGCGCCAGGGTCGCGAATGTAGACGTGGCTGAGGACCCGAGTTAGCGCCGCAGAAGAAATGACGTGAGTTTCAACCTAGGCCATGGGGCGGATGCCGGTCACGACCTCCTCAAGCGCTTCGACCAAGAAGAGAAGCAGCTTGGCTGGGTCGTCCTTGGGTCCGGCCAGCGGCTTCTCTAGACCATCATCGTAAAGCGACTTCAGCGCCTTGCGAGATCTCTTCTCAAGATCCGCGATGGCCACGTGATCCTCGGCCAGGACCTTCGCCTTGGCGTCCAGCTCGGCCCTCTCTGCCTTCAGCTTCTGCTCTAGAGTCTTCAGTCGGCTGCGATCAGTGGTTAGCTCGGCGTCGCTGTCCCCGATGGTGGCCTCCCGAGCCTTCATCTCTTCCTCCTTTGCCTGGCGGTCGCGAACCTCCTTGGCGAGCTCATCGCGCAAGCCCTGCAGCTTGCCCTCTAGTGCCTTGCAACGGTCCTGGGTGATCGAGGCGTCCTTCAGTGCTGCATTACGAGCGGTTGCGGAATGGGTGGGGGCTTGCTTTTCCTCCTCGGAAGTTGCTTCGGCCTGGCTCAGCACCGCTCGGACGGAGGTCTCAGAATGAACCCAGGCCAGCCTTTTGTTAGTCAGGCAGTTGCCGAGGCAGTGTGGGGAAGTAGAGATGCCCACGGCCCATCAGTCTCCACATGGCAACCAAGGCGGCCCATCAGTCTCCACACGGCAACCAAGGCAGCCCATCAGTCTCCACACGGCAACCAAGGCCGCAGGCTGATAGGGCCCATGGCGCTCCGCACTTGCCCTTTGGCTTCGCTGCTAAGCCAAGTCTGAGCGCGCCTTGGGCCCGGGGGCTACTGTCGGCATTCTGGGAACGGGGGTCCCTAGACTTGCCTGCCTGCGGCCTGCGGTGTGGCTCAAGCAGTGGCCCAGTATGGCCCGTCTACATCAACCCAAGCTCAAGACCCTCGCGAGGGGCCAAGCCTCGCAGGGCAGACGACGCAAGGCCTCCTCAGCGGTAGTCTCACCAGGCAGGCTCATGAGGAGGCAGAGAGATCAAGGCAAGGAGTACCTCGCGAGGTGCTCATGACGCAAGCCATGACGATTGAAACCAGGCGGGCGCCAGGTGGGCGCCGGCCGGTGCAGTGTCCTTGTTTCCTCTTTGGTGCAAAGGAGGAAAGTGCAGGCGCAGAGTACCGAGGCATCAAGCAAAGGTTACCATATTAGTGCAACGAGACCAAGACCAGCAGAGCGGCAGGATAGAGGTCACCATGGAGCCCAAGACGGCGTCATCGCTAGTGCCTTTGGCAGTCGAAGACCAACTTTAGTCAGGATAGCTTGTACTAGTTGTCCCCTTCAAAATGGCCTTTGTTGGCTCCCTTCACGCTCAATATTTGGGAAGAGGACCAGGGCCTCTATAAATAGGGCTAGCCACCACAGTAGAGAGGCATCTTGGATCGAATCCTGGACAAGTAGAACTCCACACCAGCCCAAGAACACCCATCGCGAGGCTGTTCTTCCTCTGTACTGTTCATCATCAGACCTAGAGGCAATCTACCACACCACACACTAGAGTAGGGTATTACACTAGAACAGTGGCCCGAACTAGTATAAACCTTGCGTCCATTGTGTTCATCGTGTAGCTTAGATGCACGGCGACGCTTCAGAACGCAAATCGATAGGGAGAAGATCTTCACATGCAACCTAGAGTTCGTACCTTAAGGGTTTTGCCGGAACCCGACATCCAACAGGCTCGCTCTTCCTTGATTAAACTTTGATTGAAGTTGCTTCTGATGTTCTTTGCCAGTTCTATTCAATCGCCTTCTGCCTCCATTTCTTGTCTTCAGCTCTTTGTCTGACTTGCTCTCTCTCGCAAGCCTCGTGAGGGGGCTGTACGGGCGCCCTCGTTTGCCCCTTTTTCTTTTGATTCGAAAGGCACTCTCGTTCGACCTCGCAGCGGGAGCACCCCTCTCAGTCCGTGCCCCTCGAGTACCACGACACAAAGCGCCGGGCCACGGCCAGCAGCCCTTGCGACTAGGGTTCGGAAAATGATAGTCTCTCAACGAGTTTTTTGCAGCTCTTAAGGCACCTGGCGAGGCCGGAAGGAGGCACCTCGCGATGCGGAAACTACTTCAAACGTGCCAAGCTAAGTTGTTCCTACACGCTGATGTATAACAACGACGCCATGACACAACACGGGAACAATAAATGCAGCATGTTAACTAGGAAATTATAGTTTGTTGCACGCCCCCACGGGCCCCCATAATTGTCTCTCTCAATGCAGGAAGAAAGGAAAATAAAACAAAAGCAGCACGCGCCTTGCAGCAGTTCGTGAGGAGGGATCTACGGTGTCCTCCTGAGCTCAGCCAGACCCCACCTCCCGCCTCAGCGAAGCGCGACGACGGGACGACCCGCTACCGCCCTCGAGGCGGTCACGGCGGCATGGCGGTTGATCGTAGCCGCCGCTGGAGGAGCTGCCACCGGAGGAAGAGCCGTTGTAGCTTGACGAGCCACGGTTGCCGTCGGGAACAAGTTCGCCTTCACCCTCATCACGACCATCGCCAAGACAGAGCACCTCGTCACCGTCATTGTCTTCAGGGCAGCACCCAACGCGGCGGCCATCTTCTCTAAACACTCTCATGTAGAGGGACGCGTCGCCATCGTACTTGAAGTGGACGGTACACCGCCTGCCCAGGCCACGCTAGGGCACACATCTACCAACCTCGGGCCAGGGATGCGTTGCTAGCGACGGAGACCTCCACCATGACCTAGGAGGCCCTGCTGCAGCAGCCGTCCGCCTGCAGCCAGAGCCCGCCCGGGCCAGCGACCGGCAGCTCGCCGACGAAGGAGCACGGGAGCTGAAGCCAGTTGCCGGCCGGGTTTTCCGACCACACGATGAATTCCGGTAGCACCTCCGTCGAGTGGAAGCACGGCCGGGGATGCCGCGCGGCCACATCACGCCTTCCTCCACCAACCAGGCTGCCTCGACATGGGCGTGCCCCACCACGTGAAGGGACACCACCGTGGCCACGGGGAGCCACGACGGGCGTCGCAGAGGGCTTGCAAGGGCGACCGCGTCTGCACTTGGGCGGAGGAGAGCCAGGCCCTTCCTGGCGAGCCTTCCTCTTCTTCGCAGCTGAAAACCTCTTTGCAGGCGCCATAGGGGGCGCTACAAGCAACGGAGCGAGGAAGGAGAAGCGAGCAGCATGGGAAGAGATGGGCGACGGGGGCTCTCGCCCCTCGTCATTTATAGCCCAAGGGAGGCCAACAGTCGACCTCCACGATCACAGGTAATGATAAACCCTTTTTTCATGCAGCAGGGACTCATCAAGTTGGGCAGTTGCCGAGGCAGCGTGGGGAACCAGAGACGCTCACGTCCAATCGGTCGCCACGCGTCCACTAAGGCCGTAGGCTATTGGGGCCCGCGGCGCTCCACACTTGCCCTTTGGTTTTGCCGCTAAGCCAAATCCGAGCGCACCTTAGGCCCGGGGGCTACTGTCGGTGTTTTGGGAACGGGGGTCCCCAGACTTGCCTGCCAACAGCCCGCGGCGTGGCTCCACCAGTGGACCACTATGGCCCGTCTTTGTCAACCAACTCTCAAGACCCTCGCGAGGGGTCAAGCCTCACGAGGTGGCGGCACAAGGCCTCCTCAGGAGCGGGCTCACCAGGCAAGCTCGCGAGGGAGGCGGAGAGATCAAGGCAAGGGGCACCTCGTGAGGTTCCTGTAATGCAATCCATGACGACCAAGGCCAGGCAGGCGCCAGGCGGGCACCAACGCGTGCAGTGTCCTCGTTTCCCGTTTGGTTCTAAGGGGGCAAGCACAGGCGCAGAGTACCGATGCATCAGGCAAAGGTTTCCATATCGGTGCAACAAGACCAAGACCAGCACGACGGCAGGACGGAGGTCATCATGGATCCCAAGACGGTGTCACCACTGGCGCCCTTGACAGGCGAAGACCACCTTTAGTCAGGATAGCTTGTACTAGCTGTCCGCTTTAAAATTGGCCGTTGTCGGCGTTCTGGGAACGGGGGTCCCCAGACTTGCCTGCCTGCGGCCTGCGGCGTGGCTCAAGGGGTGGCCCAGCATGGCCCATCTTCATCAAGACGAGCTCAAGACCGTCGCGAGGGGCTAAGCCTCGCGGGGCAAACGACAGAAGGCTTCCTTAGGAACGACCTCGTCAGGCTGGCTCGCGAGGAGGCGGAGAGATCAAGGCGGGGTACCTCGCGAGGTGCTCCATGATGCAAGCCATGACGACCAAGGGCGCCAGGCGGGCGCCAGCCCGTGCAGTGTCCTTGTTTCCTCTTTGGTGCAAAGGGAACAAGCGCGGGCAAGAGCATCAAGCAAAGGCATCCATTTCGGTGCAACAAGACCAAGACCAGCAGAACGGCAGGATAGAAGTCATCGTGGAGCCCAAGCCGGCGTCACCACCAGAGTCTTTGGCAGGCGAGGACCAACTTTAGTCAGGATAAGTGTACTAGATGTTCCCCTTCAAAATGGCCAATTTTTGGCGCCCTTCCCGCTCAATATTTGGGAAGAGGCCCAGGGCCTTTGCCTATAAATAGGACTAGCCACTCTCAAGGCAGGGCATCGACAGTTCAACCAGTCGAACCTTAGCCAGAACCACCAACGCAAGAACCACTCCCCTCGCGAGGCTGTTCTTCCTTGTACTACTCATCACCAGCCCAAGAGGCAATCCACCACACACATTATAGTAGGGTATTACACCACAATGGTGGCCTGAACCAGTATAAACCCTGTGTCTCTTGTGTTGTTCCTTTGATTGCTTAGTTCATAGCGAGGCGGTGAGGTGAAGGTAGGTAGAGGGCGAAATCTCCGCGTGCACCCCAGTGTTCAAATCTAGAGGGTCTGCCGGAACCCCAAATCTGACATTTGGCGCGCCAGGTAGGGGTGCGCCGGAGCTTATCCTTCCGCCAACCCGCTCTCCGCCGACACCACGACTCGCCCTGCGATGAGCGGCGCGCCGTCCGCTCCGGTCGTCGCGGCCCTCCTGGGCGGCTCGCAGGCGCCGCCCTCGGGCCGCCACGTCAAGCCATTCGTCCGCTAGGTTGGTGCCGCTTCCACGCGACAGGGGGCTCCCTCAGGTCGGTCGGCGCCAAAGGCCGATCTGGCCTTCAGCTCAAAGGACCACCCCTCCAGTTCAGCCTGCTCAGGCGCACTCCCGATGCTGTGCACCCCCACCATCTGCCAGGTGGCCGTCACCAGGACTCTCATCGACGGCGGCTCGGGCCTCAACGTGCTATCGGTTGAAGCCTTCAGCCTCCTCCACATACCACCAGAGCGGCTCCGGCCCAGCCGGCCCTTCTTGGGCGTCGGTGGCGGATCCTCTAGCTCCCTGGGGCAGATGCGCCTCCCGGTAACTTTCGCCACCTACGACAACTTCCGCACGGAGCTAATCGATTTCGACGTCGCCCCCATCGGCCTCCCGTACAACGCCATCCTCGACTACCCGGTTCTGGCCCAGTTCATGGCTGCGACTCACCCGGCGTACAACCTCATGAAAATGCCTGGGAGCAGCGGCATCCTCACCGTGTATGGAGATACCAGGGATGCGTTGCAAGTTCTCAAGCTCACCTTCAAGACGGCGGCGTCGGCGCAGCCCGCCGACTCGGACGCCTCTAAGCCCAAGGGAGCTGCGCCGGCCAAGAAGAAGCAGTTGTTCCCCCAAGACAAGGCAGAGACCAAGCAGATGCTGGTTGACAAGGACGGATCCATTGACGCCACCTTCACCATAGGCGCCAATCTCGAGCCCGAGTAGGAGGAGGCCCTGGTCAAGTTCCTGCGTGCAAACAAGAAGGTATTCACGTGGGAGCCCGATCAGCTGGAGGGGATCCCAAGAGGCGTAATTGAGCACCATCTCAATGTGTGCCCCAATGTCCGACCCGTGAAGCAAAAGGCAAGACGGCAGTCCACGGAAAAGCAGGCTTTCATCGTCCAAGAGACCCGCAAGTTGGAAGCTGCAGGGGTCATTCGCGAGGTCCGATACCTGTATTGGTTGGCCAACCCAGTCGTTGTACCGAAGAAAGGAGGGAAGGAACGTATGTGTGTCGACTTCACCAATCTCAACAAAGCTTGCCCGCAAGATCCGTTCCCGCTCCCCCGCATCGATTAGATCGTCGACTCCACCGCCGAGTGTGACCTGTTGTGCTTCTTGGATGCCTTCTCTGGGTATCACCAGATCAAGATGGCAGTGGAAGATGTGGAAAAAACTGCCTTTCTAACCGCATCTGGGGTGTACTGCTACACGTGCATGCTGTTCGGGTTGCGTAATTCGGGGGCAACCTTCCAGCGGTTGATGCACATCGCCTTGGGCCCACAGCTCGGAAAAAACGTTGAGGCTTACGTAGATGATATTGTGGTGAAGTCTCGCGAGGCCAAGACCCTGATACAAGACCTGGAGGAAACCTTCGCGAGCCTCGACACCGTGAGCTTGCGACTCAACCCAGAGAAGTGCGTGTTTGGGGTCCCCTCAGGAAAGCTCTTTGGTTTCCTCGTGTCCCACCGGGGCATCGAGGCTAACCCGGAAAAGGTCAAGGCAGTCGAGGACATGAGCCCGCCAAAGACCCTCAGAGAAATGCAGAAGCTCACTGGGCGCGTGACAGCACTAGGACGCTTCATCTCCAAGCTGGGAGAGCGAGCGTTGACTTTCTTCCAGCTGATGAAGAAAAAGGGACCCTTTCAATGGACTGAAGAGGCAGACAAGGTGTTTCAAGATCTCAAGATATACCTAACCAGCCCTCCGGTAATGGTGGCCCCGCACCCTCAGGAGCCCCTGGTGCTTTAGCTTGCAGCCACTCCCTACCCCGCCAGCGCAGCCCTGGTGGCGGTTCGGGAGGAGCGCCGGAACAGGGCCACGGCATCCACCCGGGTCGAAGCGGAGCACGAACAGGGAAGACTGGAAGAGACCACCGCCACAGTCGAGAAGGATCATCCGCCGCTAGGGGACGCGCTCGAGACAGCGGGAGCCCCTCCCCCTGGCGACCAGCCGCTGGGGGCTCCCCTGCCTCAGGAGGCGCCGCGGTCTCCGGAGGGCGCCATCGACACCAGCACTCCCGACCAAGTTGAACATCCTATGTACTTCATCAGCACAGTGCTGCGGGACGTAAGGGCGCGGTATACCATGCCCCAGAAACTTCTCCTTGCACTATGGGTGGCCTCGCTCAAGCTGCGGCACTATTTTTAGGGACACCCCATCAAGGTTGTCTTAGCATACCCTTTAGAGAGGGTACTCCGGAGCCCCAACTCAGCTGGAAGAGTCGCCGAGTGGAACATCGAACTACAAGCATTTCAGCTTGAATTCAGCACAACCAGAGTCATCAAGGGGGCCGCCTTCGCAGATTTCATGGCAGAGTGGACAGAGGCGCCGGGCCTAAAGGCTGGTGAGGATCGATCCCTCTCCCTGGGAAGCGAGGCACCGGACGGTTTGGTCATCATGTACTTCGACGGGGCGTTCTCCAGGCACGACGCGGGGGCTGGTGCGGTGCTTATATCACCTACCCACAACAAGCTCTACTACGCCGTGCAGCTCTGTTTCCAACACGGAGAAAAGGTCTCCAACAACATAGCGGAATATGAAGGCTTGATAGCTGGCCTGAAGGCCGCGGCCGCCCTCGGAGTAAAACGCCTTACCATCAAAGGTGATTCACAACTCCTCGTCAACTTCTCCAACAAAGTATACGAGCCAAGGGATGAGCACATGGAAGCCTACCTCGCGGGGGTCCACAGAATGGAGAAGCAGTTCTGGGGGCTGGAGTTACAACACGTGCCCCGCGGCACCAATCAGGAGGCCGACGACATCACCAAACGACCATCCAGGCGACTGCCTCCGGAGCCTAGCGTCTTCGAAGAGCGGCTCTTCAAGCCCTCAGCCACGCCATCACTGTCGAGCACGGTGCAGCCTCGGGAGGAGCTCCCCCAGCCGCCAGCCTTAGGAGCCCCGGTCTGTGGGTCGGCCTCAGGAGCGCGTCTGCTCTTGATAATGGAGCCTCAGGAGGGGTGCTGGATCACCGAGCTCCAGAGCTATCTGACACAAGGGATCTTGCCAGAAAAGGAGGAGGAAGCGGAGCGCGTGGTGCGGCAGGCCACAACATACTGGATGAGGGACGGAGAGCTCTACCGCAGGCGACCGAATGATGTGTCCCTGCGCTGCATCTCCAGGGAGCAAGGGAAGGAAATGCTAATGGATATACATGGCGGAAACTATGGGCATCATTCGTCATCACGGACCCTCTTTGGCAAGGCGTTCCGTAGTGGATTCTATTGGCCCACTGCACTCAATGATGCTGTCGAGCTGGTGAAGGCTTGCGAGGCCTGCCAGTTCCATGCCAAGCAGATCCGTCAGTCGGCTGGAGGTCTGCAAACTATACCCCTCTCATGGCCATTCGCAGTCTAGGGGCTAGACATCCTGGGCCCATTTCCTCGGGCGCCAGGGGGCTATCGCTACCTCTACGTCGCCGTGGACAAGTTCACTAAGTGGGCGGAAGTGGAAGTTGTCCGCACCATCCCCGCAGGGTCTGCGGTCAAGTTCATCAAGGGCATCGTGAGCCGGTTCGGGGTACCCAACCGCATCATCATCGACAACGGTTCGCAGTTCACTAGTAACCTCTTCAAAACATACTGTGCTAACCTTGGAACGCAGATATGTTATGCTTCAGTGGTGCACCCCTGGAGCAACGGTCAGGCCGAGCGGGCCAACGCGGAGGTCCTGAGGGGCCTCAAAACCAGGACGTTCAAGAAGAAGTTGGAGGCTTGTGGACGAGGGTGGTACGACGAGCTTCAGTCTGTGTTGTGGTCCATCCGCACGACCGCAACCAAGCCAACTGGCGAGAACCCATTCTTCCTGTTCTATGGAGCTAAAGCGGTGCTCCCTCACGAGGTCAGACGTCGTTTCGCGTGGGTCCTGGCGTTCGACGAGGCGCAGCAGGACGCCATGCGGGGGACGTACCTCGTACTGGGGGAGGAACGTCGCCGGGAGGCTGCGCTCCGGGCAGCAAGATACCAACAGGCGCTGCGGCGATACCACTGCCGCAACATCCGCCCCAGGACACTCGAGGTAGGAGACCTCGTGCTCAGGCGGGTCCACTCCAGGGAGGGACTGCATAAGCTCTCTCCCATGTGGGAGGGCCCGTTCAAGGTTGTTCATGTTTCGAGGCCCAGCTCCGCGCGCTTGGAGACTCAGGAGGGGGTGCCCGTCCAGAATGCGTGGAACATCCAGCACCTCCGGAGATTTTACCCTTGAAAAGGCCCGGAGCCTATGAAGAAGGCGAATGCCTGTGAAGATGTTGCATTTTGGAAAAGGCCCAGAGCCTGTGAAGAAGGCGAATGCGTGTGAAGATGTTGCATTTTGGAAAAGGCCCAGAGCCTGTGAAGAAGGCGAATGCCTGTGAAGATGTTGCGTTTTGGAAAAGGCCCAGAGCCTGTGAAGAAGGCGAATGCCTGTGAAGCTGTTGCGTTTTGGAAAAGGCCCAGAGCCTGTGAAGAAGGCAAATGCCTGTGAAGCTGTTGCATTTTGGAAAAGGCCCAGAGCCTGTGAAGAAGGCGAACGCCTGTGAAGTCTATCCTCACGAGAAAGGCCCGGAGCCTGTGAAGAAGGCCAACGCCTGTGAAGCTCGCCGCCCGTGACACTCTCACGTAATAATGAGTGGGGCTGTACATGCCCCAGAGTCTCAGGAGCGTCGGCCTCAGGCCATGGGGCTCCCTCCCACGCCCAGTGACAGCACTTAGCTCCGCGCTGGTGAGAAGACGTCAAAGACTAGATTAGGTGCCAGACGCGGCTTTTCTCATTTGCTTTCTGCAGTTGGCTATTCATCCCCATTTGAGGTTTCGCTGAAGTTGTTGTCGTCTTTAGTTTGTGTCCCTTTACCTTTTTCGCTCTCCTGCCCCGATTACTCTCTCGCAAGTCTCACGAGGGGCACCGCGGGCACCCTTGCGAGCGTTTTTTCGGCCCTTATCGTTCGGGGCTACCCAACCCGGGGCCACCGCAGGAGCACCCCTCCGGCCCGTGCCCCGCGGGCATCGCGACACAAACACTCGTCCTGGGTCGATCGCCTCCACGGCTAAAGCCGAGAACTACCCCTTCACACTAATCCCCGAAGGACCTGGAGCGTTCGACAAAGCCTCAGCATCATGAAGCAAGGGCTGCGACAAGCCCTCCCCCCGAGCTAAGTAAATCCTGCACACTGGCGTACGGCATGGGGTCACCAATACCAAAATAGTGGAAACAATACAGTAATTAAACAACAATAGTCTCGACATACCCTCGCGGGGCCCTACACTACTGACTTTTTGTGCAGGGAAAGGGAAAACAAAACAGGCGTGACTCGCCCGACATCAGCTCGTGAGGGAGACTCGAACCGCCTCCGGAGCTCAGGAGGACTCTGTCTCGCGCTTCACCGAGGCACGACGGTGGGCAGGCCCACTACCTCCCTCCAGGCAGGCGCGGTGGCGCGGAGGCTGATCACGGCCACCGCTAGAGGAGCCGCTGATCGAGGAGGAGCCGTCGAAGCTCGATGAACCTCGACCACCACCGCCCGCACGCGCGCTGTCATCTTCATCATCGCCGGGGCGGGACCCACGGCCACGGTCGTCGCTCTCGGGGCAACATCCGGCACGGCGACCATCTTCCCCGAACACCCTCACGTAGAGGGTGGCATCACCATCAAACTTGAAGTGGAGTGTGCACCGCCGGATCAGACCATGCGCGCGGGCAAATGTTTGCCAGCCGCGGGTCAGGGCCAGGCTCCCGGCCGAGGAGACCTCCAGCGAAGCCCAGGAGGCTCGGCCGCAACAGCTGTCCACCTAGAGCCAGAGGCCACCTAGGGCCGCGACCGGAAGCTCGCCTAGGAGGAAGTGGGGGAGTTGGAGCCGGGTGCTAGCCGGTTCCTCCGCCCACACAATGAACTCCGGTAGTGTCTCCGCCGAGTGGGAGCGCGGCCTAGGGGATCGCTCGGCTGCGACGCATGCCCCAGCTGCGGCCAGCCGCTCTCCACCGCACAGAAGATCGCCTCCGCGACCGCGGGGAGCCGCCATGGGAGTCGCGGGGTGCTTGCGGGGACGGCCTCGGCCGCGCTTGGGCGGAGGAGAGTCAAGTTCCGCCTGGCGGGCCTTACCTTTCTCCGCAGCCGAGAACCTTTTTGGCGGAGCCATGGAAGAAGGGATAGATCAGAAGGGCAGGCGCCGCCCTGTACTTATAGCTGGAGGAGGCCAACCGCTGGCTTCCACGATCGCAGGTAATCATGACCAGTTTTTGCATGCAGGGACTTGTCAAGTCGTGCGGTTGCCGAGACGTCGTGGGGGAGCAGAGCCTCCCACGTCCAATCAATTGCCACGCGGTGCCCAAGGCCATAGGCTGTTAGGGCCCGCGGCGCTTCATGCTTGCCCCTTCGCCTCTCTGCTCAGCCAAGTCCGGGCGCGCCTTGGGCCCCGGGGCTACTGTCGGCGTTCTGGGAACGGGGGTCCCCAGACTTGCCTGCCTGCGGCCTGCATCGTGGCTTAAGGGGCGGCCCAGAATGGCCCAACTTCATCAACATGAGCTCAATACCCTCGCGAGGGGCGAAGCCTCGCAGGGCGAACGACAGAAGGCTTCCTCAGGCATGGCCTCGTCAGGCTGGCTCGCGAGGAGGTGGAGAGATCATGGCGGGGTACCTCGCGAGGTGCCCCATGACGCAAGCCATGATGACCAAGGGCGCCAGGCAGCCCGCGCAGTGTCCTTGTTTCCTCTTTGGTGCAAAGGGAACAAGCGCGGGCAAGAGCATCAAGCAAAGGCATCCATTTCGGTGCAACAAGACCAAGACCAGCAGAACGGCAGGATAGAAGTCATCGTGGAGCCCAAGCCGGCGTCACCACCAGAGTCTTTGGCAGGCGAGGACCAACTTTAGTCTGGATAAGTGTACTAGATGTTCCCCTTCAAAATGGCCAATTGTTGGTGCCCTTCCGCTCAATATTTGGGAAGAGGCCCAGGGCCTTTGCCTATAAATAGGACTAGCCACTCTCAAGGCAGGGCATCGACAGTTCAACCAGTCGAACCTTAGCCAGAACCACCAACGCAAGAACCCCTCCCCTTGCGAGGCTGTTCTTCCTTGTACTGCTCATCACCAGCCCAAGAGGCAATCCACCACACACACTGGAGTAGGGTATTACACCACAATGGTGGCCTAAACCAGTATAAACCCTGTGTCTCTTGTGTTGTTCCTTTGATTGCTTAGTTCATAGCAAGGTGGTGAGGTGCAGGTAGGTAGAGGGCGAACTCTCTACGCGCACCCCATTGTTCGAATCTAGAGGGTCTGCCGGAACCCCAAATCCGACAGCCGTTGTTGGATCCCTTCCCACTCAATATTTGGGGAGAGGACCAGGGCCTCTATAAATAGGACTAGCCACCACAGTAGAAGGGGATGAATCATTCAGATCATCCTTATCCACACCACCCCAGCTCAAGAACACCTCCCCTCAGGAGGCTGTTCTTCCCTTGTACTGTTCATCATCAGCCCAAGAGGAAATCCACCACCACACAGGAGTAGGGTATTACACCACAATAGTTGCCCGAACCTGTATAAATCTTGCGTCTCTTGTGTTGTGAGTTCATCGAGCTAAGCTTAGGGATCATGGCGAGGCTGAGAGCGAGATTCGGTAGGGGGAAATCTTCGTGCGCACCCAGTGTCCGAACCTCAAGGGTTTTGGCGGAACCCTAAATCCGACAGATCCAAGCTCATATAGGGGGGCACGCCTCACCCATGTACCAGCGACTAGACCGTGCCACCAGCCAACTGCCAACAAGCAGCGCTGAAGGGGGGCATCGACCGGTGCCCCTTCAGATCTGGCCACTTTAGATCTTGACGGGGGCCCGTCCGATTGCCCCTATAGCCTCGACCGCACCAGTCATCGTCGCCTTTGGCACCCCATGACACGTCAACCTGCAATGCCACCAACAGTGGGCCACCATCTGGACATCATCGCAAAGGCCACACTCCTACGGGGAGAGCTTGTACCAACCTTCCATCGACACCCAAACCAGCCAAAATGAGGCCAACCATCGGGCTGCCATAGGACATGTGCCACCACCCCACCGACCAACAACACTCATAGAATAGGCTGCCCGTGAACAAAGCCGCGCTCAGCCTGCGTCGCCGATGGGCACAGCCGCCACCACACTAGGTACCCCCCCCAACACCCATCCTGTCGCGTCTCCATCACGCCATTGTGCCGCTGTTCCACCTCACCCTGGGTCAGCGCAGAATCCCGATCCATATGAGTCGGCCTATGCTAGGGCCTATGTGAGGGGAGACGAAGAGGCCTTGCTGGCCCCGACCATGCTTCGCGAGGCCGCACCCTTTATCGATGACGAGGCAGGAGGATGGGGTAAAGAAGGGGGTTGGTGGCGGCGCCCTAGGGTTCCTCCCCATTGCCTTGCGGGGCGACGTAGAAGGTAGGTGTCCATGCAGGTAAGGTTTGATTCCTCTTTCAGTTCCCACGAGCTCAAGATTCTAATTTTCTGTTCCAATTTTGATATGAGGAAATCAATCTGACACCAGTAACACGTGAATCGGTGTGAATGACCAAATTTGGAGATCCGACTGTGCTTGGGCACCCACTTCCACTTCAGTTCATCCCAATAGGTGAGTGGGGTTGCGTGTTCTTGACGAAATGAAGAAGCATGCATGTATGTGGGGAGCAAATAGTATAGAATCTGCACTTGGGGTGCAAAAAAAGAAAAATTTGTTATGTACCATCAGATTGAAGATGAATGGCATAGATTCTAGGGGCGTGGTTTGTACTTGCATTTTTGCAAAACGACTGTCGGTGTCAAAACCGGTGGATCTCAGGTAGGGGGTTCCGAACTGTGCGTCTAAGGCTAATGGTAACAGGAGGCTGGGGACACAATGTTTACCCAGGTTCGGGCCCTCTCGATGGAGGCAATACCGTACTTCCTGCTTGATTAATCTTGATGATATGAGTATTACAAGAGTTGATCTACCACGAGATCGTAGAGGCTAAACCCTAGAAGCTAGCCTATGATTATGATTGTTCGTGTCCTATGGACTAAACCTCCGGTTTATATAGACACCGGAGGGGGCTAGGGTTACATAGAGTCGGTTACAGGGAAAGGAATCTACATATTTGAACCGCCAAGCTTGTCTTCCATGCAAAGGAGAGTCCCATCTGGACACGGGACGAAGTCTTCTATCTTGTATCTTCGTAGTCCAACAGTCCGGCCAAAGTATATAGTCCAGCTGTCCAGATACCCCCTAATCCAGGACTCCCTCAATGACCACTCAATTCTAGTTAGTTTGCCCCAACATCCTCCACCTTCAAATGAAGTCCCTCCTCTCCCCATCTTCATATCGCCCGACGACGGTGGCAGTTGCAGCCTAGATCCGTAGCTCCATGCCTCCTCTCCCCCCAGGATATAGCAGCAGCTTGGCCACATCTCACGGGGCACCGTCGACGTGCGCTGCCTTGCCACCTTGTAATTCAAGGTGCTCTGCTTCGAGGGCTTCCTTCCCCCAACTACTTCGAGTTCCTGGTCGCTTAGCTCCAGCTCCTGGGCACCCCCACCGCCGCCAAGATTTCCTCCTCATAGGGCGCCTCCATACCCCACCCAGTGAAGCATCCCAGGAGGCACCACCTGGCCTTCTCCATGCACGCCTCCTCCGCATCTATATCGAGGAGCCTGCCCCGCCCGTGCATAAGCCTAGGTTGGTACCTCGCTGCTCCCAAATGCCGCCATGGTGATACATTGATTTTCTCTACCGTAGTTAGAGATTTATCACCACGTTGACGGGGCTGAACTAATCTGTAGGGGATTGAATTAATGTGAACCCGAAGTCAAAGTTGATGCCATGTTTTATCTTGTAGATTGTTAATTTGTCAGTTCTTTGGTTACATTGATTTTGAAGCATGTTACGGATACATTATCCATATTGATGATAATGGATTTACAGATATTGTGACATTAAACTCCACATTTTCGAGGTGTTGTATACTAGCAGCAAAATGTGTTTAACTGTTGGAGGTGATAACTGGATGCGTGGATAACAATGGAACGATGGACTGGAACTGTAATTGTGGATTTGTGTTTTCAATGTCTATGCTCTTATCCGGACCCGGATTTTATTTTTGATTGGCATTCTTGTCCACCAAGGTTTCATTTTTCATCATAGAATTGTGTGTACACAAGTACTATTATAGTGGGGATTCACATTGTAGGCTGATGACCCACAAGTATATGTTATCAATCTTAGTCCTTTCGATAAGTAAGAGTGTCGAACCCAACGAGGAGCAGAAGGAAATGACAAGTAGTTTTCAGCAAGGTATTTTCTGCAAGCATTGAAAATAGTCGGTAACAGGTTCTTTGGTAGTAAGATAATTCATAACGGACAAGTAAAGGTAATGGTAAATAAAGTGCAGCAAGGTAGCCCAATCCTTTTGTGGCAACGTAAATGCCAAAACGGTCTCTTATAATAAGCAAAGTGTTCTTGAGGGCACACGGGAATTTCATCTAGTCACTTTAATCATGTTTGTTTGATTCACGTTAGCTACTTTGATAATTTGATATGTGGGTGGACTGATGCTTGGGTGTTGTTCTTACTTGAACAAGCCTCCCACTTCTGATTAACCCCCTCGCAAGCATTGGCAACTACGAGAAAAGTATTAAGATAAAACCTAACCATAGCATTAAACATTTGGATCCAAATCGGTCCCTACGAAGTAGCACATTGATACATCTCCATCGTATCTACTTTTCCAAACTCTTTTCCAAACTCTTTTCCCCTTGTTTTGGACCCATAGAAAAGTATTAAGGAACGATGGCGTTATTTTTGTGCAGAAATAAAAGTTCTCGGAATGACCTGAAACTTCACGGAGATAAGTTTTGGAATAAATAACAAATATTGGTGAAAGAATCAACTGAAGGGGGCCCACACCCTGGCCACGAGGGTGGGGGCGTGTCCACTCCCCTGGGCGCGCCCTCTGTCCTTGTGGGCCCCTTGGACCTCCACTCACCTCAACTCCAACTCCATATATTCACGTTCGGGAAGAAAAAAATAAGAGAGAAGGATTCATCACGTTTTACAATATAGAGCCGCCGCCAAGCCCTGTTCTTCCTCTGGAGGGCATATCTAGAGGCCGTTCGGGGCTCCATAGAGGGGAATCCGTCGCCATCGTCATCACCAACCATCCTCCATCACCAATTTCATGATGCTCAATGCTGTGCGTGAGTAATCCCATCGTAGGCTTGCTGGACGGTGATGGGTTGGATGAGATTTACCATGTAATCGAGTTAGTTTTGTTAGGGTTTGATCCCTAGTATCCATTATGTTCTAACATTGATGTTGCTACGACTTTGCTATCCTTAATGCTTTTCACTAGGGTCCGAGTGCCATGATTTGAGATATAAACCTATTATGTTTTCATGAAAATAATTATGTTCTTGATCCTATCTTGCAAGTTATAGTCACCTATTACGTGTTATGATCCGACAACTCCGGAGTGACAATAGTGGGGACACTTCCCGGTGATGACCGTAGTTTGAGGAGTTCATGTATTCACTAAATGCTAATGCTTTGGTCTGGTACTCTATTAAAAGGAGGCCTTAATATCCCTTAGTTTCCAATAGGACCCCTTTGCCACGGGAGGTAGGACAAAAGATGTCATGCGAGTTCTTTTCCATAAGCACGTAGGACTATATAGGGTATACATGCCTACATTATATTGATGAATTGGAGCTAGTTCTGTGTCAACCTATGTTGTAAGGGAAAACTTTGATTTTGCCACTCTAGTTTTTGCCAACTTTGCTTATGCCACTCTAGAATTTGACATTTCACTTTTGCCACTCTTAGCTTTTGACAATATATCACTTTTGCCATTCCATGGCAAAAGCAAAAATTTTAGAGTGGCAATTGTGATACATGTCAAAAGCTAAGAGTGGCAAAACTGAAATGAAAAATTATCGTTTTTGCCATGAAATGGCATTTGTGATGTATTGTCAAAAGCTGAGAGTGGCAAAAGTGAGATGTCAAATTCTAGAGTGGCATAAGCAAAGTTGGGAAAAACTAGAGTGGCAAAAACAAAGTTTTCCCATGTTATAATTGTTGCACGATGAATGCCATCTGACATAATTATCCATCATTTATCCAATGCCTACGAGCTCGTTTCATATTGATCTTTGCTTAGTTACTTTTCCGCTGCCACTGTTACAATTGCTACAAAACTGCTATTGTTACTTTTGCCACTATTACCGTTACTTCCATACTACTTTGCTACCAAATACTCTGCTACAGATGTTAAGTCTTTCAGGTGTGGTTGAACTGACAATTTAGCTGCTAATACTTGAGAATATTCTTTGGCTCCCCTTATGTCGAATCAATAAATTTGCGTTGAATACTCTACCCTCGAAAACTGTTGCGATCCCCTATACTTGTGGGTTGTCACACATAAACTAGGGTTTAAGATTTTGTCAGTCTAGCAACCCATCATCTAATAACTACTCGACAATACATTCCCTTAGGCACAAATATGGTGAAGTGCCATGTAGTCGACGTTCACATGACACCACTAAGGGAATCACAACATACATATCATCCAAATATTGAACACATATCAAGTTCACATGATTACTTGCAACATTACTTCTCCCGTAACCTCAAGAAAAAAAGTAACTACTCACAACTGATATTCATGCTCAATATCATAGGGGTATTAAATAGCATAATGGATCTGAACATATAATCTTCCACCAAATAAACCATATAGTAATCTAAACTAGGCGCCTGGGGGGCCTGGCCCGCCCTGGTGTCTTGTGGTCACCAGGTGATCCCCCTTCGGTAGTTATTTGCTCTAGTATATTTTATATATTCCAAATAATTCTTCGTATATTTTCAGCTCATTTGGAGTTGTGCAGAATAGGTAGCTCTGACGTACCTTTTTCAGGTCCGGAATTCCAGCTGCCGGCATTCTCCCTCTTTGTGTAAACCTTGCATATTATGAGAGAAAAAGCATTAGAATTACTCCATAAAGCATTATTATGCATAAAAACCTTATAAATAATAGTAGGAAAACATGATGCAAAATGGACGTATCAACTCCCCCAAGTTTGGACCTCGCTTGTCCTCAAGCGAAAAACCGATATCGAAAAACATGTCCACATGCTTAGACAGAGAGGTGTCGATAAAAATAAAATACGGACATAGTAGCATCATGCTTATTATTATAACAACAACAACCTTTATTATAAAACTTTATCACAAAACTTTATCATATAACTTCTATTGAACAAATAACAATTCATCATAATATCAAAGTAAAAAACATAAACTCTATTGAAAACAAACAAACTATGTTCGTAGTCAACTTTGCAACTACAATTCATCATCTTTTTAGGAAGGGTCTCATGTCGGAGCCTTTTGGCAAGTTCACGTACTCAACCATCATTTAACCTTCTATGATCGCTAACACTCACCATATACACATGAGCAGAAAGTTTCAACCGGACACATAGAAAGATAGGGGCTTATAATTTTGCCTCCCAACTTATTCACCTCAAGGGTGATGCCAACACTAATAACTTATCTCACTCATATCCAACTGGGTATATGTGCCTAGATCTTTCCCAACCACATGACGCTTGCAAAAAGAGAAAAATAAAAAGGAATGGGGAAGAATAATTTGACTCTTGCATGAAAAGTAAATACTTAAAGTAAAGCATAGGCCCTTCACAGAGGGAAGCAGAGGTTGTCATGCGCTTTTTGGTTTGTATGCTCAATCTCTTAGTGCAAAAGAACATCACGTTATATTTCCCCTTATCATAGCAACCTTTATTTTGCAGTCCTTCACTTTTATTAATTTGCCATCACAAGTTCATACAACACTCATTTTTCTCTTACACTAAATGGTCAAACACATTTAGAAGCAATTTTTATTGCCTTATTGCACTGATGAAAACTTACTTGAAGGATCTTGCTCAATCCATAGGTTTGTATGGTGGACTCTCAAAACAAGATTTCGGGTTTAAGGGTTTTCGGATGCACAAGTAGTATCTTAGTGCGGATTTTTGGCTAGTGATAACCCACAAGTATAGGGGATCGCAAAGTTTTCGAGGGTAGAGTATTCAACCCAAATTTATTGATTTGACACAAGGGGAGCCAAAGAATATTCTCAAGTATTAGCAGTTGAGTTGTCAATTCAACCACACCTGGATAACTTAGTGTCTGCAGCAAAGTATTTAGTAGCAAAGTAGTGTGGAAGTAACGGTAGCAGTGGCAAAAGTAAAAGTAGCAATTTTGTAGTAATTGTAACAGTAGCAACGGTAAAGTAAATAAGCAAAGCACAATATGTGAAAAGCTCGTAGGCATTGGATCAGTGATGGATAATTATGTTGGATGCGATTCCTCATGTAATAGTTATAACATAGGGTGACACAGAACTAGCTCCAATTCATCAATGTAATGTAGGCATGTATTCCGAATATAGTCATACGTGCTTATGGAAAAGAAATTGCCTGGCATCTTTTGTCCAAGCCTCCCGTGGCAGCGGGGTCCTAGTGGAAACTAAAGGATATTAAGGCCTCCTTTTAATAGAGTACCGGACCAAAGCATTAACACATAGTGAATACATGATCTCCTCAAACTACGGTCATCACCGAGAAGTATCCCGATTATTGTCACTTCGGGATTGTCGGATCATAACACATAATAGGTGACTATAGACTTGCAAGATAGGATCAAGACCTCATATATATTCATGAAAACATAATAGGTTCAGATCTTAAATCATGGCACTCGGGCCCTAGTGACAAGCATTAAGCATAGCAAAGTCATAGCAACATCAATCTCAGAACATAGCGGATACTGATAACCCACAAGTGTAGGGGATCGCAACAGCTTTCAAGGGTAGAGTATTCACCCCAAATTTATTGATTCGACACAAGGGGAGCCAAAGAATATTCTTAAGTATTAGCAGCTGAGTTGTCAATTCAACCACACCTTGATAACTTAGTATCCGCAGCAAGGTATTTAGTAGCTAAGTAGTATGATAGTAATGGTAATAGTGGTAAAAGTAAACATAGCAGTATTGTAGTGATTGTAACAATAGCAACGGAAAAGCAAATAAGCGAAGCACAATATGTGAAAAGCTCACAGGCATTGGATCAGTGATGGATAATTATGTCGGATGCGATTCCTCATGTAATAGTTATAACATAGGGTGACACGGAACTAGCTCCAGTTCATCAATGTAATGTAGGCATGTATTCCGAATATAGTCATACGTGATTATGGAAAAGAACTTGCATGACATCTTTTGTCCTACCCTCCCGTGGCAGCGGGGTCCTAATGGAAACTAAGGGATATTAAGGCATCCTTTTAATAGAGAACCGGACCAAAGCATTAACACATAGTGAATACATGAACTCCTCAAACTACAGTCATCACCGAGAAGTATCCCGATTATTGTCACTTCGGGGTTGTCAGATCATAACACATAATAGGTGACTATAGACTTGCAAGATAGGATCAAGAACTCACATATATTCATGAAAACATAAAAGGTTCAGATCTGAAATCATGGCACTCGGGCCCTAGTGACAAGCATTAATCATAGCAAAGTCATAGCAACATCAATCTCAGAACGTGGATACTAGGGATCAAACCCTAACAAAAGTAACTTGATTACATGGTAAATCTCATCCAACCCATCACCGTCCAGCAAGACTACGATGAAATTACTCAAGCATGGCGGTGAGCATCATGAAATTGGTGATGGAGGATGGTTGATGATGACGATGGCGATGAACCCCCCTCTCCGGAGCCCTGAACGGACTCCAGATCAGCCCTCCCGAGAGGTTTTAGGGCATGGCGGCAGCTCCATATCGTAAAATGCGATGAAACTTCCTCTCTGACTTTTTTCTCCATGAAACGGAATATATGGAGTTGGAGTTGAGGTCGGTGGAGCAGCAGGGGGCCCACAAGACAGGGGGGCGTGCCCTATAGGGAGGGGGCGCCCCCACCCTCGTGGACAGGTTGTGGCCCCCCTGTCCTTCATTTTTTGCCAGTATTTTTTATGTTTTCTGAAACTTATCTCCGAGGATTTTCAAGTCATTCTGAGAACTTTTGTTTCTGCACCAAAATAACACCATGACAGTTCTGCTGAAAACAGCGTCAGTCCGAGTTAGTTTCATTCAAATCATGCAAGTTAGAGTCCAAAACAAGGGCAAAAGTGTTTGGAAAAGTAGATATGTTGGAGACGTATCAATTCCCCCAAGCTTAAACCTTTCTTGTCCTCAAGCAATTCAGTTGACAAACTGAAAGTGATAAAGAAAAACTTTTACAAACTCTGTTTGCTCTTGTTGGTGTAAATATGTAAAGCCAGCTGTCGGTGTCAAAATTGGAGACTGGGTACACGATGTTTACCTAGGTTTGGGCCCTCTCGATGGAGGTAATACCCTACTTCCTGCTTGATTGATCTTGATGATATGAGTATTACAAGAGTTGATCTACCACGAGATCAGAGAGGCTAAACCCTAGAAGCTAGCCTACGGTATGATAGTTGTTATTGAGTCGTACGGACTAAACCCTCCGGTTTATATAGACACCGGAGGGGGCTAGGGTTACACAGAGTCGGTTACAGAGAAGGAGATATATAATTCGGATCGCCAAGCTTGCCTTCCATGCAAAGGAGAGTCCCATCCGGACACGAGACGAAGTCTTCATTCTTGTATCTTCATAGTCCAACAGTCCGGCCAAAGTATACAGTCCGGCTGTCCGGATACCCCCTTATCCAGGACTCCCTCAGTATCCCCTGAGATAGGCTTTAATGATGACGAGTCCGATGCGTAGATTGTCTTCGGCATTGCGAGGCAGGTTCCACCTCTGAATACTCCGAGATAAATTCCGAACACAAGGACCGTGTATGGCTCTGCAAGATAAACTCCATATACCACCATAGAGAGAATAATAACCCATGAATCTAATGTGCTGACAGCTCTTCGTAGCATGACGTCACGCCACGGCCTGGCAATTATCTGAACCGTTTTCTACAACCTGCTTCCGCACATATCGCGAGGCGGTTTCCTTAGCACGTCTTGTCGAAGCAGAGATCGTGTCCCCTTAACACGGGATTCACTTCAATACGGGTGTGGGTAACCCAACCGTACCAACAATTATGGTGATTGGGGAACAAGCAGGTTCCATTTAGGCAAGCGGGGAGGCATAAAGTTCCATCACCTTTATAAAGGGGAAAGGCCTCTTCCTTTTTACCCACGCCTTCTTCTGCTCGCCCCTTTCCTTTCGCTCGAGCCCTAGCACCCCAGCATTCATCTTCCCCACCAACAAAGGTCCTCCGAAAATGTCCGGATCCGGAGCAGGAGGCAAGTGGATGGCCTCCTCCGTCCAAGAGAAGGATGTTAAAAAGCTGCGGGCGGCCGGGTATCTGGCCAGGAAAATCGGCCACCGTCTTCCAACGGCGGGACAAATTGTCCCTACACCGGAGCCCCATGAGAGGGTCATTTTACTCCCCCATTTCATCCGCGGGCTTGGGTTTCCCCTTCACCCTTTTGTTCGCGGCATCATGTATTACTACATGATCGATTTTCATGATCTATCCCCCAATTCTTTCCTTAATATCTCGACGTTTATCATCGTGTGCGAGGCCTTTTTCCGCATCACGCCACACTTCTGGCTATGGCTGAAGATCTTCAATGTGAAGCCCAAGGTGGTGAACGGCGAACACGCCGAGTGCGGAGGCGCCATGGTGAGCAGAATGCCCATGGTCACATGGCCGTCGGGTACTTTTAATGATTCTGTCAAGGAGTGGCAGCAACAGTGGTTCTACATTACTGAGCCACGGGGCAAGAAATGGTCCGCCACTCCTGAGTTTCGATCTAGAGCCCCTTTGCGGCTTACGTCCTGGGCCAAGAAGGGCGTGGACTGGTCGTCGCCCGACAAACTGTCGGTAATCCAGGCGCACGTCAAAGGTATGGAGAACAAGGCCATCAAGCTTGTTAACATAGTCCAGGTGATGCTGGTACGCCTGATCCTTTCGTGTCAGCATAGAAGCTGCAATTTGTGGGAGTACGACCCGGCTGAGCACCAGACCCTGCGGGAGCTTTTCGGCTCCTCGCACAAGGACATATGGAAGGTGCTCTTCAAGTCTGGCAAACCGTGGCCGGACTCCGCCGCGGACCGCGGGTACAAACAGTCCCACCCCGCGAGTCCGGTAAGTCGTCATTATGTCCTGGCCATCCATATGTTTCGTTGGTATGTCTCGAGGGAGATGTTTTTTAATGTGTCTTTCCACGATTGCCTCAGGGATGAACAAAGAAGGCGGAGCAGATTCACTGTCCGGCCCCGCTGCCGGAAGAACCGGCCAGACCACTTCTAACTAAGATGCTGGTCCCGACGCCTTACGAGGCGCTGAAGAAAGAGGCCAACAAAAAAGGCCAAGGAGACCAGGAGCGGTCTCCGTCGTCGCGGTGCCTCGGCCACAAAGTCCGAAGACTCTAGTGACCATCCCTCCTACGAAGAGGATGAGGAGGAGGAAGAGGACGAGGAGGAAGAAGAGGACGAGGAGGAGGAAGAGCACGAGTCCCCTACGAGGGGGAGGGAGAAAAGGACAACCTCCTCATCCCTAGAGGCAGATTCACCTAAGAGGGGAAGAACATGCATCCCTGAGGCGTCCACCACGGCCGCCGATAGCAGCCCGGAGTGGGATCCCAGGGCCCAGCCCCTGGTAATCTCGTAAGTGCATGAAATCCAAACATATGCATGCATCCGTAATTACTAGAATGTAATGTTTTGATTTGCACTGTACTTTTCACAGTCCAGCGAGGTCTCCTGCCCAACAGTCCTCATCGGAGGACTCATTGAGTTCCGATGCCTTGGAGAGCGAGACACCTCCAAGGGCCCCTTCCCCAGAGCCTGGTCGTGACACCGAGGTGTCGTCCCAAAGGGACCTGAGCCAGGGGGAGCGTACCTCGGGGGCCGGACACACGGGAGTGGCGGTTCCCATGAACGTCGACGGCGGGGGTGATCTCGGATTCGGCCCACGGCCGGACACAGTCTCGGAGACCCTTGAGGCTCCGGGATCAGGCAGGCGGCCCATCTTGACTGGAGGGGGCGATCCTGCTCCACCTGCGACCTTTTTCCGAGCGAAGGTGCCGGGTGTCCTATCGACGGTGCTGGAGAGTGCTTCCATCATTGATGAACATCGCGCCCTTATGGGCGCGGTGATAGAGAAGATTCAGGCCGCCGAGAGCGGAATGAATGAATCTTGCATCAACCGTATAAAAGGCTTGGAGGTATGTTTTAGGAGTTTGTTAGAAGACTGTCATAGTGTAGATAGTAGCCCCTGATACACTGTTCGGAGAGGACAGGAACCGGACAAGGGATCAAATTTCCGTCCGCAGGAGACTCACTAATGACATATATCTATTTTTTATGAATCAGGCGTCTGCAGCGACTGCCTCCTCTCATGCTGCGGAGGTGTCTGGACTCAAGCGGAGTCTGGAGCTGGCTGAAGAGGAACTCGGCCAAGTAAAGAAGCAGCTGGAGGATAAACAAGGTATGTTGAAACCTTAGTAAGTTTTAGCACAAGCAAGTAGTTGTGTCTAACTTAAAGCATTTATATCGTGCACTTTAGGGGCAAATGCCAAAATTGAGGCGCTCAAGAAGGCCGTTGCCCTGGCTGAAAAAAAGGCGGCCGCGGAGCAGGCCCTCTGTGAGAAGCACGAAGCCAGGGTCGTGGAAGCTGAACGAGAGCTTCAGGAGGCCGTGAAGAAGAGCGAGACTTTGGAGCAGAGTTTATTACTGAAAGAATTTGAACTTGCCCAAGCTTTCCAAACCGCAAATGATGCTCGGGAGGAAGCCGAAGCTGCTCTGAAGGATGTCCAGGAGGCGCGGAAGATTGCGGCTGGTAAGGGTTTTTCCTATTCAAAGCGTTTTATGCCATCGCAGGAAAGATTCATGGTGACCCATTGAATCCTAATTTTCCAGGGGCGTTTGGGGATCTGCCACGCAGCATATCTAATGCTTCCCAATTCTGCCGAACTGAGGAAAAGGAAACTGCAGCGAAGCTCTTTTGGTCGCAATATTTGGCACCGAATTATTCGGTGCCGTTTGTCGACCAGCTAAAGCAGCTGATCGAACTGCATCAGGCGGCCGAACTAGCCATGAAGGATTTGGTTATCCGGCTATGGCCTGGCGAGCCCATTCCGAGAAGTTTCTTTGGGCTCATGAAGCAAATTGTGAGTGCCTGCCCTCGGCTGGACATTATTAAGCGGTCGGTTTGCATAGAAGGTGCTCGAATGGCATTTGCCCATGCGAAAGTGCACTGGGGAAAGCTTGATGCTGAGAACTGATGAGCGAGGGGCCGCCGGAGGGTAAGGAGCACCTCAAGCCCGAAATGTATTATGATGGTGTCCTGAATGGGGCCCACCTTCTGGTAGAGCAATGTGCAAAAGACATTATTTTTTCCTAAAGGCAGTTGTGCTGTCCCTTGTAAGGTGGAACAGAGTCAACTTTATGTATTTTCCTGTTATATGAAAGTTATCTTCCTGTGCGGCCGTTTTATACATTAGTCTTGAGAGTTGGCCAGTCGTCGGCTTCTGCCCCCACATAGGAAGTACGGGGGTGTTAGGGATACACCTGAATACTCTTTGCCCCATGCTTGGGTCCATAAAGGAGGTGTTCAGCACAGCGAACCAGGCAATCGGACTATAGGGCTTTATTACTCTCACTTAGCCATTGGAATTTGAGTATGGGAGGCGCAGCCCCTAGTGTTCGGAAGACCACACGAGGGGCTCTAGCCGCGCCTGATCGATAGACCGATCCTTCGCACTCTGCATTTTATTATGGCATTATGCGGAATAAATCCTTAATGATTTTATAACCTCTCGAACAGTTGACCAACTCTCGCCTCATCATGACAGTCAGTTTTCAGCTTTCTCTACTGAGGTGCTCATCTGGAAGAACCGGGACACAGTCGCAGTAGTTCTCCCAGTGCTACCTTAGCCAATATTGCGGAACATAAGGTACCAAAACATGGGAGCCGGGTGAACCCAACCAATGACCCAAGACATGATTCGGAGCTGATGCATATAGTGCTATAAGTTTCGGGGTGCCGAACGACCAATAAGGTGGTCGGCCTTTGTTGCCATAGTGCGGGTGCAATGAAGCCCCTGGCGTTTTAAGGAAGAACACGATGTTCGGGTGCCGTTATGACAAAATGTCATTGAGAAATGATAGCAGATGAGCATCAAATGACTCTACATGTTGTATTTAAGTAATACGTCTATGCGTATGAGTACAGTGCATGTTATAAAAGAGAGGCATGACGGCCGAACCTGTTGGGACCAGGTGGTAAGGAGCTGCGTGCGGGTCCGGAGTATTGTCCGAATTATATTCTTGTGGGGTGAAGATTCCCCCTGTGTGCGTCCGAGCTGATTCCAAGTCGCCGGTCCAGTTATGCGCAAAGGAGAACCTGCAAATAATGCTAAAGGCGTGTGTGAGCAGCGGCTGAGCCGTGCGATGTGGCTCGTCCAGCTTATGCCGGAGGATCTGTATAGGCCATGATCCGGCTGGGATATCGTGAAGTAGTTCGGACTCCTTTATCGGTGTCCGAGAGTTCGGCTATCGAATCGAGGTTCGATTGAAAAAACCATAACTCGCTGCTTCTGTTAATAAAGTGGCCGAATACTCTTCGGCGCCGAGGCGAGGCGCGGTCTTGCCCGCGATTGTGACTAGATCGCGTGGGTCTGTTTTTTAGACCATATTGGGCATTGGGTGATAATGCATCGAGCCGCGGTGTATCCTGGCGGTGCTGAATAGCTACTTCCTAGAAGTGTAATGCCGAAAGTTAGTTCTTTGGTATGGAAATTCTTTGGTGATCCAAAGACCTTATACATAGTGGCGGGGCCTAAGCGGCCGTCGCGCCTAATTGTGACATTCTAAAATGAGTTTTGTAGTGGGTATGATCGTTGAGTGATCGATGCCTAAGCTTGATAACCTGGGCTTCTTGCCCTGGGACCTTCTCATGCTGCTTCCAGCGTTGCACTGCTGATCTATTTGAAGACCCAGCATTCTCTATTGGTATGATTGGCTGCCACTCCTGGGCAAGCATGAACTTGACATGGACGGTCAAGTATTCAGTTCAGGCTGGAGGGGCCCGAATTAAGATTCTGAAGTCTCTTTGCCCGCTGAACGGGTTGAAGACTATGGGCTTCATACTTAATTGTGGCGTCCTGGGCGTTGTTCTTTGCGTTGCGGTGCTTATATTTGTTGCACCAAGGTCTGCGGATTTTGCCCCTGGCTGCTGATGTGTCCGGGGTGCTTGCTATGTTGTTGTAATGCTGGTCTTGTGCGTAGCCCCTTGCCGCAGTGTGTTGGTGGAGGGGTGTAGGCCTGCGTTTGATTTTTAGTGCCGCCTCCTCGAATTGAGGTAGTAGCCTGCTCTTTGGGTAGTATTTTGTTCGGCGCTCGAGTCCGTATTCCTCGGCTGCCCAGGTCTTAGTCCGGCTGTCTGCGAGCAAATCCTGATCAGCTCGAAGCTGCTGCCGCTTCTTTTTCAGGCTTCTTGCAGTGGCTATAAGCCGGCGCTTGAAGCGCTCCTGCTCTATGGGATCCTCTGGTACGCCGAATTCATCGTCACCGAGGCTCACCTCGTCTTCGGAGGGAGGCATATAGTTATCGTCCTCAAAGTATCCGTCCGTCGCCTGTTCGTTTGGGCTGACCTGCCCATGTTCTTGTTCGGCTTGCTCGAAGGTAGGCTGGTCAGGATTGTATCCTTCTTTAGTGCCGGTGTTGCTGTGGCGGGGCTTGGAGCGGCGCCGATGACGCCCATGCTTTGGCTTCTTCCCTGAGGGATTATCTCCTGTTGCCTCATCGCCATTGTTTTCTTTGGGAGTATCCACCATATATATATCATATGAAGAGGTGGCAGTCCAACGCCCTGTGAGCAGTGGTTCCTGTACTTCTCCCGCATCGTCGTCTATACCGTCGATGTCTTCGGAGTCGAAGTTAAGCACATCGGTCAAGTCATCGACCATGGCTATTAAGTGGGTGGTGGGTGGGTGACGAATTTCTTCGTCGCCTGCTTCCCACTCGAGCCGAACATAGTTCGTCCAGGAATCTCCTGATAGAGAGAGAGACCTTAATGATTTTAGCACATCACCGAAGGGGGAGTGCTGGAAGATATCCGTGGAGGTGAATTCCATTATTGGAGCCCAATCAGATTCGATGGGCACGGATGCGCGCGGTCCGGAGCACATGACCAGAGATGAGTCCAGGGGTCCGGAGATACAGATTCCTTTAGGAGAGGAGTCTGTATTCGGCTCCAACACCGAGAAGTGTGCGGCCTCCGGGGCGGGGTCCATTCACCCGTCCTTAGAAGGCACGACCTGCTCTGGAACGAAGTCAGGAATCGTAGTAGGTGCGATATTCCGAACACTTGCGACGGCAGATCTAGGTCATGCACGTCGTGATCGTTCGGCACTCCTAACATGGGCCCGAATTCGTCGAAGATCAAGTCTCCGCGGATGTCGGCAGTGTAGTTTAGGTTTCCAAAACTGACCTAATGGCCAGGGGCGTACCTGTCGATCTGCTCCGGATGGCCAAGCGAGTTGGCCCGCAGTGCGAAGCCACCGAACACGAAGATCTGTCCGGGGAGGAAAGTCTCACCCAGGATGCCGTTGTTGAAGGTTGGAGGAGCCATCCGGCCTTACAGCGACGACACTGAGGAACTCTCAATGAAAGCACCAATGTCGGTGTCAAAACTGGAGGATCTCGGGTAGGGGGTCCCGAACTGTGCGTCTAAGGGTGATGGTAACAGGAGACTAGGGACACGATGTTTACCCAGGTTCGGGCCCTCTCGATGGAGGTAATACCCTACTTCCTGCTTGATTGATCTT
This sequence comes from Triticum dicoccoides, assembly GCF_002162155.2. NCBI lineage: Eukaryota > Viridiplantae > Streptophyta > Magnoliopsida > Poales > Poaceae > Triticum > Triticum dicoccoides. The sequence goes on from NC_041389.1 coordinate 607,366,614, forward strand.
GATGATATGAGTATTACAAGAGTTGATCTACCACGAGATCAGAGAGGCTAAACCCTAGAAGCTAGCGTATGGTATGATAGTTGTTATTGAGTCCTACGGACTAAACCTTCCGGTTTATATAGACACCGGAGGGGGTAAGGTTACACAGAGTCGGTTACAGAGAAGGAGATCCATAATCCGGATAGCCAAGCTTGCCTTCCACGCCAAGGAGAGTCCCATCCGGACACGGGACGAAGTCTTCAATCTTGTATCTTCATAGTCCAACAGTCCGGCCAAAGTATACAGTTTGGCTGTCCGGATACCCCCTTATCCAGCACTCCCTCACAACACTACAAAAAAAAAGACACTTCCGTGACATTTTGGGCCGAACGATTTTTGTTTCTGTCATACATATGACACTTCTATGACGATAATTGTGACAAAACCCGATATCATCATAGATGTGGTGGGCTCCTACTTATATGACAAAAAATCATGACAGAAAATGGGCTTTTCATCCTGGGCGGGCCGGAGACGCAGCTGCATGACATTCTTTGGGCCGTCCATGACGGAAAAATCCATGGTAGAAGCGAGGGGGAGGAAAATTTCGGGTAGTTGCCTGTTGCGGTGGGAGGTCGGGGGCCGAGCGATGCGCGTTTCTCTCGTACATGTACGCGCGCGCGTGTGTGAGGCGTTGGCTCTAACTGAACCCAAGCGAGGCGTTGGGCTCTAACTAAACCCGAGTGATTGCACTGCAGGCTACGCATTACTGAACCCGAGCGATCAATCGATGGCTGTTAACTGAACCCGATGGAGTGATTCCTTCGCTACTGCTGCTAACTGAAGCCGATCGATTGGATGAACACCGAGCATT
>NC_041389.1:607367922-607385999 GCF_002162155.2 Triticum dicoccoides
CCTCCCGATCAACAGGACCCCCGTTTCGACCGTAGGAGGTCCGTTTCCTCTATTTTGTGGTACGCCACACCCCTCCCGATTAACAGGACCCCCGTTTCGACCGTAGGAGGTCCGTTTCCTCCGTTTTGCGGTACACCACACCCCTCCTGATCAACAGGACCCTGTTCCGAATGTAGGAGGTCCGTTTCCTCCGTTATGCGGTACGCAAGGCCTCGTTTCCATCGCCTGTTCCGTCCAAGCCCTCCCGATGAACACGCCCACGCATTCCGTTCCAACCCAGCCGGTTGGCTCCCACGCGTTTCGTTGCCTCCCGATGAACACGATGCATTCCATTGCCTCCCCATGAACACGACACATTCTGTTGCCTCCCCATGAACACGACGCATTCCGTTACCTCCCCATGAACACGACGACGACGCTGTTTCTTCGTTCCGACCCAGCCATGTACACGAGCCCTCGCCGTACGTATGCGCGAGTAGGTGTTCGAGACCCCGCCCATATGTACACATACATGGCCGTATTTTCTTTCTTGCACCCTGGCCGTTGTACGTACGTGTACATGCTACGTGCGCGCCTCTACTACGACCCGTGCGCGCCTCTACATCCACCAGCATATATGTACGAACACGTTCGCGACCAGAATGACAACGCTACGTACACTTCGACCAGGTGGGTCTCGACTGTCAGGCACTTCCTTTCCTATGAAGATGTAGCTCGTGGGTCCCAGCAGTCAGGGGGGCGAATCGTTTTTTAACTGTACGCACTTCCTTCCGTGCGAAGATGTAGCTGGTGGGTCCCAACAGTCAGGGGGGCGAATCGTTTTTTTTTGCCCGGACGCACTTCCTTGCGTGCGAAGGTGTAGCTGGTGGGTCCCAGCTGTCAGGGGGAAATGTTTTTTTCGTGAAATACGATGGACCGTCCGGTGGGTTCCTGCTGTCAGGTGGAGGAATAATTATTTTGCGCGTAATAAGGAGGCACTTCCTTGCTGTGGCCGTGGACCCAGCTGTCAGCCTCTCCACGCACAGTACTCTTCCGATGGAAGTCAGTCGTTGACCACATTGACCACGCCACACCAAGAGCACCACGATGGTGGACGACGGCGAGGCCTAGGAAGGGGATGACACAGAGGCAGGGAAGACTCAACAGTTGTTTCCCACGCGGAGGGGAGTATGACTGTACGAGGGTTTACTGGTTCGTCTGCCGTCGCCAGAGAATCACAGTAGGTGTGGGTGAGTAGAGGGATGGCTATGACAACGATGTGAGTACGGTGGGGCAGTGAGGCCTGCGCGGCAGCACAGCAGGCCGTGGGGAGGAGGCAGCAGGCAGTCCTGCCGACGCTTGTTTGAGCGGCTGGAGCAGGAAGAGTAGAGATTGAAGAAGCACGACGGCCGTTGGATGGACATCCAACCGTCACTGCTTGTGCGTCAACCTTTTTTTAGGAAAGCCTCAAATCTGTGGAAAACAGCATACAACCCATCTGCCATTATTTCTAATAATTTACAGCCCATTTTCTAATTCTTAAGGTTTTTTTGGAGCCCATATTCTTTTTGTTAGCATTACAGCCCATATTGTGGCCACGGTTAAAAAATTATACGAAATTTTGCATATTTCGGTGCTGTCCGAACTGTTTTTAATCCTGAAATTTTGACTCACATTCAAACAGATTTTAAAAATAAATGTATATCAATATAAAATCCAACAAATTCTCCATGAATAAAAAATAATATAATTTAAAATCTTGAAATGAAAAAAATTTATTTGAAACTAATTGCCGGTTTGATGTGTTTAAAAAATGTACATCCCATTTCTCATTACTGATGGGCCATTTTCTCGGCCAGCCGAATGAAATCTCTCCTCGTCTTGAAAGATTTACAGCCCAACAGGCATGACAAAGCGACTTACTTGGCAAATCACAAAAAAACTGGGATGTGGCTGTGGACCCAACTGTCAGCCTCTCCACGTACACTACTCTTCCGATGGAAGTCATTCCTTGACCATGTTGACCACGTTGTGCGGAGAGCACCACGGCGGTGGACGACAACGAGGCCTAGGAAGGGGACGACGCGGAGCCAGGGAAGACGCGGCATTGGAAGTCCGCGCGGAGAGGAGTACGAGGGTTCATTGGTTCGGCTGCGGTGTGAGGCTGCCGTCACCGCAGGGCCTGGCCAGCGGTGGGAATAGTAGGGGGCGGTGAGGCCTTCGCGGCAGCACAGCCGGCCACGGGAGGCAGGAGCATGCGGCACGACCGGTGCTGCTTTGGGCAGCTGGAGCAAGAAGACCAGAGGTTGAAGAAGCACTACGGCCGTTGGATGGACATCGTACGGTCACTGGAGCTAGAATCATTCATATTGACTAAATTGAGAAAGCCCTTCATCCCCGTCAACTTAGTAGGCCCACAAGACAGCCTCCCACCAAGGTGGGTCCCAGCTAGCTGGGGGAGTATTCATTTTTTTGTGCGTAATAAGGAGGCACTTTCGGTGGGTCCGAGCTGACAGCGGGGGGAACATTTCTTTTGCGAAATACGGTGGCCCGTCCGGTGGGTCCCAGCAGTCAGGGGGAAACTATTTCTTTCGCAAATACTAGTGGCCCGTCCGGTGGGTCCCCGCTGTCAGGTGGAGGAATAATTATTTTCCGCGTAATAAGGAGGCACTTCCTTGCGGCTCCCGTGGTTCCAGCTGTCAGCCTCTCCAGTACAGTACTCTTCCGATGGAAGTCGGTCATTGACCACATTGACCACGCCGCGCCGAGAGCACCACGGCGATGGACGACGGCGAGGCCTAGGAAGGGGACGACGTGGAGCCGGGCCACGGGAGGCAGGAGCAGGCGGTACTACAGCCGGCCACGGGAGGCAGGAGCATGCGGCATGACCGGCGCTGCTTTGGGTGGGTGGAGCAAGAAGACTAGAGGTTGAAGAAGCACTATGGCCGTTGGATGGACATCATACGGTCACTAGAGTATTGACTAAGCTGACAAAGCCCTCCGTCCCCATCAACTTAGTAGGCCCACAAGTCAGCCCAACAATATGGTGGGTCCCAGCTAGCAGGGGGTATTCATTTTTTTGGGCGTAATAAGAAGGCACTTCCTTGCGTGCGAAGATATAGCTGGTGGGTCCGACCTGTCAGCGAGGGGAACGTTTTTTTCGCGAATTACAGAGGCCCTTCCTGTGGGTCCTAATTGTCAGGTGGAGGAATCATTATTTTGCGCGTAATAAGGAGGCATTTCCTTGCGTGCAGCCGTGGACCCAACTATCAGCCTCTCCACATATAGTCCACTTCCGAATGATGTCGTTCATTGACCACGTTGACCAGGCCACGCCGAGAGCACTAGGGCGGTGGACGACGGCGAGGCCTATGAAGGGAACGACATGGAGCCAGGGAATACTCGGCAGTTGTTCCCCACGCGGAGGAGTACGAGGGTTTACTGGTTCATCTGCCGTCGCCGGAGAATAACAGCATGTGTGGGTGAGTAGAGGGATGGCTAGGCAAGCGATGGGAGTACGGTGGGGCCGTTAGGCCTGCGCGGCAGCATAGCCGGCCGCGGGAGGAGGGAGCAGGCAGTCCCGCCGGCGCTTGTTTGAGCGGCTGGAGCATGGAGAGCAAAGATTGAAGAAGCACGACAGTCGTTGGATGGACATCCAACAGTCACTTCTCTCGTGTGTTGACTAAGTTGACAGGGCGTTGCATGTGCGTCAACCTTTTTTTTATGAAAGCATACACGTCAACCTGTAGTAGGCACACAAGTCAGCCTCAAATCTGTGGAAAATAGCATATAGCCAATCTGCCATTATTTCTAATAATGTACAACCCATTTGCTAATTCTTAAGATTTTTTTTGGAGCCCATCTTCTTTTTGTTAGCATTACACCCCATATTGTGGCCACGGTTAAAAAGTATATGAAATTTTGCATATTTCGGTGCGGTCAACTGTTTTTAATCCAGAAATATCGATTCACATTCAAACTATTTTGAAAAATAATTTATATAAATACAAAATCCAAATAATTGTCCACGTTTAAAAATCAATGGAATTTAAGATCTTGTAATGAAAAAAATTGAAACTAATTCCCGGTTTGATGTGTTTTAAAAATGTACAGGCCATTTCTGGGCAAACCGAATGAAACTCTCATCGTCTTGAAAGATTTGCAGCCCAGCAGGGTCGATAAAGCAAGTAGGCCTTGTTTGGGTATTTCTTTAAAAAAATAGAACTGGGCTAGCCATTTTCAGCAAGAAAAAAACACAACTGGGCTCATGATGTGGTAAACATAAAGAAAACCTTGGCTAGACGGGCCACAGCCCCCGCACAGCCCCGTTGTTACCCTGATCCGTCGCTAAAACTAGTATAAATAACAACTACTTGTTCCTCAAAAAAAACTGTGCGACTTGCTAGGTACCTGGTGTTAGCCGCTCGTAGTGTAATTCTCTCATTTATTGACTACGTTGACAATGGCGTGAGCCCCAGATGTCCAACCATTAGGACTAGGAGGAACCATATTTTTGGGCTTGTACTACAGAGGCACTTGCTTGCGTACTGCCATGACGTTGGTGGGTCCCTATTGTCATTCTCTCCACGTACAGTCATCTCCTTGTTCCTCTCGGTTGTTGACGACGTTGACAACACAAGAGGGCGGCGCACCGCACACGGTGAGCGAACCAAGGCCTCAAGGCGGAGGACGACGCGAGGCCTCGGACGTAACAAACAGGAGACATTGAAGATGCGCCTGTCCAGTCGCAGGCGGAGGGGAGTATGAGGGTTGACTGGTTCGGGCACGGGTGCGTGTTGGGGCTGACATCACCAGAGAATAACAGGACATGTGGGGGAATAGAGGGAGGGACTGGCCAACGTTGGAGGGTATGTACGGTAGGGCAGCGGAGGCGCAGCCAGCCATGGGAGGCGGGAGCAGGCGGAGCCGACGGGGTGGTTTGGTTTGGGTGGCTGGAGGAAGAAGACAAGAGATAGAAGATACACGACAGATGTTGGATGTCAATCCAACGGCTGGTAGGCAGAATTGTTTGTTGACTGGCTAGTAAGTCGACACCACCTTGGATAGGCTATTTCCTCGCGGGTCCCAAATGTCAGAATCCAAATCTGTCACGGTCATGCAGCCTTTCCTATGAAAATTTATAGCCCATTTGATGTGCTAGTTTGAAATAAGTTTGCGGGTGCTGGTGGGGGACTAATCACTTGGCTTCTGTAATGCACAATGAGCTTAAGCAGCTGGCGTGAGGGATGTTATTTCCCTTGGTTGTGATTTGTTACAATATTTCACTCTAAATTAAACGAATGGCAAGCCATTTGCCTTGTTTCAAAGAAAATATGACAGTCACAGCCGAGTTGAGAAGGGCAGGAACATCTAAGTCCAGCTTACAAACTGTACAAAAGCACGAGGGTTGATTGTTCATCAGGTTTACAAAAAAACCTAGATTGAAAAGGGCAAAAACATCTAACTCCAGCACTGTTTTTGGCAGGCACAGTCAAATGGATCGGTCAGGTCCATAGAATGAACATCCTGGGTCGTAAAATTTACTGGATTATGACCACAATATGTTGTAAATAGAAGCCCGACACGTTCAGAAGCTCTTTTGCCCACCCAAAAATCCTTTTCTGCTCTTCGACATACCCATCCGTCAAAACCTTGCTGCTGATAAACTTAAGCCTGATGGACAATAGTAATCTCGCTTTCAGCAGGAAGAATGTGACAAATCTTGTGTTTGCACGGTTGGCTACATATCGTTCTAGCGTTATTGTCTTCAAGCGAATCTCATGAGAAGTGAGAAAATCCCAATGCTTACGAATCCACCGATTGGTTATAACTTTCTTACCCTGTCCTGTTGCCTAAATAGACATGAAGATTGCAAACAGTTAAGGTCTAAAAGAAGAGTGTCGAAAGAGCAACAGCTGAACGGTTAATTCTAGTACACTATATGCGGGCTTCCAATGTGCGTGAAACTATCACCTTTATATACAACTTCTCCAGACATGGAAAGCATTGCAGCAAGCCAATAATCTTGTTCAGATCAAAACTATTCATTTGGATATATAAGATCTTGACAGAATCCAGCACCATTGATAGGCCATCCATGGAGGAACTCTTCATTGAGCATAGAACATAATATTAGTACAAAATGTGTACTCCAAGATGATATATAAATTATGCACAGAAATTTAAAATGCAGCTTATGGTTACAAGTGTAGATGATAATATAAAGTACTTGAAGAACTGTGGAGCCAAACACCATATTGAAATGAGCACAGAGATCATGTATTACACCCAAGGTCTCCAGTTTAGGCGCAGAGAGGACAGTTATTTGCAACGGTGAATAACTAGAATGAAGGATCAACCTTTGAAGTGAAGGGGCACCTTGGATGATGAGCTGCCTTCCGCCAAAAGAAATTCCAATTCTTACAAGGTTAGGCGACTTTATTTGGAGACAACCGATTCTAACTGTGAAAACAAGCACCAAGCACTCCAGCGCAGGGCAACTGGAGTGGATGATGCTGTGCAATGAGGCCTCCGATATACGAACCCGCACAAGTGAAAGTTTCTTGAGAAATGGGAGTTGAAGGTTTAGTACCAGATTGTCTGGTAGGTAGCACAGTGCAAAGGTGGCGGTGTGGAGAGAGGAGGAAAACCGCGAGATGGACATCAATGCTGAGGGCACAAGTGTGGCTTGGCTGTTTTGTCTTGGGCCCAGAGAAACAATTACTACTAGTAACGTGGAGACACTCTATAGCTACCCAGAAAAACAATTACTACTAGTACAGTGGAGACACTCTACCGCTTCTGGCTCCTCCTAGGTCACTAAAACGTCTCCGTCTACTGAATGCCGTTATACTTTTGTTCACCGACATGCGGGCCATGCAGCGCACGGGCCCAAATGCCATCCACCAAATTATAATGCAGTATGCAGGCGGAGAGTCAACCTGGTTGTAGCGCGGTATTAACGAGCTGTCGTATCACAAAACCCCACCTCCCCGCAGTCTAAGTTTGACGGACGAAGCAACCATCGTTTCACTATTCGCTGAATCCCCTTCTCCCTCACCGTCTTCAAGAAAGGCAACATTCGCATCTGCCACTGTTCTTATCTCCCAACGAAGGGGAGGTAAGCGGATCCGTGATGTTGGTATATTTTCGTTCAGAGAAAAAAAGAACTTTTGCAAAGCAGTAACCGATCCTCACTCTCTTTTTTGTTTCATTATCATTGCGCTTGTGTTTTCCTTTCAGTGGTCTCCTAGTATTCGTCAGTTTCATGATGGACCAAGGAGAACCAGGCAAAGATCTGTCGATATTGGAGCAGACGCGAGAGGCTGATCCCCACGAGACAAAGAGCTCCAAGAAGATGGAGGCAACCATCGAGCCGACCCCAGATACGCTCACGGCCACTACTGAGATGGCCAACGCCCCGTTTGAGGTTACAGCCCCTGTGGCACTGCAAGAGCAGTTTTCCCTCTTCGAGGATGTGTCCCCCCCCCACTGAGCTGCCCAAGGTGATTTCCTTCTTTGCCGATCTTGACTGTGGTTTTTCATCTAAGTATGTGGTGATTTTTTTTAGAAAAGGAAGTATGTGGTGATTAATAATGCAAAATTTTATTAGCTTCGATGCCATGCTATACATAGTGGTTTAAATAACTTGTGTTTCTTATACTGAAAAGTAATTCAGAATTTGTTTTTGTTTCAATTAGAGCCCTGATGCAGACAAGGATTGTGTGGTTGTGCATGTCACTCGCTATGAGGCGGACGACCTGAATATACGCACTGCGAAAACAGAGTTCTTAGGCTGTTGGATCGTGGAAGCCATTTGCGGTTATACCAATGAAGAGGTGTATTCTAGCCTCACTGTTATCAGGCGTGTTGTCTAGGGTGTACTGAAGCACAAGAAGTTCAAAGCTACTCCTTCATTTGTGAGGCATACTGTTCTTGTCAAGCTTACACGGGAAGATGACGTGGCATGCCTCCACAAACAAGTTTATCAGTGGCAAGGCCACAAGGTTGTCTTCATGAAGGTTCACATGATTGAGCTGCTGCGGGACGTCCTCGATGATGTTCATGGCAAGGTCCATCTTGTGTCCAGCCCAAATTAGATCGAGGCATGAAATAGTTGCCCCAGCTAGTGTTTAATAGTAGTTTGGATTGTGTCTAATTATCCAAACCTTGCCTGTTATCGACCCCTCTGGGGCTAGTACTCTGTTTGAATCCGTCTATAGGAACTGCTGCTACTTTTGTGTGCCCGTGAATCATGTGAGAACCATCGTAATTGTTGCCGAGACAGATGCGTCCTCACTAGTTTTTTCATGAATATGGCATGGTAAGACATAAGTTGTCATGGTGTATCATACGAGCAGTGTGTGTTTTGATGAAATAGAGCACTCGTTCGAGAACTATGCGCCGACGTATACATAAGTACTTGTAAACACTGTTGGTGCTACCCCACTTGTAAGCAGTTGTGCAAAACATGGCCCATTGGCTCAGCTCGCTTCAACACTAGGCTATCGACCAGCTAACAATCAACAATCTGCTGTCTGACATATAAGCAACTATGTATCTTGTTACAGTGGTTCATGCAGTTAATTGAGGCCACAATGTAATAAATTCCAAATGTTCAACGCTAGTCCAGCGCTCATGTGGAACACTCACATTAAACTCGTCTTCATAAAAATCTTGAAAAGCATAAGTTAAGCAGTTTTATACATCTCAATGATTCATAGAACATAACAAACATATACTAGTTCACAGCAAAAGACAAAGTTGTGAGAAGGATTACAAATCAGGAAAAAACAAGCAAGGCTTCTCTGAGCAAAGGGCCTCCCGGCAAGCTTAAATTTCCTGGAGTTCACTCTGGTTTTTTCTTGTTGCCACCATCCAGGGTTAGGTTCTCTCATTCCAGAATAACCAATTATAATTGTGGTATCAACTGGAATGCTGAACTGAACCATGCAGTGTACTGACCAGTTGAAATGCTTGTGCATTCCACTAAATTTAAGCACCGTTATTTGAAGAAATAAGTAGAGCACAATGCCTCTTTTCCATGCACCTATCCAAAAAACTGCCATACAGCCGTGCCAGCTAGTCCTCGGTCCGTGGAAGAACTGGCAGAAAGTGCATTCCGGACTAGGATGCAGTTGTTTTTGCTCGTCCCTGCACTACAATCAGGAAGTAAAACATACGAATCAGCTTCTTTTAGATTGTGTTGGTCATTCTCCCTTAGTTTCTACCAATGTAGGAATACCTTGAAGACTGGAGGTTAGATGACGGCAACGAGGGATAGCCATCTCATTTTGCACAGTTGTACTAAAACTGAGGTGTGTGCTTTTGATTGCGCGGATAGAAACGATACGGAGACAGACATCCCGAAACGATATGGAGACAGACATCCCTGTTTGCGCAAATACGAAATACGTTTATTTAAAAAGTGACAAATATTACTACTTTCCCCCGTTTCCTCTTAGAACCAAGTCCTAGATTCATGCTACAACTTTCCCACTTTCTTCCCTGTTTGAACCAATGCTTTGAGTTGACTGTATGAACTAGCTTTACTTCTAATAATAGTAGAAGTCTAGGTGGCTTTGGAACAGCGGACGGAAGTAGAAAAGGATCCACACGAAGGGGGAAGAGCTGGGGCAGTAGATCAAGGCAGGTTTCGAAGGAATATATACCTGAGGGTCGTCGGCATGTGGCAAAGACGACGTCGGGAGGCTGCATCTTTGCCACAATACCGCAGGGAGGAAGAAGGGGTCGGAGGCCCTCCCGAGCCGGCGCTCTCTCGGAGAGAACTACATCGCCGCCGATCGAGACGCGCGGGCAGTTGTTGGTCTCCTCCCTCGCCGCCGGCGACAGCGTGAATAATGCACCTACACCCCCTGCCCCGGTCGAGGTTTTCCGGCCGGATTTGTGACCAGCCGTGAGCTGAGAGAGAGAGAGTGTGGCCACCTATGTCTTGCTTAGATCTGGAGAGCATGAGAGAGTGAACGAGAGGAACCCTAGTAAAGCAAGCGCTAAGGCTCCTGCTTTTATATATAGTGGAGTGATTTTGTTGTACCACCTTCAAAAAATGGGCTCCTACGTGTACCCACGAGTGGGTGTGAGAGAACTAGTGCGTGCGTGCACCGCCTCTCTTCGTGAGAGTACAATATGTACTATGCCCAAAGAACGTTCGCCGCAAGAGTAATAATATAAGTGTGTGACATGTGAGCTAAAATAAAGTGTGCGTGCCGTCTTTTGTTTTTTATAAGTTCTGAGGGTAGGGTGTGAAGAGCACATATGTGTGTGACGTCTACCTACAGATAGACGATGGGTGCCACGTGCGAGTCTGCGAGAGGACTCGGGAGAGTTGTGACTCGTGAGGGTGCGTGTGCGTGAGAGAGAGTGGGGGCACGTATCAATGCAATGCATGTGTCCGTAAATCATTATTCGACAAACGTTTGCCACAAGCCTTTTCCTGACGAACGCTGTAAGAACCGTTAGATCGGCATCCGACAGTGTCAGTTTTGCCATGTCATTTAACAGAACAGCCACTCCTCCTACACATAAATCTTCCACGTGAGTGTTAGCAACTGCCGTATGCTCCCTCCGTTCCGAAATGCAGTGCATATAGCTTTATTGAAAATTAGAACCTCGCAAACTTTTACTGAGTTTTCGTGTACCAAATTGCACATGTAGAATACCCTGTATATATCATTTCATTCATCTTCGAGAGGTAACTATAAATATGGGTGAGGAGTCTACAAAGAAAGACCATCGTATCACCCGCAGCAAATTTCAACCATCCTTTAGTGTCGAGGAATATCATAGGAACTCTATATGATATGATTTTTATAGTATTTTTTCCTTTAGAGCCAATTGGTTCATAGGAATAGATTCATGTACTCTACATTTCAAAGGAAATAAACATGATATCATTTCTATAGCTTTAGAGCCACTTGGTTCATATGAATGGATTCCTATACTCCCTTAATTTCAAAGGAAAATAAACATTAGCGTATATTCAATAGAAAAGTTCCTATGATATGAACCAAATTACATCTCTTTACTAATCCATCCTCATAGGAATTGAGATACATGTCATCTCTAGATTCAATAGAAAAGTTCCTATGATGTGAACCAAATGACATCTCTTTTCTAATCCCTACTCATAGGAATTGAGATCCTCCATGTCTTCTCTTTCCCTACAACTTCCATGTATACATCTTCTATTCCTAAATAGGTAGTACAACCCACTAGTAGCTTTTTTCCAAAACATGCAACTATGGCACAAGAACTATATAGTGTGCCAATAACTTTGAAAGATGGTCGCTGATGAAGCTAACCCGATAGTGCAGAGATGGGCAAATCCGAGCACTACTGGCCGTTGGATATCATCAACATTCCACCAGATCTGCCACATGTACAATTTAGAAGACTCGATGGTTGAACTTAAGCATAATGCACAAACCTCAAAACACAAGCACTTCTCCTTTGTTCTAGAATCTTCTGTATCATAATTGATTATTTTTTTTTGAAATGAATTGCCATTATTTGTTTTTTACTTTATGATTTATAATGCACAACCCCATGAATTTTAATATTTTTATAAAACTAATTGATTTTGAATGAGATGAACTATAAGAACTAAACGAACATCTACATCATGCATATATGACTCAAAGCTTTACATGCTATAGTGTGTATTTATTCATAATTTGGTTTTGAAATCTCATGCGTTCAATACATGTGTACCTTACTAGTTTTGAGTAGAGTAGCAAATTTCACGCGGCCCCGGGTATATCAAAATGCAGGGCCCATGCATCATTGCCTTTCGGTCGAACCTACGTCCACAATTTTTTGTACGTGCTATATCTCCATTGGTCCCCAAACCCAAAATGTTGCCTTGTTCCCGTAAAACCAAGCGGCCCACACATATTTAAGGCATCGACTCGAACCGGTTTACTACGACGTGGCCCCGCACGCCGTAGTACTCCTAGAAAACCCTACCACCGCACTCATCACCGGTTTTCTTCAAGAGGACGAGGGAGAAGCCGATTTGTAGTGAGGCGCTTTCAAAAAAAAGGATCTGTAGTGGAGACCCCTACCCTAGGGTGCCCTAGGTAGCTGCCGCACGCATCATTGTTTTCTCTTTTCTTTATGCTCTTGCACGCTAGAGTGCAATGATGGTTGCTTCGTCCGTCCAGCTTAATGCAGGAAAGGTGGGGCTTTGTGATTTGACCCCTCATTGCTCATTTTCTACTACTGCGGTGCTACGACCGGGGTGGCTCCAATTCTAGCCGCTGCTCCGAACTGTAATTTGGTGCATCGCACGTGGAACAAGACGGTGGATGAGCCACATGTCTGCCAAAGGGGTCCTGTTAAGTGTGTTGCCATTTTGTGTGTGGACTGACCCTGCTTGAGTTGCTACGCCAACACGACAGGAGCAGCCTTCCACTTGGTTTTGCTCCTTGGTGAATCCTGACTATATTGATCTAAATAGATACGTGCTGAACTACCCTCTCCATCTCGGTTTTTTATTTGTAGGCGTCTCGGTTTATAGGGCTTGCACGTAGTTCTAGGTCATCCATTTGACTAACTAAATATGAGTTACTATGTCACAAAAAGTATATCATTGGATATTGGTTGATATGTGAAGAAACTAGAAATGAGGTAGAAGTTAATGCACCGCGCCTTAGTATTTTGGGATTATTTGGTTTTCATAAGATGACTTACTCACCTAGATGGAGGGAGTAGTTGTATTTAAAAGTCAAGGGCGGGGCTTTTCGTGCGCGGTAGGCGGGGCAGTTCCGCCTAGTCGGTTCGACAGAGACGCGAGAAAACGAGGGAGTAGGCTGCTGCAAACGTAGGGCTGTGTGATTTGACAGCGAGTTACTGCTGGACAGGTGGGGCCCCATGATTTGACTTGCCATTATCATTTTAACTGCGGCGCTACGACCGACATGAGTCTCCCGATTCCTGACCACCTCCATGCAGGTGCCTCTCCCAATGCTCCACCATGTAGTAGTAGAGGCTGGCTCTTGCATGAGAGCCCACTTCTCCACTTTTTCCTTGCCTCTCTTTCCTCCACATATGCAAAAATGGCATGTAAAGCGCACTATTGTACTTACTTGCTCCTACAGGTGCTTAAGCTTTCCACATAGGCATAAAGTCTGATGTGGCAAGTTAATCAAGAAGAGAGAGTATGGTTTGGTGACCCAAGGAGGAAACGGTGCTACGCGCGTGTACCTAGGTGAAAAGACAATTTTGAGTCTATAGCTAATTAAGTGAAGCAAACTTAGCAACACCATCTCATTGGAAGAGGTCACTCCTTGGCAAATGCAATAAATACTAGTACTCCCCGTGTCCCATTATATAAGAACGTTTTTGACACTACACTAGTGTCAAAAACGTTCTTATATTATGGGACGGAACGAAGAAAGAGATAGAGAGGAGTAAAAAAATACACTTATAGCCAACCTTGTTGTAGTATGAGTGACTAAGTGATGACTATATATGACATGCCAACATCAGATAGCCTAACGCACCATGTTAAATCTCCAAGGGCACGAACACGCGAGCGATGCGACGGTCGTGGTAGGCGCGACCATGATACGGGCCGCTGACAGCCCTTGGATCTGAGATCAAACAGTTGCATGCTAAGTTGCTGAAAAATTTAAGAATAACCCTCCAGGATAGGATATTCACCCATAGGTCTAGAATCACGCCATGCAACCGTTCGATCTCAGATCCAAGGGCTCTCGGAATCCCGTATCATGGGAGAATGGAAAGCCACTACCCCGCGGTTCGCACGCTGGAAGTTCGCTCCTACTTGTCCCCGCATGTCCTTTAATACTACGACGGTTCGCTCCTAGTCGTCCCGTCCATTCACATTACGGCAGTTCCACTAATCCTAACCCTCCTCCCAAATCCATGGCGTCCCAAATCTACCCGATCGGCGGTGAGTACAAGGTTAGGACCATCATCGGTGATGAGTTCAACGTCATCTACACCCGTATTTCTTTAATAGAATTTAGCACCCCAATTAAGCACGTACTAGCTTTTTTTAATAGTACTATATGCATAATTTGGCGACGAGCGCTCTCTATATGTACCACCTTTTTTTTAAATTTCAATTTTTGCTCCATGGCGCAATCCATCGATAGTGGAGTACTATTGTACAAAAGTATACATTTTTTAAAAGGCTAGCATACTGTTCATCACATATATATATAGCCAGTTAAATTCTCAACCTAGAATGACGTGCATGCCATGTAGTAAACCGATCCGGAGGAAGTATTGTAAAAATGAGGTGATTTTACTAAGCGATCGGTGGGGGAGCATGGCCTATCATGCGGTCCCACGTGTCATGATGTACCAAGGCGATGCGCGTGTCCCTCTTGAGGCAGAAGCAATACTAGTACGTGGTTTGAGATGATGTCGAACCAAAGTGTGAAATAATGGTTGCTTCGTCCGTCTGGGAAGGTGCGGCATTGTGATTTGACGTCTCATTGCTCATTACTACTATTGGGCCGGTACGAGTGGGGTGTGTCCCCCCTGCTGTTCTGCACTGTTATTTGGTGCTTGACACGTTGACTAGGTTGCTTATGTCCCACATGTCGGCGACAGGAAGTACAGAATTCATAGGGTTTATAGGGCTCATCTAAAAAACATTCGTTATTCCATTTGATAAGTCTCAATTCTACTATACTAGTAGTAGTACCATTACATGTTGGATTTCGAGGTGCGTTAGATCACCCCACGCAAGCAGTGTCAAGAGGAAACTAACCAATGCATGTACAAGTTCATGGAAACTTAGTGGTGTTTCATGCATTTGTTCTAATTAATGGCTCGGTAAACATAACTTCTTGAGCAAAACGAGCGTACTGTGCAAACTACGAAATTAATTCAACCACTCACCGTCTACCTTGGTTGGAGAGATTTTGAAATTGAGCCATAAACTGGAAAGGCTTGATTACTATTTGTGGCCTTGTATAGATGCAAAATGTATTTTTTTATAGTGGCCTTGTATAAGTAAATGGAGGGAGTACTAACCAAAGTACGTACGTAGTAGGGACGGGGAGTAAACGGAGGGAGTAAGCTTCACCTCATGCTGCGAGCCACCGCGCGCGTGGGCGAGGGAGCAGGCGTAAAGGCGTATAGTAGTAGTAAGCTTCACCTCATCCTGCGAGCCACCGCGCCCGTGGGCGGGGGAGACGGCGTACTAAGCAAGTTTCTCCTTGTTCTGCGAGTTGACGGGACACATCAAAAGTACTCCAGTGTATAGAGCCTTGCCTCTAAGGTAGGCCCCACATGGTTTGCCTCTTTTTTTAATTTAACATAACGCGTCAAGTCGTAATTTGTTTGTTCACCCATGGTAGACGATCCTCCCTCCACCAAGTGGACAACCAGTACATGAGCCAAATTACCATGTGGGCTGCCTTTTCGTACAGAAATGAGCTCCACCGTGTACCCGCGCGGGTGTGGTTGGGAAAGAGACGGGAGTACATGCGTCGTGCGTGCACCTCTACTCTTCATGCACGTCCCCCACCTACGTGGGTGTCTGTGAGAGAGATACAAACCTAGACATAATGCGTCGTCCATCCCCATGCCTCCGCCCAGTCCGACCACCAGTCACCACCACGGCACCACGCCCCACTCCTCTCACCTTAGCTCTCATATTTCTCCCTCCATTTTAATATTCAAGGGGCCGCTATCAAAATTACAATTTGCAGATATACAAGGCCACTAACACTAATCCATGCAATATTAATGGTGTTTGCCTCGTGGTACTAGCAAAGGAGGACATTAATTATCCGTTGCATGCATGCAGGAGTTTGTAAAAAAATGCATCTTGATGTTCCGTGCAATGCACGGGCATCTTGCTAGTCCATGAAAGAAACACATGGCAAAATTCTACGGTGAACGAGGGATTTGAATCTGTCGGGAGGGGCTGTTTGGATCTTGCCCGGGGTAGCCAAAATATTGGCGACCCTTTTGTCCACCGGTGCCTTTGCCACTGATGAACGAGGAATGGCTCGGGTTCTCATGGTGTCATGCATCCTCCAGCGCGCACGTTGGAGACGAGCTCGCACGAGCTGTGTTTTTTTGTCCCACAACACCACCCGAGCCGCCCGCAGACCGACCGGCGACCCGCAAATTACGCCATCCAACTGTAGCCGCACACATTATGACAGCAGCTCAACCAACCGGACGAAATTCATGCAAACCCATAGACAAACTGATATTTCATATAAACAACGACGGAAATCATATAACATACCGGATTTTCACACAAACATGACGGATTTCATTACATTCAAATGAACTACGCGGTGCTAGTTCTGGACAGCACAGGTATATAATACCTGGCCTAAATGGTCGCCCGCCGATCGATTTGTGTTCCTCATGTCCGGCAGCATGATCACCGGACTGCCGGGAGCCCCGGAGGTATATGCTTCAGCGCAAAGGACGGCTCGCTTCCCCACTGCCCAACTGATATCATTGGCTGGTGCCGAAGATGATGGTGGCCGACACCGATTCGAGTTCATCACCGGCCACTACTTCGCCATGGCCGACACCTGCTCGAGTTCATCCTAACATTCCCCTCTTCCGTGGAGCCCATGCGGGGTCGACGAAGTCCTCGCAACAAAAGGATCCGGCAAGACACCTGCTGTGTACACCGACGTCGCCTCCGCGGTGGCCTTCATGGGACCCAAGCGGCGGAGGCCTCCCGTGTTCTACTTCTCCTCGATGATGGCGGCGGAAGCGGAGGCGCTGGCTACCGACTCGTCGCTCTCCGCGCACCCGGCTTCTGTCTCTGCTTGCATGGCGCGGCCGCCGGCATGGGAGTATCGGCCACAGAAATGGGAGACACGGTACAAGGCGGCGGCGTGGACGACAGCAACGACGCCCGTGCGCCGCTCCTCGTCGAGCTGGCCTGGAGCGGCGAGTTGCTGAACCACGCGCCGGCTTGGGGCGGCAACTGGCTCCGTCGGGCGAGGGGAGGGAGGTGGATCAGCGAGCTACATAGCTCATATCCGGCGGGCTACCCAGCCGGCTTTGATGCGGAATAACTACTCTTCATAAGCCATTCTAAGAGTGGACAAAATGGTGGAGGAGATAGGGGAGCGATTCCTGGCCGGCGTTTGGCCTCGTTTAAATAGGAGATTAAATAGACGGCGGACGGGAGGAGCTCGGCCGGTGTTGCGTTTAACGCCGGCCCGGTCATGAACGGAATTGTGTCCAGAGTGGGTTTCTCGGCTTCCACACGGGCGGGTTTCATGGAGGCATTTGAATGCGGCACGGAGGCGTGTTCAGCCGGGTGTGCCGCGAGTGGCGCCTCAACTCTGACCTAGGACACTGCGCCGTTCTTCCACTGACGTGTGGGCTCTTTGGGTGCATGGCCTGCATGTCAGTGACCCAACGCAGGCAGCGCACAGCAGAGGAACCTTTGGTGGGCCAGGGCGGTTAGAAGCGGGCATTTCATAAACCGATGATTGCTCATTGAGTGTGACGTCATCTTTTTCATGTAGTTAAGCCTACTATGTTGATAGCCCGTTCGATACGTTGTGATTCATAAAGACCGATGCAAACATCAATGTTCTGCTTATCAAAAATAAGATTGATTAATACCATTAACAATCCATGTCCTTAACAAAGGGTGCATGCACGTATAGGTTGAGCGTGTGTCTTGCGTCGTGTGTTGTGTGCATGCAGGCGTGCGAGTGTTGCGTGCGTGCAAGGGTGCGTTTCAGTGTTGCATGCATGGGTGCATACATGCCTGTGTTCGTGAGTGCATGTGTATGTGTCAGTGTTGCACGCCAGCATGCGTGCGTGTGTACGTTATGTGTACGTGTCAGTGTTGCACGACTACATGCGTGCGTGTCTTGCGTGTCTGCATGTGTACGTGTGGGGTGAGGCTACACGTTAGTCGACTGACTTTTTCATCTCTGGTCATTAGATTTTCCAGCCGTTGGATACGAAATCAAGGGCCTCCAGTTTATCATCAAACTACACCCCCCCTGAGCTGCCAGCCACCACCGGCCGAACCGCCCGCCCCAGCCGCCCGCGGCCGACCCGCCCTCCCCGAAACCACTCCCCACCGCCGGTCCGCCGCCGCA
>NC_041389.1:607386486-607402349 GCF_002162155.2 Triticum dicoccoides
CCCCGGCACCGAGTTTTCTCCGGGGATCCCCACCCCACCGCCAATGAACGCCCCCCAACCAACGGTGACTGCCAACCAGAGATCTCACGACATCGAATACCCACCGACCACTAGTTTATTACCATTTCTGTCCTTCATATACGCGCTGACGGGTGGGCCCTATGGTAATGTGCACTGCTGAATGTGGACCGTTTGACTGGTCAATTGATCGTGTTATCAACAAATTACGGAGCTGTATGGTGAGCCAGTGACCGTATGATCACCCTAAAATGTACTCCTATTTTATTAACACAGTACAAACTCAAACTACCATTTATTTCTTTCATATACGGGCTGACAGGTGGGCCCCACAGTTACCCGCCCCGATGGTGCAACACTAGTTGTGTTGTTTGACTGGTCAATTGATTGTGTCATCAAGAAAATACGGAGTTGTACGGGTGAGCCAGTGATAGTATAATCTTGACATGTATTTGTTTAACACGGTACAGACGCAAGGGCTCATATATACGCGCAAGCACTCACCGCTATAAGCACACACACACGAACCCTACCTCTATGACCACCTTCGAGAGAGTGGGCCAGCATATATGATCTTCAGATTTTACGAAGTCACCATAGGTGCCTCGTAGTTGAGTGGAACCTGTCCTCCCACTGAACCTACATCGCCGGAAAATACTGAAATTAACACAAGATAAATGCGAGCACTGGGACTTTAACCTTGGTGGGCTCGAGAAACCACTGTCCTCTAACCATCCAACCACATGTTGGTTAGCACGACAAAATGTATGTGGTGACCGTGATGAGCTTATTCTGAAGTCCAGTGACCATATCGTGCTTTCGCTTCAAATACAATGACCATAAGTGTCGTAAAAAAAATACGAAGCACGCATCAAATGCAAAGTTCATTAGTGTCATCAACAAAATATGGAGACGTACCGTGAGCTAGATACCATTGTACTATTGTATATGCTTATTTTCTTAGTGGTCGATTGCATGTGTGGTGTGGTGGGCACATCATTTCTAGTTGTGGTAGGTCAACATGAAGACTCTTGGGTTGGTTCCATCTTGCGCCACATATAGGTTGGACCAAGACGTGTTATACGGAGACCCATGTGGAGGACTCGGCGTACAACACGAAGCTACCAGAGTCGCGGAGGACTCTATCCCCACTGGTGATAAGCCGACTATATATGATTTGTAACCCTAGGCCCTTAGTATGTTATACAAGTTTGGGGGCTAGTTCGTCGATAGTATAAACACACGCACAATGCCTGGTATTCACGTGTACTTTTTACGCACCCCTATCACTAATATACAGTACCAGGAGTAGGCTCTTTCTTCAACTGCAAGGGTCCGATCCGAACTAGGGTAAAACTTTGCCTTGTATTACCATCCAGCCTAATAGCCAAGGATATCCTACAGAATGATATGATGAAATCATATTTGCAAACTAGTATTAGAGAGGTGTGTCGGGGGGGGGGGGCAATGTGTGCGAGAGAGGCCTAAAGATAATGTGCGTGCGGGAGACACGTAGGCACATATATGTACGTATAGAGGGATAGTAGAGACCGTGCATGTGTATATATGCATGTGAGAGAAATAGTGTTTTCCAACTGAGATTAGTGAATAGAGTGGTACATAGTAGTCAGAAAGAGAGAGAGAGAAATAGAGAGAGCATGTGCGTGAGACACCCCGACACCCTGAGAGAGACTGTGAGCATGTGTGAAAGAGAAATGCTGATGCATATAAAGTGTGTGCACTTATGTGCTAGATAGAGAGATATATAACATGTTTGTGAGAACGGGGCGAGGCATAGTGCATCTACGTGTAAAAGGAGGTTCTACGCATTAAATTAAAATATAAATGGCATTATTATATTTGGATGAGATCATGAATTTTGCAAATTTGTGTATGGACGAAAATCGGTCTATCAAACACCCATACTCTATTGAATTCTAGCATGTGAATGTGTTTATTTCATATTATCGATCCATAGAGTGAGAGGGGTTTGAAATATAGGCAATGGATGCTTTTGCAATTCATATTATCAGGGGTTGGGTACGACATATGCCAAAGGATGGCTTATCATGGTGGGAGCGAGTAGAACGTCGCCGGTGGCCGGAAGCGGGATGAGGCGAAGACATGCACGCTGGCGGAACTTACCCAGCTTCAGGGCTCTCCGAGGAGATAACACCCCTACTGCTGCTCTGCGGGGTCTCCGCATGGTCACTATGGCAAAGTGGTTACAATGGTGCTCCTGGAGCTGTTTCTGGAGGTTGGAGAAGGCAAGGCTAGCTTCTCCTTCCTATGATCAAAGGTCTATTCCTATCTGGGTCTGAACCCTTTGCATGGGCTTCCCGGGGGGTTTATATAGGCCTAACCCCCAGGGGTACAAGTGTAATCTGGCTGGGCGCGGGTCCCAGCCGTCTGTCTCTCAGGCCGTTGTCCTCCCTGCCGGCTACTGGGGCCCGCCGACAGGCTTGATACTGTAGCGGTACTCTGGATGCCACTGGCATGGTCACGTAGTCATGGCAACAGCGCCGCCGTATGGCGTGCGTCCACTGTTGCCATTCCCCGTCTTATCTGGTTAATGGCGGATGGGGCCCGTGGGAGAGGGGTCGGCCGACTCCAGGGGGCAGACTCCCACGGTCCGTCTTCCGGGCGCTCGTGCCGCCTTCTGTCTACCCACTGACAGGCGGCCCCGCCGTCCTTGGGTCGTACAAACAGGCGTCGTGGGCACAGTGCGCCACCCACTGTGGCTGAGGTCAGGGCAGACATGGAAATAGTGCCGCGCCTCATCGGAGATCTTCAGCGATACGGCTTACTGTAGCCATGCCGGCCCCTGGTAAGCAGGGGGGGACCACCATGCCGTGGTCGTATCCCGCCTCACCCTTCGAGACGAGGGTGGAGTCGTGGGCCGACTCTCCATAGCCCGCCTCCCTGTAAGTCGCCGGCCATGAGTCGGCATATCTTGGAGTTGCCGTCTGGGACTCGGCATATCTTGGAGTCACCTTCTGGGACTCGGCTTGAGCGGCGCTACGGATCCCAATGTCTTGAAAGGTTCTTGGCCTCGGGTTAGCCTACCCGTGGCCCATTACTCTGACAGTAGTCCCCGAAGCTAGTGAGGCTCCGTGGATACTGCGTCGTGGGGCCTCAACAGTTTCATTCTTCTAGGACTCCGCCTGCCGTCTCCCTTTAGGTCGACTGTCCGAAAGTCGGATTTGCAGAGGGCCGTCTTGCTTCATGGAGAGCTCGAAAGTCGTGGCGGGAGACCAGGCGGCGTGCCTGATACGCTTCCTCGCGGCCGCCCGCCGTGGTCCTATCGCGTGGTGCCACGCGGCTAGGATAGTCTGCCTACCCACGCGAGCGACAGGACGGGCCGTTAGGCGGGGCCCGCCACTACTACGCCTCGGCACACAAACGGATCCGTTGTGGCCGTGCGGACGGTTGGGTTTTCCACATCGTTACTGCATGTAGTAACTTCGTTGGGTAAATCGTGGGGGGCGTGGGGTCCTGCGCGCAGTTAATCCCACACCCGCCCCATCGGCTTCTCAGCCCTCAAGGCTATAAGTAGGCGGGGGGAGTGGAGCGGCAAGCACGCGCGCCCATCTCCCTTGCTCCCCCGCCTCCTCTTGCCTCCTTCCCTTCCTCTTGCCGCCGTCGAGCGAAAACACCCCGCACCAACAGCGATGAGCTCTTCCTCCGCCGCCGCGGCTCCTGCCGTGCGCTCCGGCGTGTGGGACGGCTCGGAGGTGGATGATGAGCACATCGAGTTCCTCCGCCGGACGCGCCGCCTCCCCGGCGCAGATCTCATGCGCGCCCACGCCGCGCCGGAGGGGGAGATTCTGCCGGCTCCGGAGGAGGGCGAGCGGGTCATCTTCCGCTCGCACCTCATGCGCGGCCTGGGGCTGCCGGCGAGCGGCTTCTTCCGTTCCTTCCGGGAGTTCGATGGGCTCCAGCCGCACGACCTCACCCCAAACACGGTGGTGCTGTTGTCCGCCTTCGCCACTCTGTGCGAAGGCTTCCTTGGCGTCCTCCCCAGCATCGAGTTGTGGGGAGAATTCTTCTCGTCCAAGCTCGGCACGCACGTCGCGGCGTGCCGGCTCAATGCGGCGCCTTCATCGCGATGCGGCGGTCGACGGCCGACAATCCTTTCCCCGCCATCGCGCTGATCAAATTGGTGAAGATGTGGCAGTGGTCGTACTTCTATGTGAAGAGCGTTGCCCCCGACGGGGACTGGGTCCATCTGCCACCTTATGAAGCCGGCCCGCCGGCTGGGAGGCTCCCCAGCTGGTCTAACCGGGCCAAGACGCTGACTCCCGCCGGAGCCGCCGCCGTGGCGCGGCTCCGAGTTCTGACGCAGTCGGAGGGCCTCATTGAGGCCGACTTGCTAGCCACCTTCATGGTGCGCCGAGTCCTTCCTCTTCAAGGCCGGCCTCATCTGATCACTCAGATGAGCGACCACCGAGACCCGAGTCGGATGTGCACCAGGGAAATGCCCCGCGCAGAGGTGGCAAACATGGTGAAACACATCGCGAACTGCGAGCGGGGGGAGGACTGGCAATTCGGCAAGGAGCCGTATTCGCGTGCCAACCCCCCTCCAGTGGTAAGTCGCATCTCTTTATCGCTTTTGTCTTGTTCATAGGCGACTCCACTTCTGATTTTTATTGGTTTCTTTAAACTAGAACCCCCTCATGCAACCCCCGGCCGGCGTCACGAGGCTGCCCCGCGAGTTCGTCCCTGATCGAGCGGAGAGCGATGTTGACGACCCCGACTTGGGGGCGGCGGCGATGGAAGACGACGCCGAAGGTGGGGGAGGAGGAGCGAGAGGCGGCCTCAGGCCCTCGGCCACCTTCGCCGACTGGCCTGATGACGACACCGAAGGGAAAGTCGTCCCGCGCCACCAGCCAAGGGTCGGCCCATTGGGTGCGGGTTCCTCCGCCAGCCTGGCTGGCCAAGGCTGTTTGAAGAGGCGCCAGCCTGGGCCGAGTTCATTCAGCGGCAAGCCGAAGAAGCTCAAGGGGGCGGCCGCCGCGACCAGGCGGGAGGAGGCGGCCGCGAGGGCCAACCGCCTCCGCAAGGAAGTGAAGAGGCCGCCGCTAGTTTCTGCGTAAGTGTTCCTTCCTTTGTCCTTATTCTCCCTCAGTTAATCTCGTCCGAGTTTCTCTTTTTCATTCCCTTTTTGCTTCAGGGCTCCCCTTTCCCTTGAGAGGGCCGCTGTCCCCTCCGTCATGGGGTCGGCGGAGACGTCAGCCAACACTCGGCGGGTTGACCCTGCCGCCGATCTCCGGGAGGCGACGGAGCGAAACGCGCGGGAGAAGCGCTGCGAGGAGGAGGCCGACCGCTTGGAGAAGGCGGAGGCCGAGAAGGCGGAGGCCTCCGCCCAGAAAAAACTGGAAGAGGCTGAAGCCGCCGCTGCAGCAAGGCAGCGAGCCGAGGAGGCCGCGCGCCGCCAGTCGGCGTTGTTCGTCACCCCACTGTCCACGGCGCCCCCCCCCCCGGAGTTCACGGGGCAAACTGGAGAAGCCGGCGCCGAGAACCCCGCCATGGAGAAGGAAAGCAGCGAGGCCTCCATGTCGGACACGCTCGTGCCACCACCGCCGGCTCCACCGCCGTCTGGGAGAGCGCACGGCAAACAGCCGGCGGGCCCGCCGGTCCCGCCGACTGCAGACGAGTCTGAGGCGAGGCTGCTTCTCCAAGGCGCCTCGCCAGTGCGCCGTCGTCTTGAGAGGGCGACCGCGGCGCCGCGACCCCGGGAGACCGGCGCCGCCAGCTCAACAACCCCAGACGCCGAGGCGACAAGCGCCGCGCCCATTGGGTGGTTGCACGGAGGCGGCACAGGGCCGCTGAACCAAGTGGTTCTGGACGTCGAGGCGAAGCTGCACGCTGAAGGCGACACCCTTCAAACTTGCACCAGGGCGCATCTGGCAGCGCGAACGGCCGTCCGAGTATGTTCCCCTCTTTCTTTTTGATTCTTGCTTCTCTGTGGGGGCGCGCCAGCGCACCCACTGGGTGTAGTCCCCATGTTTCGGGCCGGCTGCTGAGCAGGCGGTTCGGAACACCCTCTGGCGAGTTCCAAATATTGACTTTGTCTGAAATGCTTTATTGCAGGAGTATCACAACCTCCGTGCTACCACCTTCAACCGAAATGTTGTGGAGCTAGGCAGGCGGACTGCCGACTTGTCAGAGAGCCGGGGTGAGTCCTTTTTCTTTTTCGGAGGGGCGCGCTGGCGCACCCGCGGGCTGTAGTCTCCGAGATCCGGGCCTACTGCTGAGCAGTCGGGCCGGATCTTCTCGGCGACTTTCTTTGTTGATGACTCATCGTCTTTCATCTTTTTTTTCTTCAGAGGCCAACGCCACCCTTCAGCAGCAGCTGGGCGAGGCCAACACCACCTTGCGCGCCAAGGAGGAGGAGTGCAGCAAACTCGCCACGGAGTGCGACCTGCTAGCTGGGCAGCTGGCCGAGCAGAAGGAGCTGCTCAAGAAGGCACAAGACAAGGCCAAGAAGAAGGAGGCCGCTCTCCTGGCCAAGTTCGAGACCGAGCGCTCCTCCTCGACTGACAGGGAGGTGATGCTGACCTCCGGCTTCCACGAGATCGAGGACATTGTCGATGGTGAGTTTCTTTCTTCCTTTCTTCTTCGAGCTTCCGACTATAGGTCGGGCCGATTTCTGGTTCTTTCGACTCACTTCTTTTTTGTCTTGGCAGACTTCTTCCCTGGTCACTCGCAGACGGTAACTCAGGCCATCGAGGCTGATCGCGAGATGCGGAGGGCAAGCGGCATGGAGATCGCCGCCAACGCCCCCCGAATCGTTGATGAGCAGCTTCTAAGCATCGAGGCCCGTCTTCGTCCTGCCCATCGGCTGATGCGCCGGCTTCAGCATGCCGGTGCCCAGGCGGTTGCCGCTCTGTGGCCAGACATGCCGGCCCCGCGCACTGCCAGTCGGACCGCCGACTGGCTGGAGGTCGCAGCTGGCCATCTTGAAGCTTGGAAGGGTTCCTCGGCCCGGTCCGGAGAGCGCCGAGCCTTGGAAATCGTTAAGGCATGGTATCCGGGGCTGGACCTGGACCGGCTGGCCACGTTCCGGTCAGAGGCCCAGGCAGAGCTGGTGGCAGTGGAGGGTGCCCTTGTCGAGTGTGCGGCAGCGATTGACGACTACACGGACACCAGTGTCTTCGTCCCCGAGCGGGCTGCAGGCGGCGAGAAGGTGCCACCAGAGTGGTTCGGGATGAACCCGGACTTCGGCGAGGACTCGGCGGAGGTGATTGACTCCAGCACCGAGGAGGAAGGCGAGGCAGAGGAAGAAGGCGAGACGGAGGTGCCAGAAGAAGGAGCGGGCGGCCAGCCTCAGCTCGACCGCGCCTCCAGACACGAGCCGCGTCCAGAGAAGGCGACAGCCGCCGGAGGCGATCAAACCGAGACCGCCCAGCCGGCCGCCCCGGCGCCTGATACCACCGTCTCCTCCGATCCTCCGATCCCAGATGCCGCCTCCTAGGCTGCCGTTTTCGCCTCTTCTTTGTCTGTCTTAGTAATCTTTTGGAAAACCCTGTTAAATTCGAACAGTTCCACCCACGGGGTGTATTTTGAACTTCTACTCAAAGATTCGGCCAAGCGCCTATGTAAATATTAATCCGCGTTCTATCTTTCCTTGCTCATTGCTCTTTAGGCTTTTCCCTTTGCCGCCTTCCCTTAGTCGCCGCCTTGCCAGTCGAACAACCGCTCTGCGGACTGCCGCTGGGCCAAGTGCTTGGCTACATTGGGAAGGCAAGTACTCGGCAGTTTTAGAGTCTTTTTTAGCAAGTCGGATAGAAAGCGGCAAGCCGACTATCCAAGAGTCAGCCGTCCTTAATAGAGGCTAATAGGATCGGCAAGCCAACTACTCATGAGTCGGCGTTTTGCTTCAGAAATGCTGGAAACCGTCTTACACTATGTTCGTGCTTTGGGTCCTTAGCCATTTTTCGTGTGGGCGCCCGTTCTTCCTCACTCCTGGCCACCAAACAGTCGCTCTGCAAGCTGCGGCTTTGCCAGGAGACGGATTAGGCACCGCACACTACTTGTCTGACTACGGGAAACTCCTCATAGCGCGAGCCGGTGAGTCCCCGGGTCGACTAGTCGGGCCTGGTGCCAAGCGGCTTTTAACAAAGAGTAATATACTCGAAGGCATAATTCTTATCATACAGATAACAAAAAGGGCAGTCCCCGAGCTCGTCTCGGGGGGCCCAAAGTCTTAGTACTTTAATACAAAGGGGTAGCGTGATACATACTGCATCAACTGTAAAATCTTCGAAGAAGATTTGCATTCCACGGGCGTTCTATCTCTTTGCCGGAGTTGTCCCTCTTGCGCGCTCGGGGCTTCTGAGCATCAATCAGGTAGTAGGAGTCGTTTCCCAGCACCTTGCTAATGATGAAGGGGCCTTCCCAAGGGGCCGACAGCTTGTGCTGGCCGGCTGTTCGCTGGATCAGTTGGAGCACAAGGTCGCCCTCTTGGAAAGATCTTGGCCTGACCTTCCTGTTTTAGTATCGACGCAGACTCTGCTGGTAGATGCTGGACCGGCTGAGTGCCAACAACCGGCCCTCTTCCAGCAGATCGATGTCGTCTTGACGTGCTTCTTCTGCTTCTTCCTTGGTGTACATGGTGACTCGCGGGGAGTCGAATTCTATGTCCATCGGATGACGGCTTCTGCACCGTAGACGAGGAAGAAGGGTGTGAAGTCGGTTGACTTGTCTAGAGTCGTGCGCAGACTCCAAAGGACGGCTGGCAGTTCCCCAAGCCAGCAGCCGGCTGACCGCTCCAGCGGCACGACCAGTCGAGGCTTGATGCCGGATAAAATGAGGCTGTTTGCCCGTTCCACCTGGCCGTTTGACTGTGGATGGGCAACAGACGCTAAGTCCAGTCGGATGCCCTGCGTCGCGCAGAAACGGGCCAAGGTGCCTTTGGCAAAATTTATGCCATTGTCGGTGATGATGCTGTGCGGGATGCCGTACCGAGTCGTGATGTCGGCGATGAAGGTCACTGCAGTCGGACCATTTAATTTCTTGATGGGTTTCACTTCTATCAACTTGGTGAACTTGTCCACTGCGACAAGTAGATGAGTCAAGCCACCTCGTGCCGTCTTGAATGGTCCCACCATGTCCAGGCCCCAGACTGCAAAGGGCCAGGAGATGGGGATAGTCTTGAGTGCAGAAGCTGGCTGAAGTGTCTTGGAATGGAAAATCTGGCACCCCTTGCACTTTTGGACTAACTCTTTGGCCTCTTCCAGGGCAGTTGGCCAGAAGAAACCGTGCCGGAAGGCTTTGGCGACGAGTGCCTTTGAGGCCGCGTGGTGGCCGCACTCGCCTTCGTGGACGTCTCTGAGAATTGCTTGGCCTTGTTCTGCCTCGACACAGCGTTGGTAGACACCAGTGACGCTGCGCCTGACCAGCTCTCTGTTGACTATGGTATAAGCTGCTGCTCGGTGTTGCACTTGTCGAGCCAAGATTTCATCGGTTGGCAGCTCTCTGTTTACTAGGAACTTGAGGATGGGCTGGGCCCATGAGGGTGCTGCTATTTCTTCAGTTGCTACTAGTGCAACTTGGACAAGGGCGGCTGGGCTGGGAGGCGGCAGGTTGGAGTCCGCAGCCGCTTGCTGACTTGACGAAGTCCCCGGGTCGACTGGAGCAGTCCCCGGGCCAGGCTCTGGAGTCTTCGATCTTGCCACTGCAGTCCTCGGGCCGGGTTATGAAGTCCCCGGGCCGGCTTCGACTGTGTCTTTCTTGGAGTCGGATCCGACTTCTTCAGGTGGAGTCGGCACAAAGATTGAGTCTGATTCTGGTGAGGCTTGATAGAAGGCTTGAGGAGGCGCCGAAGGGCGATGCCGGATGGTATTGCTTGGCTAGTGGAAACGATCCGTGCCAAGGCTTCTGCTTGGTCATTGTCGTTCCTTGGCTGTACCCCGCCTCGCCCTTCGAGATGAGGGTGGAGTCGCGGGCCGACTCTCCATAGCCGGCCTCCCTGGAAGTCGCCGGCCATGAGTCGGCATATCTCGGAGTCGCCGTTTGGGACTCGGCATATCTTGGAGTCGCCGTCCGGGACTCGGCTTGAGCGGCGCTACGGATCCCAATGTCTTGAAAGGTTCTGGGCCTCGGGTTAGCCTACCCGTGGCCCATTACTCCGACACATATATAAACATTAATTAGTGCACTCCATGTTGTTAGTGTGAAGCACTTTATACATTTGTCACTTGCATGGATACATTCCAAATTGCTAGCTACAAAATAAAATACATGTCGAATTCAACATAAAGGGGGTTTCGAAGATTCGAACTCATAGGAAGTGCATTCATCTATTTGAACCTGAGATAATGGCATTTGTAAATCAGATGTAAAAGGGGGCATGAATCTTTGTTGTGAGTTTGAACATGCTATATATATTCATACGCATATCTAACTTTTTTTGGCAACCAAGGAGATTATACCTGGAACCATGCATGAACTAAGGTAAGTTGCATATTTTTTAATATATACTCGTGTACAAATGTATATTAAAATGTACCCCCTCCATTCCAAAATAATCGTAGCTTTAGGATTTTCAAGAGTAAAGATTTGTGAAGTTTAACAAATCCCGAAAGTTCAATTCAAGAGAACCGAAAATGTTAATGCTTCTGCTCCCAAATATTGAACGAAGCGCCAAATAGGCCTCTGGTCACTCGAAACCGCGCGAGACTAATGTTTTGGTTGTAGGAAATTACAGTCCTGACTCTGGCCTGTGTAGCCTATCGGCCCGATGTCCAAAGGTCTAAACCGGGGTAGGTTTGTAACTTCACCAAGACGCCAGTCTCAACCGCCCCCGAGAAGCATTCATACGCCGTGGGCGCCTAAAACCCCATGCACTCGGCCGAAATCTATCCCGCCCACATTTGGGACACCTGACATGACTGTCCTACCCCCAACCCGCAATATGTCCGAAATTTTAGATGGGGGCAAAGTTTGTAACTTTCCCCAAATTTCAAATAAGCGCGTCTCAAACCGAAACATTGTTCCCCCTTAGTTCCCCGCCTCCCTCCTTTTCCCCATTCATACTCCGTGGGCGCGAAAACGCCCTCTCCACCAGCCGCGAAATCCCAGCCTCCTCCGTCCTCCACCCCATAGCGGCCAATCTACCGCCGCCCTCCTCCATCATGCCGGAGCTGGTACCCCGACGTTGTCGTCTAACGCAACCGCAACCGCAACACCCTCAAGGACTTAGCAGCTGAAGCCGAGGCAGAGCTGCCTCCACGATGCCGACGCAGACGTGCGCCGTACCAGAAACACTGACCATGACGTCCTGCGCCTCACTGCCGCAGCTCCACTGTCAAAACCGTCCACCGCACCGGAGTTGTTTCCGCTACGCTGTCTTTCGCCGCCTCGGATATGCTTCCCCGCTGCCGACAGACGGCCACCGTACCACACTCAATAACTTGGCCATGGGTTCGTCCAAGGCTGCACCGTCCTCCACAACTTCTGGTTTCCGGCGAACAACAAGATCGTCGGAAAAACAGAAGGAGGACACAAAACTGCCAGGAGAAAGTGGTACTCCTCTTCCCTTATTCGTGCAAATCTTACGTCTCCGCTCACACCGTATTCATCCCACGAAAGAAACTAGTTGAGCGCTTCTTACTGCATCTTGTTCGTGATACTAAATGCACAAGGTTTCCTCCCTTTTCCTATTTCACCTTTGCTAGAGGTCAGTAGCCCGCCTGGATTTCAATTCAGGGTCAATTGAACCGCAAGTAAAAGAAGCAGCACCCACTTACGCGCGCGGTGCACCTAGTCGGCATGTTCCTCGGGGAAGTGGCGCATCGGTGTCTATCATAGGGGTGTGGGGTGCAGGAGCTGCTTGCGCCCGATCTGGAGGTCGGCGGGGCTTGAATGGATGGCCGGGGGGGCAGTGCGAAGCACGGCGGTGCGGTGAGGTTGAGTGGAGGGCGCAGGCAGGGGAGGAATACTGGGCCGATGGTTGCTGACATTTCGAGGAAGATCGTCAACACTGACTGGCTGGAGGTAGATGAAGGCGATCTGCCCGTTCTTTGTACATCGGACGGTGCAAAAAAAATGGACTGACCTATTTGCTTTCAGTCGACTGTTATTTTCATAGAATCCTGTAGGTATTGAGTGTGCCATGCATGTTGTAGAGCTATCATATGTCTCCCGTCATTTATTTCTCACCGATCTGCTATCTACTACCTTTACACTATACTAATTGTGCACACACTTCACCCATACTCACACTATTGTTTTTTTATGCATGGGTACTTCAGACTCTGACGCAGTGGTGATGAATGCAGAAAAGAAAAGACAGAAGTCAGTCCAGTGTAATTCGAAGATAAGCACTAAGCGTTTCAGTGCTCTAATGCACTAGTAGAAAAGGGGACATCAGTCCCGGTTCGTAAGGGCCTTTTGTCCCGGTTCTTGAACCGGGACTAAAGGGTCGTGACTAATGCCTCCCCCCTTTAGTCCCGGTTCTAACACGAACCGGGACTAAAGGCCCTCCACGTGGCCACTGCGAGCTGCCCGGGCACGGGGGGCTTTGGTCCCGGTTGGTGACATGAACCGGGACCAAAAGGCTTCCACGTGTCAGCAGCTGAGGTTTTTCTTTTTTTTAAAAAAAAGTGGCTGGTTTAGGGGGTTTGGGGGTTAATTTTAGGTTGTTATTAGCTAGCTAATAGAGAGAAGTGTCCTCTCTTATACTGCTATGTTCATTTCACCCGCTGATATATAATAACTCATGCATGCTTGCATCATACATCATCATATATAATAACAAGTCCTACTAATCATGCATCATCATACAACTTCTACTCGTTATTAATAACAAGTCATACGATCATCATCCTCATAGTCATCGAACCCAACCCTACATAATTGTTCTTAGCACATGATCATCAGTATCAGGTAGGACCTAAACACCCTTAAGGTAAAATAGCATAAAACAATATAGACCCTGACTCTCCATTATGAAGAATGGAGGTCATCCTGTCTCCAATTCTTGCGCTTCGCCTCCTTTTGCTTGCAAGAGGCTCCTTACGACTGTCCATACATTTTTTCCATTCTTTGATTGTCATGTCTCCACTTCTTTTAGAAATCCGGTATGGACAACTGAGATTCGTAGGACGACCTCGTTGTATGTTCAAAACATCAAGGCGGCCGTGCGTATACATCAGATGAGGCACACAATCATTCGGGATTATCTGTTGAAAAACATAGTAATAACTTCGTAGTTAGCAATGATGTACTAGTTTTAGAAGTATTTAAAAAAGGATGCAAGCATGACGTAATAGTAAAAAATCTTACCAGTGTATCTCCATGGTAGTTACCGTAGTTCAACACGTGCACTAGTGGCACGTATTGACCATAATGTTGAGGAGTTCAATTGTAGACATTGTAATTCTCAAGATCAATACAAAATGCGATCAGATGATTTTTCTCCTTATAAGTTAATTCGGAGCCATCGGTGTAGTGGGTTTTGTCTACCATTTTCCGCACATTCTTTGAAGAATGAAAATAAGCTGTCAATGGAAACAAGCTGTCAACTATTTTGAAATAAACAATATAAATTACTTAATAACTATGTTAAGCTCACATGGGGGAAGAATTGGAGGTGTATCCACAAGGACCCAAATGCCCATATTGTCTTGCTGGATTGTAGCATCACCAAGATCCATGGTGACAAGCATACCCTCATCAAAACCATACATCTTGCAAAGTGCTTCCCAATTTTTGCAACCAAAATGGGTTACACTCTCAGCATTGTACAACTTTACTTGAAAATCCACACCATGATGGGTCCTTAGGAATTTTTTTTGGTTTCCATACTTTCATGGTCTTCAAAACCCATCCTCTCCAAGACATAGCATCTTGCATATCATGGGATAAGCTAGACGAATTGGAAAAGGTGAAAAATACACGTTAAAATAGTTGAAGTCGTGCTTAATTACGAAAAAACTATTGTCGTCGTTGTGTACCGTATCAACATCGAAGGTCTCCTCGAGCTTAATGCTGAAGCGCCGATCTTCGTCCAGCTCAATGAACCTGTCGCACATACCTCGGTCGTCGTGGCACCAGTCGCACTCCCCCGGGCGGTTTTCGTCGTCCGAGTACAACATTTCCGGCCTAAGTTCATAATTCAAATATTAAATATATGTACTAAAAAACCTAAATTAGATCATTATTATTAATCATGGGTTGACTATCGGTGATGGTACGTAGCTCCTCCTTTCATTCCCGAGTGCATTATTACAACAAATTGTCTAGCACACGGGAATGAAGGAGAAGCTACCCCCACGACGACGTGGATGATGGAGGGGGCTCCTAGATTTCTGCATAGAGTGCTCTTCAATTTTAGCATTCAAAGTAGGAGTACTTTTCCAATATGAGCATTCAATAAGCAAAACCAAATCGTAAAATAAAGTAGTATTCAAATTAGCATGCATTCAATTATAATCAAAAGTACATCATCTCTTGTGTCCGTACATCGTCGAATACTCCTCGAATACTATCACACATATAGCATCGCTAATTAATAAAGCTAGAACCGTAGTGCCCGATGGGTATCGTCGCGGGCGGTGGACACCCAAAGATAAGGAACCATCACAGGATCATAGCTCCAGTGAGATCCCTGAAGAACCTGCCAGGTATTGTCGAACCTGCCCTCCAACGCAACCATGTAACGACGGACGTGCTCGTCCTCCTCGCTGACATGGTGACGTACCACCTCCGCGGTGTCCGGAAGCCTCGGCTTCGTCACTGGCCCACGCGACCGCCCCCAAACAAGGATCGGGTCAACAACGGGCTGCCTCCTCACCAACCTACGTCCCCCGGAAGGTAGTACCTCCCAATACCAGCCCGACGGAGCCCAGTCCCGAACATGGCCCTGATCAAGCAGGCCTCCACCACCGCCGAGTCGACGACGAGAAGGATGCGGGATAGGCATCGTCGACGTTGATGCGGGAACTACTTCTATATATAGTTAAATAAAGTAGTTTTATTAATTAAATCAACTAGTTCAACTACTAAGCACTTACTAGAAATAAATAAAGTAGTACTAATTTTCCTATCCATACACAATAAATTGACAAAGAAAATACTATGAACAAAAAAATCATTAAAATTCTATGAACAAAATTAGAACAGAAAAAAATCATATAAATTCTATGAACAGAAAAAAATCATAAAAAAATTTGACATCTAAATTACTTACACAATATGAAAAAAAATTGACATCTAAATTACAACAGAAAAAAATCATAAAAATTTGACATCTAAATTACAACAGAAAAATCATAAAAAAATCTAACACAATATGAACAAATTAATTACACAATATGAAAAAAATCTAACAGAAAAATCTATGAACTACACATCTAAATTACTACACATCTAACAAAGAAATCAATGAACTACAAAAAAATCATTAAAATTCTACGAACAAAATTAGAACAGAAAAAATCATAAAAATTCTATGAACAGAAAAAATCATAAAAATTTGACATCTAAATTACTTACACAATATGAAAAAAAATGACATCTAAATTACAACAGAAACAAATCATAAAAATTTGTCATCTAAATTACAACAGAAAAAATCATAAAAAAATCTAACACAATATGAACAAATTAATTACACAATCTGAAAAAAAATCTAACAAAATTACTACACATCTAACAAAAAAATTATTACACATCTAACAAAATTATTACACATCTAAATTATAACACATCTAACAAAATTATTACACGTCTAAATTACTACACATCTAACAAAAAAATCTATAAACTAGAAAAAAAATCTAACTTACGGCGACGGCGACGGCGACGGCGCGGGGCGGGCGGGCGGATACGGCGTCGGG